>NC_142774.1:7776000-8105500 GCF_988280905.1 Pimephales promelas
TTGTAGTAAAAACAGTAATATTTGAATTTTTATTACAATTTAAAATAACTGTTTTATATTTTAATAGACATTTAAAATGTAATTTATTGATGTGATTTGAGTTTTTAATCATTACTCAAAAAATTTATTAATTTATTATTTTTATATTATTATCAAATTTGAAAGCTGTTGCGCTACTTAAAATTAATTGTGTTTAATTTTTTGAAAATTGTGTTTTTTTTATTTCATTATAAATAATTTATACTTTAGTATTGTGAAAATCCTACTTGTCCATTCTACTGATTTGCGCATATGATCATGTGAGAGGGCCACTGGACTTCTGTAATAATTTTTGACTATCCCATTATTTTGGAGATTGAAATACCTGGTCCTTATTCACTCTCATTATATGTAAAACAACAAATATTCTTAAAAAAAAAACATATATCTTTATGGAATACAGTCAGTCATACAGGTTTAGGGCAACATAAGGCTGACTGAATAATTACAGCATTTACATTTTTGCCTTAAATATCCCTTAAAGTCATTGATGAAGAAGAACAGGTTAGAGGAAATAGAAAAACAAAAGAAAGAGAGAAGGATAGAGTAAGAGAGTGTTGCTTAACCCCAGCTGAAATGCTTTCTTCTTGCGTTTCACATAAACACGGCTTCTCTCTCTTTACTCGGCCCACTCATATGTTTCTATTTAAGGCTTGGAGAGCAGTCTACCCTGATTGGCGTTTTTCTCTCTCCCCGTTTCAGCCAGATGGGAGGAGAGATGGAGAAAGGGAGCGAATTAGAGTGAAAAAACGAGAAAGGGAGGGCCTGAGAGAGGGCGGGAGGCCTGTTCTTGCTCGTCTGATGAAGAAAAACTTTCAATTCCTCCACTTGCGAGTCACTTCCCCTACCGTAAACAGCTCTCTCCCAGTCTCTTTTCCCTTCCGAACATCCCTCCCCGTTTCCTCACGAAAACCATCACTGTATTATGGAGACCCGGCATCACCAAGTCCCTACCGAGCTCTCGATTCCCTGAAGGAAATTGACCTCGCCTTACATTTTCGTGATCGTTCTCCCCCCCCAACATTCAAATGCGCGTCCAGCGAGGGCGAAGGTTCGTCTAAATGGCCCGTCGTTGTGGAGCATGCTCAGTCTGCAGGAGTTTGAGTTGCGCTAGGCTTTGGAGAGCGGATGGCGGTGTACAGGGGTCAAGCCGGAGGTCGCTGGCAGGGCAGGGTTGGCGGGGGAGGTGCAGGGATGGCGGGACGGTGGCTGACAGCTTGTTTCTTCCCCTCGTCGGCAGGACTGGACAGCAGTGAGCCCATGGTGCTGGAGCAGTACGTGGTGGTGGCCAACTACGAGCGGCAGGAGAACTCGGAGATCAGTCTGAAGGCTGGAGAGACGGTGGACGTGATCGAGAAGAGCGAAAGCGGTGAGTCCTTTAAGAATTACTTCCACTTCCAAACAGATGGAAATGGACAAATACTCTTAATGTTTCCATCCAATTTGTTTTGTAACTGGCCCCCGACTGAGCCTGGGTTCTCCCAAGGTTTTTGTTTTGGTTCGTTGCCACTGTTGCCTTGGCTTTTGGCTTGCTTAGTTGGGGACATTTAATATTCAACAATATTATTCATCTGTGTTGTATTATTTTCATGTTATCACTGTGAAGCTGCTTTGATACAATTTGCATTGTAAAAAGCCAAGGATACTAAATCACACCAAGGATAATAACGATAGTAACAACGATTGTAAATTCAAAACGAATGGCACCAAACCACAACCATAAAGATAACACAGAGAAATTGTTGGAATCACTTTCAAAATGATTAAAAACAACAACAACAACATTGACAGCCAACCAGAATCTACCTGACTTTGAAGAGTGCAAGCATTTAAAGCGGCAGGCATGCTTATAATAAACAACTACATCATGAATTGGTGTGGACGCAAATATCATTATAGTTACCTTTAGTTATCCTTCTTGGTGTGTTTCTACCCTTTGCTGGGTTGTTTTAGCACAACTTTGGGTCAAATATGGACAAACCCAAACATTGGGTTAAAAATATAATTAAAAAAATTAACCCAATGGCTGGGTTTGTCCATATTTAACCCAAAGTTGGGTTAAAACAACCCAGCAACTTTTAGAGTGCACACACACACACAAAGCTAATTAGGTTTGGCAAAACCGGTGTATACACAAACACACATTCACCTGCAAATGTGAATGCTTTCATATGCTCACGATCCACATGTTAAGCGGGTCTGTTTTATCTTTCTCGTCTTTTCTGATACGTTCTTCCTCTTTGATGTAGAGCTCCTCCTTTAGTCTTTGTCCTTAAGATCCCCTGGTTCTCTCTTCTGACATTCCCCTCTCCCTGTAAATCTACAGTCTGGCTCTTGGCCCCACCTGGAGGTGTCGTATGGCCAGTTTTTTTGGCGGTTGAACCCCCTCCAGATCTCTGGGATGGAGGCCAGATTGATCTGGAATGTCCATGAGATAGTCATGAGAAGTTTGTCAGTTGGAAGATGTGCTAATGGATCAGGGTCACACACCATTAGAGATCATGTGGAATGTAGAGATTGACAACAACAATGGGAAGAAAGAGAGCCTTGAGTGTTGTTGGTTTTTTCCCCCTTTGGTTTGTTTTCCCAGATTAATGTTAATGCTGTAAATGTTTAAACTTGCCAGCATATCTCGTAGCCTTGTACATTAGAGGTTGAGCCACTTTGTCTCTAGTCATGTTTGCCAAAAACATGTTTGCACATCCAGAGAGTTAGTAATTATAAACAAGAGGACCTCAAGAACTAGCGTTCTTCTGTTGAAAAAAAAAAAAAAAGTTTGTGAGTAATCATTTTTTCCTATATGGAGTGTGGAGGCTTAGGAGGAGTTGACAGGAGTTGCAGATGAGCAAAGATCCAGTAAACCCATTTGATCTGAGTAATATCATTAAGAAAGAGAGCTTGACCTCCTGGTTTCAAAAATAATCCTTTGACTAAACTAGTCTAGACTGAGACTAAACCAATTGTTCTATTGATTTGGGCATCTTTTGGATGATTGAGTCTATTTTGGGGTGCCCGGTTAAAGGTTATTATTTTTTTTTTTTAAATGTGTTGTTATACAATGCAAATATTAAGAGAGATTTTAGAGCAAACCTATTTGACTCCAAGGCCCAACCTATTGTCTAAACTAATAGGTTGGTTATTCTGCTATGATGAAAATAAACTACATTTAAAGGAGTAGTTCACTTTAAAAAAAACCTTTTGCTGATAATTTACTCACCCCATGCCATCCAAGTCATTCTTTCTTCAGTCGAAAAGAAATTAAGGTTTTTGATGAAAACATTCCAGGATTTTTCTCCATATAATGGACTTCAATGGGAACCAAACGGTTCAAGGTCCAAAAGACAGTTTCAGTGCAAACTCTCCTATTCGAACTCATTTATCAAAATGAACGAATCTTTTCCCGAGTCAACTCGTTCATTTCGTTCATTGAATGAACCAAATGACACGAAAAAAGATTCGTTCATTTTGATAAACGAGTTCGAACGGCCATCACAGAACAGAGCAAGGTGACCATTTGAGCGTATAAAACGTAAACTTTGTTTTTTTTTTTTAAATGACCGATCGTTTTGCTTGATAAGACCCTTATTCATCGTCTAAAATCGTTTAAAGCCCTTTGAACAGTTTGCAGTTTGCACTGAATCTGTCTCGTTTGGTTCCCATTGAAGTCCATTATATGGAGAAAAATCCTGGAATGTTTTCATCAAAAACCTTAATTTCTTTTCGACTGAAGAAAGAATGACATGGATATCCTGGATGACATGGGGGTGAGTAAATTATCAGCTAAAGTTTTTTTTTTTTTAAAGTGAACTACTCCTGTAAGTGATTTTAAGACTTAGGCTACTAGGGCCATCTTATTTTGGAAGTTTGCTAAGGCCCTTTAGTGGGCCCCAGTCGCTTGACTGAGAACCACTGTTTAAGAAAATGAATGCCGTTTAAATTATTGCTTTATATACAGTATTTTTTTTGGTGCAAGAAAGTTTCATATTTGATATACTGTACACTGAAACATTCCTCCTCTTCCATCGGATGAACCTGATATTGAATACATTATGACCATTATAGAGTAATCAATCCAAAAGTCCTATATCAGTCTGGTCAACACCTCAGACATTTGTTCATTTAGCTTTTATTTGACAATTTAACCCTTCGAGTTAAGACACATAGTTGTAATAATTCTATCTATATTAGTGTCCACATAAAGAACTATAACATTATATTCATTCTTTAAAGTGATTTCAAAGAATCCACTGTTAAAACCTTGTAGTTCAGTTATCATTCTTTGTGTGAACAAACCTTTGCTCTATGCCTTTCTTTTAACAGTAGATTACTGGTTTATTTGTTCAAGCCGAGTACAGATTTCCAGGTACAACTCATTGATTCTCTCAACTGGACAAGTAATTTAATCACACTAAAGACTCAGGCATAAGAGTCTTGCTCAGGATGCAGTTGTCCTTGAGTAAAAAAACTCTTGGCTTCCTTAACCACAGTTAAACTCCAGCTGTTTTACAGTGCAGGCAACTCCGCTTGGGTTGGGAAGAGATGAACCACGCAGGGCCACAGGATTAATGAACTCGAGAAACAAAAGCAGAAAATATCTGAATGGGAGAAGAGAATAGAATCTAAACACAGTGACAGAATCATTTAAAGGAATGGCTCACCCCAAAGAAAGAAAGTCATGCATGTTTGAGCTCTTACGAAACTGAACAAATGCTGAGGGAATTGTTATTTTAGAGTGAACTGTTCCTTTAAATCAGCCTAGGCCTACCCCTGGAGTGAACTGTCTGTCCTTCGCTGACTCCAGAATTCCTCAAATGTGCAAAGCATTTTTTGAAACTGAAGATAAGTTGCAGCAGCTTGATATCACTAGAAGCCCATCCTCTAAAATCCCGTCTCCATATTTTGAATTAAATGACTACCCTAGTGTATCTGTCAGATGCAGTATGTTTATTAAGATTGGATATCATTCAAACCTACTTTTTAATGTGGCTGAAATCGCGTTTATAAGAAGCGACTGGCAGAAGTTGGGCTGCTCTGGCTTCTCTCTGGGTCATGGAGAGGGAACGATGGAAAAATCCCCCTTGTCCTTAGTTTCATTATATACTAATGGATCTTGCAGGGCCTTAGATTCTTACAGAGTGGTTACAGTGTCACGCATCCCAAACCAATACCACCAGAAAGCATTCAGAAGTTTTTGTTGAATGTCTGTGAGATAGATAACGCAGTCAAAGCCATCAAGAGTTTATAGATCAATCCACTGTTTTTGTCATTATTTGTTGCTATACTCTTCCACGTAAAAATACTTACGGGTTTAAATATGTTGTCAGCAAATTTTGGCGTGTTTTCCACACAAAGCTATTGTATGGTTTTAGAAGACTGAATAAATCCCGCAAGTCGTATAAAGCAACTGTAAATTTCTCATCCACTTTTATACTATAAAACAGAGACTGGACATTCTGCCAAATCCCTTTTTCTGTCATCATAAGGTGTTTGAAATGATGTCATTTTAATTTTTAGTCTTAGAGAACTACATTTTGGTGAGCTAAACGAAAAAAAAAAGAAAGAAAGAAATGGTGCTACAAGAATTTCACAGCTGAAATCAGGCCTTAAAATATTGTAATGTACATTCTAAAGACTGTTTACTGTAATACTTTTGCAGCTTTGTATAGAAAAGATTATACTCTTAGTATATTCATTGTTTAGGTCTGGGTTAGGGTTAGACCACTAGGAGGCGCCTTCTGCCCCATATATATCTGCGTCTTATAGGCCCCATTTACACTGCATGGTTCAAGTGACCCAAATCCGATTTTTTCCTCTTATGTGGCACAGATCGGATATGACCGTTGAACGTGTACGCAGGAAAAAAAAACGCATGGATTCTGATTTTCTCAGATTGGATTCAGGCCTCACTCATATGTGGTAATAAATCGGATACGTGCAT
This sequence comes from Pimephales promelas, assembly GCF_988280905.1. Lineage (NCBI taxonomy): Eukaryota > Metazoa > Chordata > Actinopteri > Cypriniformes > Leuciscidae > Pimephales > Pimephales promelas. Next base: position 7,781,978 of record NC_142774.1, read on the forward strand.
TTGCGTGTGCCATGTAAGCAGACAAATCGGATATTCCCCAGTAAATGCGAGTCGTACGTCATCATTAAAAAAGTGACGTCAACTCAGATGGACACCGTGCACCAACTGAGATCACATGACATGTTCTGTTCTTTGTACTTCATATGGTTGTTAATAAAAAAAAAAAAAAAAAAAAAAAAAAAACTGAGATCACATGACTGATGACTTATAGTCGCGATGGAGGACGATTGATACACACAGTGGAGCAATGCGAAGGTTTCATGTGTTTTTGAGTGTCACGGCGGCAAAAATGCAGCGTTGTTACAGAAATTAATCCGTGTTTGAAGACTTTTCATGATATATGCGAGGCAAGGTTTTACGCGCTCGTGGCTACAGTGCCAACAGCTTTTTCTCCGCCGTACGAGACCAATGTTTTTGCTGACTTTTCAAAATATTGTGGAAAGCAAACCTGCGAAATTTTATTTGCATCTGCATCTATTGCATTTCGTGCTGTTTTATTCCCTTTTCCGAGTCAGAACGTCTACATTTGGAAGTTTCAGCAGTGTATAGTGTAAATGCAAAAACCGGATACGGGTCACTTTTAAAAGATGATGAAAGAGGGGTGTCAAAAAAAAAATCGGATTTAGTTAGAAAATCCGATTTTGTTCATCAAGACCTGCAATGTAAATGCAGCCATATTGATGCTAAAGGGTGCCATGTGCGTTGGATGTATACGCATTGTCAAAAGTGCCATATGATGCCAATATATATTGCAAAAAAATAATATATACTATATATATTGCAAAAAAAAACAAGCTCTAATATTGTCAGTAAAATCAATATATATATATATATATATATATATATATATATATATATATATATATTTATATTTCATATAACACTTTTATATACTGTAAATGCTGTTTTTTAAAAATTGTATTCATCAAAAAGTGAGGAAAAAAATTTCAACATGGATTATAGTAAGTAATGATTCTTGAGCAGCAAATTATCATATTGAAAATGATTTCTGAAGGATCATGTGACACTGAAGACTAGAGTAATGATGCTGAAAATTCAGCTTTGCATCACAGTTATAAATTACTTTTTTTAAATGTATTCAAATAGAAAAATCTCAAATGTAATTTGTGTTTTTGATCCAATAAATGCTGTATTGGTGAGCATAACTTAAAAAAAAAAAACAAAAAACACTCAAATAATCGTACAGACCCCACACTTTTTAAATAGAAATTCTTCATTTAAGTATTTTATTAATGATTTTTATAAAGAAACGTTTATTACTCCATTGAGTATCTTTAGCGTATTTAAATCTTTTAGCACGTTTGGTTTTTTCACAGGGCGGCTGTGCTTCCTGAACAATGCTCTACTATGAAAATTGCTCTGTGCCATCAATATTGTGAGGTTCCCTTCCATCCTCTCGCCTCTCTCTCCCCTGGGTCCATTCATTCAGCCGGTAACCCCCGCACACTGTAACAGAGTCAATAGAGAGCTGCTCGCGGTCTCGGGTAGGCTGGTTTATCTTGGCCTCGCTCCTGTTGGAGATCCGGTCCGTGGAGAGCCACGCTGAACCTGGACCAAAGGGTTCAAACTTTTATTTCCATTGAGCTTTCTGAAAAGGTCTTTATAAGCCTGGTGCTACACCTCTCAGGGGTCTCTATTGTTTAAATGATTAAGGTCATTGAGATAATAGTCTTGATAGTAAGAAAGCCACAAAGCTGAAATAACTGGCTTTAAGCATTTTGAAAATCGACTGATCAATACATTTATTTATTTCTGTAAGAGTGTGGCAGGGAAAATCAATCCGTATTCAGGCTTTCAACCTCAAAAAAAGAAAAGAAAAAATTGTCATCATTTACACAACCGGTATGACTGAACACAAAAGAAGTTATTCTGAATAACTGTTTTTTTTTTTGTCCATATAATGAAAGTCAATGGGGTCCATTTTGTTCGGCTTTTAGAGATCTTTTTCAAAATATCTTCTTTTGTGTTCTGCAGAAAAAAAGTAAGTCATACAGGTTTGGAATGACATGAGGATGAGTAAATGTTGATAAGAGTTTTGATTTTTGGGTGAACTAACCCTTTAAGAATCTCCTACACTCTTAGAAGAAAAGGTTGTCAGGCGCTTCATATAGAGAACATTTTTAGGCAATTCTAAATCCAATTCTAAATCCAACGGCCAACTTGTTTGTTGGCATTTCTTTATACGGTGTAAATTGACCTTTATGGGTATGCATTATGGTATAATTTTATGGATTTTGTTTTATTTATTTATTACATTTAATAAATTAAATGGCTTGTAAACATGCTTTTTCACTAGAAAAACATTAAATAACCCGACATTAAGACATTTCTCCTTAAGAACCCTATAGGTCTACTGTATAGAACCCTATTTAACTTTCTAAAAGTGTAGTTTTAATGTTTTGTCATTCCAAACCTATATCCACTCATATATTCAAATTTTGTACTTTTCTTTCAGTTCAAAATGTTCTGCTTACAGGCATTGTTTGTGTCTGAAGATCTCCATCGTTCTCTCACTGATTACGTTTCTGATTGGTTGCCAGTTTCCTTGAAAACATCACTCTCTTTTCAATGAACCGGTCCAGGAAAACAAGTGCAGGAAAGAAATAACATGTTTATGCTGATCTAAGACCAGCTGTTCCTGAACAAATCTCAACCACTGGAGCTCTTGAAATAAAAACCGCAACAGTGATCTTAGATTAATGTGCATGAGCGAGCGACATCACCGGCCTTTGAAGTTCAGACCAAAGAGAAGCCCCCCTCCACTGCCTCGGCTTTGTTAGATTACACCAAACCCATTTTGGTCCTAAGCCCAAAACCTGATACTCCAGCTTTTTAGGAAAGAACTTGAGTGTGACAAAATGTAGGCCAGACTCTCCGCCTGGATTTTGGAGAACGTCAGATGAAATACCCTTCCAGTGATTTCAGTCGCATTAGTAATCAGACATGTGACATTTCATTGAAAGCCGTTATATGGATAGATAATTGTGTGGTAAAACAGCGATTCTTTTTGAATAACATAAAAAAAAAATCAGTGTGAACTTAAAGGGATAGTTCACTTTGAAATTAATTGTTGATATGTTTTAGCTTACCTCAAGGGCATCCAAGATGTAGGTGTCTTTGTTTCTGCAGTAGTTTCAATTTTGATATTTTTAGGTCAAATCGTTCTTGTCTGTCAGTCATATAATGGAGGTCTATGGTCACCACCTCAAAGAGCATGCACAGAGAAGTCCAAATGAAACATTATTTAATGACTTGTAAATGTAAGTACACATTGATGGCCTAAGACACGAAACGAGCGGTTTGTGTGAGAAAATGAACAGTATTTATATCAGACTAGTATTTATATTGTTTACACAGAGATTTCAGAAGTGTTTCTTTCACTGTGAAGATGTAAACATATTTGGATATACAGGAAATCGCAAAAAGGAAGACGATTTCTATATATCAACAGACAACGTTGACAACTGTGTGAGGGATCTTTCTGGCGCTTGTGCAGACCGAAGCTTGCATGCCCTCAGATCACTTGGACATGGCTGTGGTTACAAGAGGTAAAACAATACAAATACTGTTTGTTTTCTCACACAAACCGCTCGTTTCGTGTCTTAGGCCATCAATGTGTACTTACATTTACGAGTCATTAAATCATGTTTCATTTGGACTTCTCTGTGCATGCTCTTTGAGGTGGTGACCATAGACCTCCATTATATGACTGACAGACAAGAACGATTTGACCTAAAAAATATCAAAATTGAAACTACTTTGGAAACAAAGACACCTACATCTTGGAAGCCCTTGAGGTAAGCTAAAACATACCAAAAATTAATTTCAAAGTGAACTATCCCTTTAATAAAAGCAACGCGTTACATTTTTTTATTTACTTCTGGACTTGTTTTAAGGCTTGTCTCTCTCTCTCTCATAACTCATCTGTATCGTACAACATTCATTACCATTCTCAGAATTCCATAAAAATGTGTTCTATGATATAATTTATTGTTTTCATACATTGCTTCTGTCTGATTAATGTTTTCATGTCTGTTTGCTTTTTCAGCCCTAAAATAAGAAAGTGAAAGGCACTTGAAATTTCTGCCTGTCTTAATGATTTTTCTTTTCTTCTTCTGGCTGGTTTGGATGGAGGGAATCTGCGGTGAAACCCCAGCTTTGAAGTTTAGACCAAACATCTGCTCTCTCTTTCTCTCTCTCTCTTTCCTTGTTGTCTCTTTTTTTCAGCCTCTCTTGGTTCTTGCCTTTCCTTCCAGTTCAGTTTAATTATAACAGAGCTGAACATCAGAATTGTATCACATGAGCTCAAATCTAAAAGTGTCATATATCTATCTTCAATACTGCAGGCTGAAACACCTGAAATCCATATTGATTGAACATTAATCTTAATGTTGGGAATGTTGGTGGTTATGAATCTGCCTGTGAGCATTATGACATCCTAATCAGATCTTCATTTTCAGTGCTTAAAATAACATTTTATTAAGGATTACGCGGCTGTCTGTATTGGAAGACTCTCACATTATTTCGCTCATCCTGTTGTTCCTGTTCTTTGTTCTTTCATTCATTTGTGAATGGTGATTTTTGTTATTTCTACTAGTGGCGGCAAATGGAATTGCAAGAAAAGAAAAGAAATAATGATTTGTTTTTAAACTTATTATCTGTTCTTTAATTCTTCAACCAAACAGGTAATCCAAAACTCATACCACTGGTTGAGCCAGACATGTTGAATTGCTCAAACAAGCAGGGTTTTGATAGTGGCAAGGTGTCAAACTAGAATAGGAGAAAGTACATATAAAAGTACAATAAAGCTTACATGATCTACTCCCCTACCATGTGTATTGGAACAGAAGTTCATGGCACACATATGCAGTTTTCAGAAGAAACATTTCTCAGAAGCAGATACGCAGTGTAAGATTTATTAGCCTGTTTTGCAGAAGCACCATCTTTCTCAGAAAAGACTAGATCTTTTGCTTTGAAGAGCAAGCCCACCTGTATCTCAGCCGAAAGACTTCTGTTGTCTGTTTTTGTGTGAGAGTATCGTAACGTCCTGAGCTGAAGAGGAGTACATAGTTTCAGCATCAAAACAGCATTCCGGTTGTCTTTTGTTTTGGTTAAAGAATTCGTTTCTGCTTTGTCAAGCAAAAGTTTAGCTTTGAAACTTGGCAGGCATAACATATTAGCTTTTAAGTCATCCCAGCTGATTTTTCTGACTGTTCATATTCATTATTGCTATTGGATATCCAGTATTTGAAATGCTCTCAAATGTCTAATCAGAAGGTGTGAGATTATTTCTTTAAAGGTGCACACAGTAATTGTCGACTTTGTTTATGTTGTCTTGGATGTGTACGGTTGCATCTGACACCTATTGGTATGGAAGCTTGTTTCCGCCATTGAATGAAAAATATAAAAGGTAATTGCGACTTTTTATCTCACAATTCTGACTTTTTTTCTCACAATTGCGAGTTTACTTCTCGCAATTCTAAATTATTTCGCAGAATTGCGAAATGGAAAGTCAGAATTGCGAGATATAAAGTCGCAATTGCGAGATATAAAGTCAGAATTGTGAGATATAAAGTCAGAATTGCATGATATAAAGTCTTAATTGCGAAATATAAAGTCAGAATTGTGAGATATAAAGTCGCAATTGCGAGATATAAAGTCAGAATTGCGTGATATAAAGTCAGAATTGCGTGATATAAAGTCAGAATTGCGAGATATAAAGTCAGAATTGCGTGATATAAAGTCGCAATTGCGAAATATAAAGTCAGAATTGTGAGATATAAAGTCGCAATTGCGAGATATAAAGTCAGAATTGTGTGATATAAAGTCTCAATTGCGAAATATAAAGTCAGAATTGTGAGATATAAAGTCGCAATTGCGAGATATAAAGTCAGAATTGCGTGATATAAAGTCTCAATTGCGAAATATAAAGTCAGAATTGTGAGATATAAAGTCGCAATTGCGTGATATAAAGTCTCAATTGCGAAATATAAAGTCAGAATTGTGAGATATAAAGTCGCAATTGCAAGATATAAAGCCAGAATTGCGTGCTATAAAGTCTCAATTGCGAAATATAAAGTCAGAAATGTGAGATATAAAGTCGCAATTGCGAGATATAAAGTCTCAATTGCGAAATATGAAGTCAGAATTGTGAGATATAAAGTCGCAATTGCGAGATATAAAGTCAGAATTGCGTGATATAAAGTCTCAATTGCGAAATATAAAGTCAGAATTGTGAGATATAAAGTCGCAATTGTGAGATATAAAGTCAGAATTGCGTGATATAAAGTCGCAATTGCGAGATATAAAGTCAGAATTGCGTGATATAAAGTCGCAATTGCGAGATATAAAGTCAGAATTGTGAGATATAAAGTCGCAATTGCGAAATATAAAGTCAAAATTGTGAGCTATAAAGTCGCAATTGCGAGATATAAATTCAGAATTGCGTGATATAAAGTCTCAATTGCGAAATATAAAGTCAGAATTGTGAGATATAAAGTCGCAATTGTGAGATATAAAGTCAGAATTGCGTGATATAAAGTCGCAATTGCGAGATATAAAGTCAGAATTGCGAGATATAAAGTAAAAATTGTGAGATATAAAGTCAGAATTGCGAGATATAAAGTTGCAATTGCGAGATATAAAGTCAGAACTGCGAGTTATAAAGTCAGAATTGCGACTTATAAAGTCGCAATTGTGAGATATAAAGTCAGAATTGCGAGATATAAAGTAAAAATTGTGAGATATAAAGTCAGAATTGCGAGATATAAAGTTGCAATTGCGAGATATAAAGTCAGAACTGCGTGTTATAAAGTCAGAATTGCGAGTTATAAAGTCGCAATTGTGAGATATAAAGTCAGAATTGGGAGATATAAAGTCAGAATTGCGTGATATAAAGTCAGAATTGCGAGATATAAAGTCAGAATTGCGTGATATAAAGTCTCAATTGCGAAATATCAAGTCAGAATTGTGAGATATAAAGTCGCAATTGCGTGATATAAAGTCGCAATTGCGAAATATAAAGTCAGAATTGTGAGATATAAAGTCGCAATTGCGAGATATAAAGTCAGAATTGCGTGATATAAAGTCTCAATTGCGAAATATAAAGTCAGAATTGTGAGACATAAAGTCGCAATTGCGTGATATAAAGTAGCAATTGCGAAATATAGTCAGAATTGTGAGATATAAAGTCGCAATTGCGAGATATAAAGTCAGAATTGCGTGATATAAAGTCGCAATTGCGACTTTATAAATTGCTTTAAATCATTAAAAGTACTGTTCAGTTAGTTTAATGTGTAAAGTTTGAGTGCACCTACTGAAAGCTGTGATGACACACCTATATACCTGCAAATAGATAAACAAATACCCAATTACTCCAATGAAAAGCATCTGCGTGATGTCTAAACTGTGCGCAACCCTTCCAATTTTTCATTCTGATTGAATTGACCCTCTGTGCTTGCCGTAGACGGTTCCTGGTTTGCACAAACAGGGAGACAAGTATCTCATTGAAAGAGGGTCAGTCTGGCAGGGTGGCCACAACCTGCTCTCAGCTCTCTCACAAATTCATTAGCAAGTTCATAGTACTCGTGTGTATGCGTTTGTGAGAGATTTGCTGTGTCAGGGTGGTATATATGTCAGTGTGGTCAAATTGACTCAAATGAATCTTAAGATTTCTGTATGTAAGCACTGTTGTGATTTTTTGGCACTCTGACTCAGTGCTAGTTTTCTGATCTTTGTGTTTGTTTCCGTCTCTCAGTGTATGTCTTCCAACTGGCATCGCCATTACATTTTTTAAAATGAGAGCCACTGTTTCTTTGAGTTTAAAATGAGCATGGCCATCCAAAAGTTTGGGGTCAGTGAGATTTTGTAGTGTTTCTAGAAAGAAGCCTCTTAGGCTCACCAAGGCTGCATTTATCCTGATCCTTTATAAATCATTCTTATATGTTGATTTACTGCTCAAGAAACATTTCTGTTAAACTTAATATTCATTCATCCATTCATAACGTTCATAAAACTTTAATAAATTACCTTATACGTGAACACGGTTTCTTCCTGAGTCCCGTCAGATTTTTTTGCATCGGCTGTGGAGGTGAAGACTACAACTCCCATGATTCCACACTCATGCCACACTCATTCATTATGTTTACTACGCCCCAGTAAACATAATGAATGGCGACTGCAGAATGCAAAAGCCAAATCCCAGACATTTTGGGCAATCTCGAAACAAAATTTTGGGCAGACTCATCACGAGACTCACTAGTAGCCTAGACTTGTTGTTTAACTACTGCGCTCTGTTACCGGTAGGCGTGGCCTACTAGGGCGGCGAAGCAAGTGCATTCTGGGAGTTGTTGTCTTTCATCCACATAAGCCAAAAATACATTTTCTAGCTTTTCTCATTCTATAAAGCTCCAAATTCTCAAAAATAATTTCACATTTCTTCTACATAAATGACCCATTTTAAATACACATTCATCTTTCCAGAGGTGAAGTACTATATCTCTTTAAGATATGTCTCGAGTTTGAGGAGGCAATTTTCTGTTGAAACATATTTGAACGTATTTTTTTTATATCCGTATTATATAACTTTTCCAATTGCTGTTACATTTATCACACTTTTGTTACATTTATTCAAGTTAAGCCTAGTTCACACTACATGATTTTAAAATGTCGGGCTGAACTGTGCAGTTTACACTACATGACTTGCTCTCAGTGAAATCATGAGTGTTCAAGTTGTTTAGCTGTTCACACCACACAACACAACGTGATTGATCCACAACAGGAGGTAACTCACTACACGAGTTAACAACGCACTAGACAGAGATACAACCACGATCGGATGATAAGAGCATATCATTTGTGACTCAATGAGAGCTGTTTCAGTACTATAATACGGTCTAAATCCTGAAAATAATCAAACAAATAACGAGTTGACAACAACACGATTCTATCTGGTCTAGAAACCATGTTTTGTAACGAAAAACCACGCAATAAAACGAACCAGAAATGACGCGAAACTGCAGAGAAGAACACAACACGCGAATATGGACGTCAGACAGAAACTAGTGCTGCACACTGTTTGCTTGACGATCTGCTCTGAGAAAAAAAAAATGCAAAAAAGAAAAAGTAAGATTTACCTGGTGTCCTCAACCCATGCGTTGCTATGATTGGCTGTACTCATGACATCACTGAGATTGAGTCGCGCGACTGCGCGAGATATCTAGCATGCTAGATATTTTTCTGAGCTCGGTGACCTGTCTGCGAGCTGTCTGCGAGCTGTCTTTGATGCGTTGTTGGCTCTTTCACACTAACTGATTGGCGAGCGTTAATCGTCCGCTAATCGCCCGCGATTTGCACGCGATAACACCCTGACTTGTCGGCGACTCAACGATTTGCAAATCGGGCTTAAATCGGGCTTAAAATCACGTAGTGTGAACTAGGCTTTAGAGACTGTTTAATTCATTAATTCTCATACCTCCTGTTTCACAGACAAGGTTTAAACCTAGTCCAAGACTAAAATGCATGTTAGAGCCGCTGAAAGCAACTAAGCTCTGATTAAAATATGTCAGTGCCATTGTTTTGTCTCAAGATAAACACCATTAAGGTTTTTTTTTTTAAAAGGCACGTTTATAAAAGCTACTTAAATGTCCTAATTGAACTAAGGCCTAATCCTGGCTTAATTCTAAGCACTGTCTGAGAAACCAGGCCTTTTTCTGAAAAGTCCATTCAGGATAAACTTGATAGTTGTCGACAATGTATAATACGAGGATGCGCATTTTTTTGTAATTAAACACTGATGGCACATATTGAAATAATAATATTAACCCATTGACCAACTGTTAAGACAGACCCAGGGATACTTTAGTTCAAGTAATATAAACCTTTAAGTACTTTATTTTGACTATATCAGACTGCATTCATTTGACTTTTAATTTAGATTTTCTAGGCAAATTTTGAGCTACGAAATGATAAACTACGAATTTGGATATTTTTTTTTTTTTTTGCTTTTAGTATTATGTTAATTCTAGAGTTGAAGTCTTTATCTTGTGGTCTTGAGACTACATAAACATGGTCTGGGTCTGGGTCTCAAAACTTGAAGTTTTGGTCTGGATATGGATCTTGGTTTATGGTTTCAGAAAAGACTATTTATTTCCAACATACTGAAGATGATAATTATGTCCACCACAGGTCGGTGCGGCATCTTCACCCTTGGAAAGGATTTACAAGAATTCAATGACTGTAAATGCCAACAAAGCCACTGTACAAAGTAGGGCTTGAAAAGAAAGATGCAGTAAATATGTCTCTGTTTCAGATTATAAACTGGATATGGGGTCTAGCATTGGTCTTGAAGGTCTAGTGCATAATCCAGCTGCAAATATGTTACCGTTCAGATGTTTGTAGTCAGTCTCTTATGCTCATCTCTTAGGCTGCATTTATTTGATTAAAAACTAATATTGTAAAATGATTTTACAACTTAAATATCTTTTAATATGTTTTAAAATGTAACTCTGATGGCAAAGCTGAATTACTCCAGTCTTCATTGTCACATGATCCTTCAGAAATCATTCTATGATTCGGTGCTGAAGTAACATATTCTTATTATTATCAATGTTGACAACAGTTGTGCTGCTTAATATTTTTGTGGTAAATCATAAAACGTTACTGCCACTCATCATTTTAACACATCCTTGCTGAATAAATTCTTTTTTCTAGAAAACTCCTCAAACTTTTGAATGGTAGTGTACAGTATATGCATGTTGAAGTATTTTTCTAAAGCGTACAGTGTTTGACATCATTATTGGCCCGTGTTGCTTTGGAACATTTGCTGTTGATCACTTAGCGCCCTGTCAAAAGACTTTGCTTCTGTGCCATTATGATGTCAGAGCTAGATTACTGCTGACTGATGACATCACACTGTTATGAAGAGCTTTCCAAAAATACTCTGTTACCTTGGCAACAGGCTCGCTCAGAAAGATCTGTTTCAGCTGGAAAACCGTTTTAAATTTTCATTCATTGGCTTTAACTTATGTCAGCTTTGCATTTAAGTTTAAGTGTGCCAAATATATGGTTTTAATTCCATAATCTTAGTAAATTGTAGTTCTGCACAGTTAGATGTAGTCAAATGTCCTTTTCATAAAGGTTGTATGAGCATCTCTTGGCATAACACTTTTTCTTTGACCGTTTTGTTTTTAAAGCTGCTCAGAATCATCTTTGAGTTATTGTGGAAACCCAAAAAAACACATTACAATCCGTATTTCAAAAACAAATAATAATCCTGACACCACATTTAACAATTTCAGCACTTATTCAGACACACGAAGGAAGAGTTGAAATACATACATTTAATTGATGAGGTTATTTTGGCCGAAAACACACAGGCACACGCATACAAACTCATAAAACATGTCAGCTGCTAAGAGCATGTCAGACACATCCAACCTTCCTCATGTTTGACTGTGCATACAAACACAATAATGTTCACCCTCAATGATATTTATGATGTGTGAGGCCTAATTGATCCCAAACGATACACAGGAAGTTAGTGTACAGAATGCTTAAATGCATCGGAACTAACACCAGAGAGAGTGTGTTTGCATATTCGATTGAAGCCAAAACATTGCATCCCATCAGATCAGTAAAATCCAAATCCAAATAACACATAGATGCATCGCCTTTCTCTAAACACTATATTAGGTGAAAAATAATATCTTCTGGATGTTTTTTTGTAGGCTGGTGGTTTGTCAGCACTGTTGAAGAACAGGGCTGGGTTCCTGCCACGTACCTGGACTCTCAGAGCGGCACCAGAGATGATCTGGACCTGGGAACATCTAGATCTGGAGAAGGTAGGACACACCAACACTCTCTCTTCTACTTTCCCAAGCACAAACACTCTTATACCCCAAGAAATCTTCACCAAAACCAGTATATGAGAACCCGTTTCGCATTTATTGACCAATAACCCACCTAGAACCGTACATATTGATTTTATAACGGAGTAGACCAACGTCTATATACTAAATTTTCTTTGAGAAGCTTCTTCTTGTTTGAGAAAAAGAGTGAGGACTTAAAAGGTTATGAAAATGATGTCAATAATGACGCCCGTAAGACCTCCGTTCATCTTAGTACATTGATGAAACATTCACAGTAAGATGTACTGTGTTTGCAAAATAATTTTCATTTCATGTCCTGGAACATAAATGGACCAAAGTTGAAGAAACACCAATCTTTTTTTCTCACTGCAATGAAACAATCAAATCATTGAGAAGTCTCATTATAAATGTGTCCTTTACCGTCTTCCCAAACCCCAGTCGTCAGCATTTCCTGGGTTCAGAAGCACATTTTTAGCTGCATCTTGAAATGTATGCCACCGAAGAGCTCAATGTGTAAGATTAGGAGTGGCCAGGCTGCAGATTGAATAGATCGATACATCAACACAATTTATTGATCGCCGAGGGGTAATTTACATTTCCATATGGCCACAACAGCTTCATTTATTGATGTCGCTGCAGTTTTTTCAGACTGAACTTTGAGATAGACCATCTACTGTTTCTTTACTTCCACACATTTTTTTCCCTTTTGAATGTATGGAGATAATGAGTGGTTAATATGTACATATAATACGAATTTTCCATGCATAAGCACTTTATGTGCACCACTAAAATCCAATAACACATGTATTAATCCAAATACTCCATTGCTTGCCGTCATCGCTCAAGCCAAAACCCCTCCTAACCTATCACAAAACTCTTTTCTTTCATGTAATATGTCTTCATTACACTAATACCAGTGTTCCTCCTGAGTTGTTTATGTTGAGTTTGTCATGTCTCTGTTCTCTTTCTGCTGTCCTCATTCACCCGTGTCAGTTACTAAGAGACGTAAGGCTCATCTGAAGAGGCTTGACCGGAGATGGACACTAGGGGGAATAGTCAACCGCCAACAGAGCCGAGGTGAACACACATGCAATCACGCATGCCTGCATAGACTGATCACATGATGCAAGCAGTCACGTGTGTGTGTGTGTGTGTGTGTGACCAATCTGCATGGTCCGTTTGTGTGCTTGTGCAGGTTTACGCAATGATTAGCTTGGATATGCACACAAACCTAAACTCTCTTTCTGGATAAATCTTCTGGATCTGGCTCCCAAAGCATGCTGGGTGGTCAGTTTCAATGCGCTCCATCATAAAATCTTTATTATACTTTGCTTGCTTTAGGTTTTATTTGTGTTTATGTGTATGAGCTCAAAATGAGATAATTAAGACTGTTTGCGGATGATGAAAATGATGTTTCTCTGGATAAAGATTGGTTTAAAAGTACATTATATGCATGAAATCTCATGTATGGCATTCAAAGTTCCAGAGTCTTGATCATATAAGAGCTCTGACTGGTTTATGGTAGGAAATATTGATATGGTTCTGGTCTAGCTGCTTCGCTTTCTACTTTTCTATTAAAGCCTACTAAGTATATCTTGCAGGTTAACATAGTTTAAAGCAGGGGTGTCCAATCCTACATTCGGAGGACCAACGTCCTGCAGAGTTTAGCTTCAACCAACTTTTTAATGGACACTAGCATCTATAAACCTTAATTTAACAAGTTATTAATCAATTAAAAATGAATTTATGCCTGTACTATATTACTCTTGGACCTGAAGTTTGGAAAATGAATGAATGAGGACGATGATTCATCTGACGGCGCCATCTTCTGGTGAGACGCGGGAATCCATTCGGCACAACGATCACAGTGCATTATGGGTATTCTCTAGCCGTTGAGTGTACATGAGTTGTACACTTGTTAATGCAGTGCATTGTGGGATTGAATGAGTGGACTCGATAACGTCAACTATGGTTTCGGATACCACTAAAAATGGCTGTCCATTCAGATAGTGGCATAGTTTCAGGCACAGCCCTCTATTAACTGGTTGAAGTGTTTTTAAGTATGTTTGGAGCTAAAATCTGCAGGACAATGGTCATGAGTCAGGAGCGGCTTTGGGAAACCTGGGTTTAAAGGGATAGTTCACTCAAAAAATACAAATTTGGTAATGGTGTCTACTCACCCTTATGTCGTTTAGTTGGGACGACTTTTTTTTTGTTTTGTACATACAATGAAAGTCAATGGGTGTAATATTGTTTTTTTTTTTTTACAAAAACATACTTCAACATCTAACATAAAACACTTTTTTTGGTTTTAGAAAAAGAAGAAGAAAAAACGTCATTCTGGTTTAAAATTAAAATGATAATTCTGCTGGTCAGATCTGGCATCCTGCAGTTCACACATGAGGTTTGACCTTTCAAAATCCCAGGGTTTAATTCTAAACACCCAGACCTCAAATAATTACTAATGTCTAGACCTTTGGTGGAATTGAATGTTTGTATGGTAATGAGTCTCCTTGGAGATCTGCCGTTTCATGTTGACTCATAAGGAACAGACCTCCACGTTTTTAATTCCCGCAGTTTTCCATTTGTGTACTCTTGGAGTGTAATGACTAACATGTCATGAACACCATTGCACATGCCTGTAAGTAGACTCTAGACTGGAGCATGCTGGATCTGGAATGGGTGGGAGCTGATATGGGCTTTAGCTGCATTGGAAAGTGGATGAATATCACCCTGACTGGGACTTAATGTCTACTGAGAATGCCCGATACACATTGTAGCGGTGTTTTGATCAGGGCAACATGGCAGTAAAACTTAAAACAACTTACCTCAGGGCCCGTCCACACGAAGACACGTTTCGCTGTATACGTATACATTTTTTTATCGTATTGGCGTTTCGTCCACACGGATCCGGGCCCGTACACACGAAGACACGTTTCGCTGTATACGTATACATTTTTTATTGTATTGGCGTTTCGTCCACACGGACCCGGGCCCGTACACACGAAGACACGTTTCACTGTATACGTATACATTTTTTTATCGTATTGGCGTTTCGTCCACACGGATCCGGGCCCGTACACACGAAGACACGTTTCGCTGTATACGTATACATTTTTTTATCGTATTGC
This sequence comes from Pimephales promelas, assembly GCF_988280905.1. Lineage (NCBI taxonomy): Eukaryota > Metazoa > Chordata > Actinopteri > Cypriniformes > Leuciscidae > Pimephales > Pimephales promelas. The sequence continues at coordinate 7,796,997 of NC_142774.1, forward strand.
CGTTTCGTCCACACGGATCCGGGCCCGTACACACGAAGACACGTTTCGCTGTATACGTATACATTTTTTTATCGTATTGGCGTTTCGTCCACCCTGATCCAGGCCCGTACACACGAAGACACGTTTCGCTGTATACGTATACATCTTTTTATCGTATTGGCGTTTCGTCCACCCTGATCCAGGCCCGTACACACGAAGACACGTTTCGCTGTATACGTATACATTTTTTTATCGTATTGGCGTTTCGTCCACACGGATCCGGGCCCGTACACACGAAGACACGTTTCGCTGTATACGTATACATTTTTTTATCGTATTGGCGTTTCGTCCACACGGATCCGGGCCCGTACACACGAAGACACGTTTCGCTGTATACGTATACATTTTTTTATCGTATTGGCGTTTCGTCCACACGGATCCGGGCCCGTACACACGAAGACACGTTTCGCTGTATACGTATACATTTTTTTATCGTATTGGCGTTTTGTCCACACGGATCCGGGCCCGCACACGGAGACAATTTTCGCTGTATACGTATACATTTTTTTATCGTATTGGCGTTTCGTCCACACGGATCCGGGCCCGTACACACGAAGACACGTTTCGCTGTATACGTATACATTTTTTTATCGTATTGGCGTTTTGTCCACACGGATCCGGGCCCGCACACGGAGACAATTTTCGCTGTATACGTATACATTTTTTTATCGTATTGGCGTTTCGTCCACACGGATCTGGGCCCGTACACACGAAGACACGTTTCACTGTATACGTATACATTTTTTTATCGTATTGGCGTTTCGTCCACACTGATCCGGCGTTTTGGAAGAGCGAAACCGCTATTTTTTGAAACCGGGTCCCAAAGTGGATACATCTGAAAACGACACCCTTGCGGTTTCGTGTGTACAGCCAATCCGTATATTTTGTGAAACAATGATGTCATCACATCAAGCGTCGGTGGCGTCACACGCCATCTTTGTCTTGTTCTTCTTGGTTCGTATACAGTGCACAAGGTTACGCGCATGCTCAAATTCTGCTTCTCCGTGTATAGTGTATCTCTGTGGCAGAATTACAGCGCCCCATACTGTTCTGGCATATATACTACACCGTTTTCAGTCGGTTTCAGGAGTTTCGTGTGTACGCAGATATTTCTTGAGACGCCGTGTTTACGTATTTTTTTTTTAGAACGAGGAAATCGGATAGGGAATGCACCGGCTTTCTGTGGATGTGGCCTCAAGCTCCATTTGCAATATTGGCATGCCAAGCTGGTCTCTTTGCCCTTGTCCATATTCTCCTCTTTTGCGGCGTCGTCTTTTTTTTTTTCAGCACGCATAAAAACCACAATTACCAAAGTGCGATCTCGCTCAATTTGTTTACCACTATCGCAGGTCATCATCGTACAGTCTACTGACATGTCGTACCCAAGTTTATTCGATCCATGTCATACAGTGAGATTTGTAATTATCAGGATTGCCGAAATCGCACAGTCTGTAGCAGGCATTAGATATGAAATACCAGGTCTGATGTTTATTAGATTATGTTAATTAGTCTCTTCAAATCCTCCAACAACCACCACTATGAACTCTGGTTATTATTCATTTATCTCTTTTCTTCTGAAAGTGGCTCATGCAGATTGGGATTAAAAATTCTGGTTTTAGATTGGATGTGACACTGTTACAGTAACTGCCTTTCCCTCATTATTTCAACGGAGAAGTCCTTGGAAACTCACAGTGGAAAGTGTGGAAGTAGGTCATTGGCTCGCTGTGTGTGACTGCATTTAATCCTGTCATTTTTTTTTACTGTATACATACTAATGAGTCAGAGAGCACCACGGTTGATCCAGAGACAAAGAACAGCCAGGAGTTTCAGAGGGAACGTTTCTCCATAAACACAAGTTGCAACCTTCAAAACAGGTCAGAGGTTGTGATGGCTTCAGAGTGGTTGCTTTAATGATCTTTTGTAAAATAATGGTTTCAAAATCCGCACTGAAATACAGTACTAGGTGTCCTTGGGTCCTCATTTACAACCAAGCTCTTAAAAACGTGAATTTTTATGATGGAAATTTTCATTTTCAATTTCAATTTTTTTTTATTTAATTTTCATCATTTTCATCATTTATATTGATGATCATTTATTCAGCCGCATGCTCCAAACCTTTATTTATTTTTTTATTTATTTTTTATTTTAAGTACTATTCACTATCCATATACCACAAACACAAAAGAAGATGTTACGCAGTATGTTCATGCTGCTATTGCATGTGAAAAGATGGATGCTAAAGTTTGAGCTGACTCACAAATGTACTCTTATACAACAGCTTTTCCTCATCTCAACATGGACTGAGTGTTCTCGGGGGCTTGGTTTATGTACATTTTAGGGTTAGTGATGTCACTAACCCGGGAGTAATAGAGTGCCGAAGTGATGACGTCACAGAAGCTAGCGGCGCATGGGTTCCCTCGGTCGAAAAGCTATGCGTTTCCCCCATAGACAGCAGTGGGTGTTTACTTCCAAGTCTTCAGTGCGAGACGCCCATAAAAACGAGCGTTTTTCAGCTAGGCTCAAACCTAGGGTAGAAAATAGCCTATTACTTATTCATTTTGATGTTTTTGAATGCAAAAACCAAGCGAACGTCATAAGTTGACCTCAGACAACAATATAATACAATTTAAAAAGCCAGTTCATCATGACCCCTTTAAGGCAAGCAAGTTTTAGGAAGGTCAATATGACAGCTAGAATGATCTGTGTACCCACAATCTCGCTCACATTTCGTATCACAGTGGTTTTTAGGTCACGGAGGCTGAAGGAGAAAATGCCTCTGTTGGCACACAACTCCACAAGTGCATGCAGAACTCAAGTAATGTGTTCTGGACCGACCCGACTTTTTCCACCATCCACAACAGTCCATGAAAATCCTGCTGACTGTTGGAAAATGTGTTTTTGAGGCGTTTCTTTTTGTGTGTTTTTAGCTCTTTCATCTTTACCCTCCCATCTCTCACTCCTGCTGGTTGTCATCTGTCCACATTATCACTTTCTTCTGTGGTAAAACTAAAAGATTAGAGCTGGTTTTGGGTCAGAAGTTCAGAATGAGATCAGCACAGGGTAGTTTCTTCTGTCATATGTTCACTTATCTGATTTCCCAGCTTGCCTGCTCCCGCGAAAGAACGTTACGAAAGAGAGTGACTAACTGCCCTGACCTCAATGTCATCTGTTGTTGGCAGACTGTGTTATTTACTGGTTAGAAAAACTACATTTAGGATATTCAGCTCTCTTTTTTTGTTGGTTTTTCTTTTTCAACACTTCTCCCACTATCAATATGTCTTTTTATCAGCTCTATTTCTGTTTCACTAAATCGAAATTTATTGCGCTCCTCTGAGCTCTTTCGCAAAGGGAAAGACATTAGAGTTTGATATGTAGGTGTTAAACACAGTTGTGTCATATGTAAACGATACTGAATAATGTTTTATGTGTGTTTTTAGGGAAGATAAATGCTTTGTAAGATCTCAGGAGTCTTCAATGCAAAATGGTGGGATAAAACTGGTTGCGATGATGAGTTATTTGTCTTACTGGGTGAATCTTACAAAACCTTATCCAGGACATATTTTAGCACAAGATAAAAAGATTTCTTTGTTTGAGACCATTTTTTTCACCAGAATTAAGCACATATTCTTCCCCAATTCTTATTATCATTACACAAAACAGTCTCATTCTCTTTACTCTAATGGGAAAATAATATATCATTTAAATTGTAAAAATGGTGGTACTGTATGTGTTGCCCTATCTTTAAAAAAAACAACAATTTTGCTGATAATTTACTCACCCCCATGTCATCCAAAATGTCCATGTCTTTCTTTCTTTTAAAAGAATGTTTTTTTGACGAAAACATTCCAGGATTTTCTCCATATAATGGACTTCAATGGGAACCAAACGGTTCAAGGTCCAAATGAGAGTTTCAGTGCAGCTTCAAAGGGCTTTAAACGACACCAGACGACGAATAAGGGTCTTATCAAGCGAAACGATCGCTCGTTTAAAAATTAAATAAAAAAGTTTAAGTTTTATAAGCACAAATGCTCGCCTTGCTCTGTACTGCGATGCACGTTCGTGACTCTCCTGTTCAAACTCGTTCATCAAAATGAACAAATCTTTTTTCGAGTCATGACTCGAAGAGTCCTAGATAAGACCCTTATTTATCGTCTGGTGTCTCATCTGAAACTCTCATTTGGACCGTTTGGTTCCCATTGAAGTCCATTATATGGAGAAAATCGTGGAATGTTTTCATCAAAAACTTTAATTTATTTTCAACTGAAGAAAGAAAGACATGGACATCTTGGATGACATGGGGGTGAGTAAATTATCAGCAAAAGTTTTTTATTTTTTTTTAAGTGAACTACTCCTTTAATATATGCTGAGAATATGTCCTGATGCATAATGGTGATTCTATATTCCTAATGCAATATGTCATTGTTTTATTTTTTTTATTTTGACCTGTCAGGACCTGGACATGTTTGTATAAGACTAATCCTACTAGGTATTTCATATGGAATGATACTAGAACCGGAGTGGATAGGCTTATGATAATTATTGTGTCTTGGGCTTGTATTGCTCTGGTTACAACAGGCCCACTGTTTCCTGGAGGTTTTGTTAATGTTATTACTATTGACGGATTGTGAGACGATTGTGTTATTGTCCCTGTGGTGAAGGGTGAGTTTTGGACCGGTCTTACTGCAAACTTTGTGGTTTTACTTCTGCCTCTATTTTCCCAAGGAAAGTCCTTAAATTTTGTAAGTTTATAAGTTAGCATTTAAATCCATTAGTCAACCTCTTTTCACACCGCAGAAAAGGCAAAGACCCAAAGAACAGGGGAAAAAAATAACAAAGAAGTTCTTTCTCATTCTTTTCCCCTTATCTGTCTTTTTTAGAGGAGAAATATGTGACTGTCCAGGCGTATGGCAGTCAGGGAAAGGATGAGATCGGGTTCGAGAAAGGAGTAACCGTGGAGGTCATCCAAAAGAACCTGGAGGGATGGTGGTACATCAGGTAATCAATCTGGACCTCACACTTTAAGGTGGTATATTATGGAAATATTAGCTTTTTTTAATTATTATTTGGTAATATTTTTGCTGATAATATTTCATTTCTTCATTGCAATATGTTTGGGTCTTCAGAAACATCTGCACTAGACTTTACTATGTTATCAATGTATTAATTGGTGCTACAACACATTTCAAATGCTTGATTATATATATTAAAAGTAGGATGTATAGTGCATCCTATTTTCACTGCATATACAGATAAATATATACTATATAGCAAAGTTGGTCACAAAAATGTAAATATAGCTCTATAAATAAAGTTAGATATGTAAGGATATGTACGGAGGCGTATTGCATTCACTTGAAGAAAAAAAATATATACTCTGTTTTTCTAACGAGTAAATTTTTCATGAGAAAAAAAAATGTTGCTCTGTTTTTCTGAATTAATGAGTTAATTTTTCATGAGAAAAAAAATGTTGCTCTGTTTTTCTGAATTAATGAGTTAATTTTTCATGGAATTTTTTTTTTTATCTGTTTTTCTGTTTTTTTTTTTTTTTTTTGCTTTGTTTTTCTGAATTAACACGTTCATTCAGATTAACAATTCAGATTCAATTAACACGTTAATTCAGAAAAACAGAGCAAAAAAAACAAATTCCATGAAAAATTAACTCGTTAATTCAGGAAAAAAGAGCAAAAAAAAATCCATGAAAAATTAACTCGTTAATTTAGAAAAACAGAGCAAAATATTTTTTTTTCTCACGAAAAATTAACTCATTAATTCAGAAAAACAGAGCAAAATATTTTTTTTCTCATGAAAAATTAACTCATTAATTCAGAAAAATACAGCACAAAAAAAATTTCCATGAAAAATTAACTCGTTAATTCAGAAAAACAGAGCAAAAACTTTTTTTTCTCATGAAAAATTAACTCATTAATTCAGAAAAAAAGCAATTTTTTGTCTCATGAAAAATTAACTCGTTTCAGAAAAACAGTAGATTTTTTTCCTTCAAGTGAATGCAATACGCCTCCGTAGATATGCAACTTGATTATATAAAGTATATACTATTGACCTATTGCATATTATCTCAATTTCTAGATTGCATTTTTTAATGAAATGGAAACTAAATTACCACCCAACTCTAATCTGCTAAATGCATGAAGATATTAACATGCTAGATCATGATTTTCTGTAAAAGCTGCTTTGAAACCATATGTAGAGTGATTGGGGCTGTAATAATTAGTGTGAGTGTGTGTGTGCATATATGCATTAAAGCAAGACAGTTTTATAATTTTTTTTTGCAATCTCTGGATGGTCAGTACGACTTCATCTTACTTAAAAAGCTATGCTGACCTCTAGTGGTCAGTAGGAGAATGGTTAATGCATTTTATTTTGAAAGATGTGTAATACTGCTACTGATGTGTTGCAGGTATCAGGGTAAAGAGGGCTGGGCCCCAGCCTCATACCTGAAGAAACTGAAAGATGACCTTTCCCCAAGGAAGAAGACTCTGACTGGCCCTGTGGAGATCATAGGAAACATAATGGAGATCAGCAACCTCCTCAACAAGAAGGCTGTAAGCGAGAAGGACATTCAAACTGATGGCGAGGCCACCAGCCCTGAACGCCACATTTCCAAAAGTGAAATCAGTTTACCTATCCAATATGCCCCAGAGGCTGGAGTGGCACCCACGGTGGTCACTGGTTTGGGAATGAACTCTGGATCTAGCGCCGCCCTACAGGAGAACAAGAGCAGGGCAGAGCCGGGGTCACCTGCCGTAGCGAGGGTGGCACCACACAGAGTTGAGATAGGTGAGTAAACAGTTGGTTTATGACAGAAGTTGGTTATCCAAAACAAGTGCAATTATAATTAAATTATTTTTATTAAAAAATGTATAGCTATATATTTTATATTTTACATATGATCCTATTTTCTATATAATTGTATAATCCATATTTGATATAATACATTTGTTTATGTTCCTGTTATTTTTGCACATAGGATTTGATGCCATAGGTAACATTTCTTTGTGGTAAACAGATGTTTCCTAACATTTTGTGCGGGTGTTGTGTACCTTAATAGTGACACATTCCCTGTCTCTGTTGCACAACATTCAGCCTGTCAACTGCTGTTTGTTTGATTTTTGTTTGTTATTGTGCTTACTTATTTTTCTAATGCTAAGAGCACACTATACAACTGAAATATTTAATCCCATAGTGCTGTACTGCTCACATTACATGACATTCATTCTTGTTAAATCTGTTTTGTTGTGGATGCTGAGATGTACACGCTATTATTTCACCGTAACAGGTCCTTAACAAACAGCAAATGATCCTCAAAGTTCTTCGCCTTGGTTAAAACTTACAATTTGACTGATTCTATTCAAATAACAGCAGCTTAAGTTGTATGCATGGTACATGGTTTTGCTAATAAATCTAAAAACAAAAAAAGATGACATTTAAAGAGACAATGGTTAAATTCTATTTTCTCATTGGATATTTCTTATCATTACTCTCGCTACCTAATCATCATACCCGGGCCATCATATTTCTCACACTACAAGATTTCCTTCTGATATTTTTTTTCTTAAAACATGCTTGTTGTGAATGCATGCTTGAGTGTGTTGAAACTTCTCTCTTATAATGAGGATTAGTGATGGCACTGTAATCCAGTTTGGATCCAATTGCCTTGATACAAATAAATTTGTGTCAGAGAAATTGGGAACTCTCCTATTTTAATGTCCTAAATATGATTAAACTATGGTAATGTTTGCCGTCTCGAGCTGATATGTTTTGTATTCAAATGGCAGGATCTCCAAACCTCAGACAGAAACCTCCTCCTCGAAGAGATACAAATCTGGTAAGTTAAGTGGACCAAAAAGCATTTAGGGTCAATATAATTTATAGAGAGCAGAATTTATTTAGACAGTAATGTCTTTTTCTCCAAAACTCAAGGCATTTCAGTTGCCCAAACCTCCAGAGGCCCCTACTGTGGAAGCGGAGTACTACACCATAGCAGAGTTTCAATCCAGTATCTCAGATGGCATCAGTTTCCGTGGAGGACAAAAGGCTGATGTAAGGCTGATATATTCTAATATATCTGATATATTTAATTTTTTCAAAAACAAAAAGATCGTTTGACTAATGAAAATATTCAAATATATTAAATAATTAATATTTTCAAAAGACTTTTACCGCATAAACAATGGGATTTATTTGTTTAAAACTTAATATAAACACATTTTTAAAGTTTGGATCGCACTGTATGATAAATATATGCCATTGTATAATGTAATATGTGGTCTTCAGGTCATAGAGAAGAACTCTGGTGGTTGGTGGTATGTCCAGATCGGGGAAATGGAAGGCTGGGCACCCTGCTCCTACATTGATAAACGCAAGAAGCCCAACCTAAGCAGGCGAACCAGTACACTCACCCGTCCCAAAGTTCCACCCCCTGCTCCACCAGTCAAAAAACAGGATTCTGAGGAATCACCTTCTCTGGTTGGCTCTGCCTCCAAAGCTCCAGAATCCCCCACTCAGCGCGTCTATGAGGAGCCGGAATATGACGTTCCTGCCATTGGTTTTGAATCCGATCTGGACAGTAATCCTCCGAAACCGAAAACAAATAATTCCCCCAAACCAGAGCCCCGCAAGTTTGAAATTAAAAGCAATCCAGCAGCTGCCGAAAGGATCGCACAGGCTGGAAAAGCGTCACCTTTACTAAAAGTGATGACCTCCCCCTTGAGGAAAAGAAACTCATTAGAGGATGTCAATAGGGAGGAAGTGATCTATGAAAACGAAGGGTTTAGGTTTTCCTCTGATGACTTTGCCAGTGGTTGTGATTCGGATACACCAAGGAGTCTCACATTGGGTCGCAAACCTTTCGGGTCCTCTTCTGGAGGAGGGAAGCCCCTACGGAAAGTAACGCCGGATCTAAGCCGGAGCCACTCTCTCGGTCGTGCTGAGAGACACAGCCCCAAGTCGTCATCAGACGAATCAGGACGCAATCCCAAAAGAGAGCCCGTCATGCGTAAAGATGTGGAGATCCGGATTGGCCAGAGTCCTTTAGCCAGGCCCAAACCAGTAGTGCGACCTAAGCCTTTGCTTACAAAGTCGGAGCCACAAAGTCCAGAAAGAATGGACATCAAAAGCCTACGTCGCCAGCTTCGCCCCACGGGAAGTCTTCGGCAAGGGGCGGTCCGTGCAGTACGCGGTGAAGATTCTGAGACGGCTTCCATTGTGTCCTCAGAGGATTCCATCTCCTCAAGAAGTACCTCCGATCTCTCCAGCGTCTATTCCAAAGGTAGCCGAGGTGGGGAATCCGACCATGAAAGTTCGATCTACAGGACCACAGATGCCTACGAACGAGCCCAAGAGTCAGAGGTCAGCTTCCCAGCCGGTGTGGATGTTGAGGTGCTGGAGAAGCAGGAAAGTGGATGGTGGTATGTCCGTTGGGGCAATGATGAGGGTTGGGCACCTACTTTCTACTTGGAGCCAGTCAAGCATACCCATAACGTCGGGGTTCAAGAATCCCGCGACGGGCCTCTTGTGGAGCTCGGTAGCACCAACAAGTCCAACAGCCTCGAGAAAAACGAGCAGCGTGTTCAGGCCCTTAACAACCTCAACCAGCAGAACCTGAGGAGTATGAGCAACCCAAGCCCACCAATCCCATCCAAACCACCAGGGGGATTCAGCAAACCAACCGCAATGCTGAACGGTTCAGGCATACGGATGCGGAACGGTGTCCGTCAGGCAGCAGTGCGACCGCAGTCAGTGTACGTGTCTCCCCCACAGCCTCTGAAGGACACCAACATCCATACAGGGTCTTTGAGGAGAAATGAATCACTGGGAGCTGGCGACCACTTGAGGTCCACAGGAGTAAGGCGAAACTCCTCCTTTACTGCCGTTCGACCGCAGCCAGCGACCGATGTGCGGGTGAGGGCTGGGACCACCATTACAGCTCCCGTCGGAAGTTCAAGCCCCTTGATTTCCCAGAGAAATGGAATTCCGGTCTCTACAGTAAGACCCAAGCCCATCGAGAAGACGCACCTCATTCACAACAACCTTCGAGAGGTTTACGTATCTATTGCCGATTACCGTGGCGATGAAGAGACCATGGGTTTCTCGGAGGGCACTAGTCTTGAAGTTTTGGAGAAGAATCCAAATGGATGGTGGTACTGCCAGGTTCTCGATGGCTTACAGGGACGGAAAGGCTGGGTACCGTCTAACTACCTGGAGAGAAAAAAGTAATTTCCCAAAAGTGTTCTAAACATGCACAATTGTAATCAAAACGTAAAAAGACGAACCGAACCGACTGAAGGACTTTTGGTTTGAAAAGAGCCTTTTAGAAAGGAGTTTACATTAAAACCAGAGTAATGCAGGTGAATGTTTAGCAAAATACCTGCCGAAACTTTATGCCAAATGGGTGCCTTCTTACATCTTTCACTGAATGTTAAGAGGAATTGGTCAAATACCAGTGAAGCAACGAAAATACCAAACTTCAACTTAGTGCCATAGGCCTACAAGTACTGAAAGCAACAAACTTATTTTTGTTACAACGTTGAAAAGAGATAACGATAATTTCAGCAAAGATGCATAACAAAATGTGCAAATTCAATCTTAAGCACTCAAAAACAAGAAATTTCTGTTAAAAATGTTTTGAACGAAACGTTGAGTGCATTCAAAAAAACAAAGCATAACTTTGATTGTCGTTTTTTTTAAAACGTATAATTTTTTTTTTAGAAAATGTTTTGTGTTGATGTTTTTTTAATCTTCCTTAGAGATGTATTTCTGCTTTCTTGTAACATCCTAACCCATCAGAACATTCACTGACTTACTTCCCGTCCTGATCAGTTGTCGTAAATAATGACGGATCAATCTCTTTTGTCTTCCCCATTCTATAAATTTTCGCAGGCCAAAATGAATAAAACGTGTTCAAGTAAAACAGTCTGTGAAAGCTATATGCATAGATCACCTCTTTATTGGGTTTAAACCCAAGTTTAGTTTACAAAGTGCATCTGGTCATGTTATGAGGAGAGGACTTTAGATATTGCTGCTCCGTGCGTGCTAAGTCATGAAATTAGGACTGGAAAATCGTATGTTTTGCTCAGCATTTTATCCCAGGGAAGTAGTGACATAACATTGAGCCGAAAATGTAATCACACCAAAGAAGAATTACAGACACATTTATATTTATTCGTATGGGTACAAATACAGTGTATTCGACAAAACCTAAACCAGGTTTCAGAACAGAGAACAAAGTATATTTAATTGTTATATCTGGGAGCACTTGATTTTTTTTTAACCCAAAGAAAAGCACATTAATATGCAAGGTTAATTTGTACGTTATGATATTGCTGGGCAGTATTGAATCTGAAGTTTCACAATAAGCAGTTTAAACTTCTATAATTTAAGAATAGGGCTTCATTTTCCGCCAACCGATATCCAAAAAAATCGTAGTCCATAGTCCAATCATTTTTTTTCTTTTTTTACACGTCTGAGCTCAGAATGATTACTTCTCCCTGATTCAGTCATTTAATACTCATTAATAACGGCATCAAACAGCTGATGTTCAAGACTGCTGAAATATTTTTCTAATGAATAGTGTGAGCTCTTAATTGGGTTTCGCACTACTTTGATTTATTTTTTTTCTGCTGGACAGTATTTTAGTGTTAAACAGTTAAAACATTAATTTCCTGCTAGATTGCAGTTATATTCTATTAAGCAGAAAGTTGTTTATTTTGTCTTGTTTGTTGGTTGTTGTGTGATCACACATGGACAATAATGATGAATGAAGTCGTTCATTTGTTGTGAATCAATGCAACTTTTTCTTGAATGCATTGGTTAAAAGATGCAGTGTACTTCATCAGCATGTAATTTATTTAACAACATTTTGGTTGTATTTATTATTTAATTAAACAAAGTTTTTTTTATTGTCATTTGACACATGTGATACTCTTGGTAGTTCTGTAGTAATTGGCTACTACTATATTTTGAGGGTTTTTTTTCCTACAAAGATGATTTTTTAAGGACTTTATTACTCGTACTCTTGAAATTTGATTTTTTTTAACTCATGGGACCATTTCCCCCATGTTTTTCCTCAATATTTATCAACCAAGCTGAAAGCTGCACCTTTAGCAACTATGGACACTTCTTTTCTCGTTATTGAGCCACATAATGCCTGATTATTTAAGCAAAAAATCATTTACTCTTATTTTAATATCATCATACCAATTAAAAAACAAACGACCTTACAAAAATCTGAATGATAATCAATCAATCCTCCTAATTAAAAGCCAGCATTAAAATGGGAATGATCAAGTGTTATGGATGGATCCCAGTTTTAGTTATGGATCCCAAATTGTGACTGGACCAAATTTGATTTGAGTGTTTCTTTTAAATGTTATCTTAAATATAAAGAAACAGCAATAATGGAATTTTAAAGTTCTAATTTGGGTGATTGTTTTTTTTTAATTTAACGTTTAAATTTGAACTTGAAAATGAAAACTCGCAATTGCAACTCTCCTTTGACGATGGCATTATATAAATGTGTCGACTCACTACAGCGAGCAGCTTGTGATGGATGTTTCTAAGCTCCATTAACACTATGCTTTTTCTTCATTTGCGCCTATAGAAGTTACAAGGGAACTGTTAAGTGTCAAACTAGTTCTTATCTCATTACTTGTGTATCTGCTAGCTTTGTTTTGTGTTCTTTATTTATTTAATTTTTCAATGCGTTTTTCAGGAACAATGTTGTGTTTTGCTATTTTTTCTTCTTTCTCCTGTTCACTTTTGACATTACTCAGATGGAATGAGGAAATGTGCAATACAAAAACAGGCATCTCATTAGTTAAGAACCATAGTATTTGGGGAAAAAAAAAAATCTTTTTTTTTACTTTTCATGACAATTTTATGTCACCTAATGCCTGGTTTTGTCCCATAGTGTTTTTTTTTTTTGTTTTGTTTTTTTAAATCCTTTCGAGTCAAAAAAGTGCCGCTCAATATGTGTTCATATATCCCTAATAGATTGACACCTTCAGTAATTTCTGCATTCACACTCTTTACGCACTGAACCATATCTTGCTTTAAGGGGTTTAGTGACCTCTCAGACCCATGGTGAATCAGTATGGAAATAAGAGGGAAGCATGGGCATATCTTATTCTCAGAGGCATTTGTCAGTTCAGCCTGTCGAATCACAAATCTTAGATGGTGAGGCAAAATCATCAACAGCCATATGAGCGACGCACCGCACACTGCCAACTGCTCGACATGTCTCTTTGACATCCACCACTACAGTACATTGCACCATTGCAATGGCAAACACGACTTCTCTATCCTAATTCCAATTGCCCACAACAAGGACTAACATTGTCTGTTTCCTTTTTAAATGTTGCTTAGCCTACTAACAAAAATGCATAATTTTACTCTGAAAGTCCAGGTTTAATTTTCCACACCTTAAAATAACATGGACTGCATATATTTGCTTTTCTTTCTGTCTGAAGTCATGAATATCTGAACTTTTACGCATTGGAAAGCATGTACTGAGAGTTTTAACAAATTTTGCTTTAGTTAAAAATGAGGAGAGTTATAGAAGACTGTCTTGGAGTTTCTGGTCAAGAGAAAAAGAGAATTTTATGAGAGTTGAAATGTCTTTACACTTTTCTATTGAAACAGGCCCTCTCAGAAAGAGGCTTGCTATGGTTTTTGCTTAATGTTGTGTTTTCTGTTTTCCTTTTGTACGATCACATCCCTGACCCAGATAGCACAAGTCTATTTGATGTGATTTTTACATCTGGAAGACGTATTTTTGCAATATGTCTATAAGACGTTTCCTGCCAGATGTCAAATAGACGTTTAGAAAGTGTCAGTTTAACATGCATTCTAAATCATTACATCTTAAAGACATCTTCTAAACGTCTATTTGACATCTGACAGGAAACGTCCTATAGACGTATTGCAGATGAGCAAACACTCTTAAAAATACGTCTTCCAGATGTAAAAATCACATCAAATAGACTTGTGCTATCTGGGTAAGGTTTGTTTTTATGGTTAACGTTATCTGGTAGGATATATGGCATATATTTACAGGAATGTTCCAGGTTCTGCGACATGCTGTTGAAAATAATTTCGTAAAAACTGACGAAAATCGTTTGCAACAACACCATCTCATGAAAAAAACCGTAACTATTTTATGAGGTGGCGATTTGATATGAATTTGCACAATGTGGTTTGCAAAGATCAAATTATAGTTTCAAAAACGATATAAATACTGTTCGTTTTCTCACACACACAAAAAAAACGCTCGTTTCGTGTCTCGTTCTCATTCAAGAACGGTTTGGACCTAAAATATCAAAATTGAAAATACTGTGGAAACAAAGACACCTACCTCTCGGATGCCCTTGAGGTAAGCTAAAACATACCAAAAATTAATTTCAAAATGAACTATCCCTTTAAGTACAGCCAGGCCATAATTTTTTTTAGAAATGTATGAGGCTCCGCCTTCATGAATTTGTACTTTTCAAAGGTTGACGAATTTCTACAATGTGATTATACAATATTTAGAAAAAGTGTGACGGTCCACTTCTAAACTGAACCATCATTGGGGCGTAAGAACCAGTACGAATTACGAGAGTTAACATAGTTACGAATTGCAATGAGAGTGTGTTGGTTTGCACACAAATACGTATACTTTGCATTGAACCTGGGACATCCCATATGCTCCTGAATCGGAAGAGATAGTTGTTACTTGGTGTATTCTGTGATGGTTTGTGTAAAGAAGTTTTTAAATGGTGGAAAGAGAAGGTGAATGTTTGCTTATGATGTTTGGTTAGAAGGGAATCCAGTCAGGTATGGTTAGGCGTGATTAAACAGCTCTAATGGATTTGAAGAAGTGTTCGGCGTGGAAAGAAAAACAAGGCTTTTTACGATAATTAGCACTTCAGAGCTCTTGCAGCAGCTCATTATGGTGCCACAGTGGAACTGCGTTGTCATAATAGCTCTAGTGAGGCACTGTGTTCTAGAAACACACTAGTTATTTCTGTTGGAAAACTGACTGCTACTTAATTCAAGTGAGCAGCCTTGTCTTTGAGGCCATTGTTTTTTTCAAAACATAACTTTTAGAGTACACAGAAACTCGCGAATGTGTATCCACACGAGCTTGCTGCTGCTGCAAACCTCTTTATAACAATTAAAAAGTTGCTGACAGAACGTTGCTGTAAAAGAATAGGGCTCCTTGTCTCCAGGAGGAGCAGGCTTACACGCGCGCTGTGAAATCATATTACCCGAGTGTTCGGTTAATTACAGATGCTTGGGAAGAGCGCGGTGAATACAAATGTCGCACTGATTGTGGATGTCGAGCTGCCGGGGGGGTTGGATCAGATGGCGAGATAGATTGATCGTGTCTCTAATGGTTCACAGCACGTCGAGATGTATTAACATCATCAAGAGGAATCATTTGAGCTTCCCGTGTCAGCGAATGACTGGATTTACTGAGGCGTCCACGTTTTATGTTGGTGTAAAACAAAAAAGATGTACGAATGTATGATCGATCGTGTCAGGGTGTTATTGACAGGGTATTACAATTGTGAGTTTCATGGCTGAGAAAAAGTTATATTTTTGTAGCTCAAAATGATTTAATTGGCAATAATTACAGCTAATGATTAATTGATTTGGCAATTGCGAATGGAAATTCATTGGGTGCAATTAGTTAAATATTTCAGTATTAACAATAATCCAACTAATATTACATGTGACCTTACTTGGATAATAAGGAAGTAGGCCTGTATTAGGCACGGATTAGGATGGAGAGAGGTGTATGTGTGCACACTGAAGTTTTTAAAGGGAGTTTGGTAGGTGTTCATTTGCATTTATGATCAGATGCATCAGTGTTTGGTGCGAGCCGACGGCGTTTGTGTTCTTTTTGATGGAAACGTGCTGCGGCAGTCTAATCTCTTGCTGTGTTCTCTCCCCGTCTATGCTTGGCTGTCTGCACTAATTATCATTCCTCTTCTCTTAATTAACAGCAAAAAAAAAAAAAAGAGGCAGGTAACTTCTCGCTTAAGAGTGTTTTGATGAGTGAAAGTTAAATTGATTGATTGCTTTCATCATGCAGCGACTTGACATGATACAGCTGCCTGTGTGAAAGGGTTTTTCTTTCTTTTAAAAAATGATCTTATACATGTAGGCTACAGCAGATTCTTGGACAGTCTCAAGTACTCCTAAAGTAATTCTTCAAGCAAAGTTGACTTCTCATTGAAGCCACATTGGATGTAACGGATGTTTGGATGGATATTCGCCCTCATAAGATATATTAAAAAGTGTTCCCTTGGACATAATGAGAGTAAGTCTTGCATTGATATTATTCAGCGCTCAGCCAAATCTACATTTTGTATGCATTTCTTTTAAAGAACTAAAGGTCTGCATAGCTTCATTTTTAGCATTTTTGTTTTGTGATTTTTACTTTATGTTTTGTTTTTGTACCTTTTTATGTTTACATTGTATCTTGCATTGTCCTAACGGAAAACACAATAAAATGTATCCTCCTTGTTCTTAAATTTAACTGTCATGCTTTGGTCGCCATTTAGCAGAGCACATTCATTCATCTATTCAGAAAGTCATTGGAATAGCCATACTAGTACTACTTATAGTATTTAAGCGTAGTATGCGTACTTCACACAATTTTGCAAATTTTCTGGTTGCTTGACATACCCAAATGATGGGAAAATGTATAGGCAACTGAACAATGATTTACCTTCCATTTCCAGTGTGAATAACTGAAAGTAGACAATTTTGTAGATATTTTTAACATTGTTAAAGATGTTTTTATAAAATGTTATTAAAAACAAACTATATTTAATATTTCTCAGATGATAACTAACTTGAGAAGTCACGTGATAGCATTGTTAAATGAGTCTATCATGGATGATCAAATGAACAAATGCAAGTAGGCCTACATAGGCTATAAATACTGTTCAGTAACTCACCTCCATATATAAAACAAGGCCATTGCCAAAAGTGGCAACACTTCAACATTTACTGTGTGGATATTTTATCCCGGACAGGTACTGTCGAGGCAGTAGTCTTCGGTTTCGATTGCCAAGGAATGTATGACTGATGTTTGTTTACCTTATAAATGTTTACCTTAATTGCAATTTAATTCGCTTTGGATAAAAGCCTCTTCTAAATACGTAATTGTGAATGAATTTATAATAAGACTTAATTCAAGTAAATAATTGTAATATTAGCGCAGAAACGCGTTGAACCTGTACTAAAACCCCATTGTTTTTGGCGTGACGTAACAGATCGTTGACATTTTGTATGGGCGGGAAGAAAATTTAATAACGTCAGGGATAGGCCTACTCAACTTAACTCTTTTTGGAAATAGGCTCATTTTACAACTCCCTCAGAGTTAAACAGTTGTGTTTTACCCATTCAACCGATTTTCTGATATTTAGTAGAATATCAGTATTTTCTGGTCCCGACTTCCATAGTAGCCTATATATTTTTCCATAGCCTATATATTTTTTCCTATGGAACTTAGGGACCTGATATATCAGAAAATCGCCTGAATGAATTCGAAAATGGTAGAACTCAACTGTTAATCTAAAGGAGTTGTAAAATGAGCCTATTTCTATATATAATATAGTCAGATTATAATATTTCTAATTGTTTGTAAACGCTGTCATAACTGTCACAGGAAGGATAGGTTTGAATAGGGAAATAAAGGGAAATGAAGCACGTATTTTTGTCCATTAGGGGGCAGCCTTAAGCAGGCTTAACCATCTTGTCAAATGACCAAATCCAGATGGAAATGAGTGTGTTCACTGCATGATGGGCCTCAGAAACATGTAGCTACCCTTAACCATGAAGGAAGATCTTCATCCCCCTCTCAACTTTAGAGAAAATCATCAAAGAAACCTTTCATCCTTTGCCGGCACACCTCTGATCTCAGGCATATCAAGTAGGCCTACTCCTGTTACAATTCACCTTTAACGTCTGATTCAGGGTCAGGTTGCCATCATGGTTCATACTGTTTATTTTTCAGGCTTTGATTCCTGGTCAGAATCTGAAAGTTAGTGATCACTTTATAGGAAGTCCAGTTGCAGGG
This sequence comes from Pimephales promelas, assembly GCF_988280905.1. Classification (NCBI taxonomy): domain Eukaryota; kingdom Metazoa; phylum Chordata; class Actinopteri; order Cypriniformes; family Leuciscidae; genus Pimephales; species Pimephales promelas. Next base: position 7,815,127 of record NC_142774.1, read on the forward strand.
TGGCTACAGGTATAAACAATTTAAATGTAAGACTTTTTAAGACTTTTTAATACCTCTTCTAAATTAAATTTAAGACCAAACTTACGATGGAAATATAAATTAAAACTGAAAATATACAGTAATATTTCCAAGTAAACACACTGTTCAAAAATATGGTGAAATGACAATAACAAAGTGTCAATTCCTTACGTGCAGTCGCCTGTGGTGGAATACAGTGGAGTGAAAAGAAATATAGAAGGCATTTTTATAAATGTCTTAAAAATAATAAAGTATATTAATAAAGACTTATTTAATTTACTAATAAAGACATATAACCAGTTTATTTGTAGTGTACTATAATAGTTTCATATAATTAGTTTGTTAATTAAACTAATAATTATAAATAATTGATTTCCGTATAAAATAATACTACAAACACTTAAAATAAACAGATTAGTGCCCTGTTTTGAGGACAAGAAATGAAAACCAATGCGGTATGATGAATGTCCGAAAGATGGAACTCTGTAATGGCCACCTAGTGTTTAGTAGTGTTCATGACATGTTGATATGCCTTTAAGATGACTTCTTCTATGGAGTTCGTTATTGTATGTGTAATGTATTGTTATGTAAAATGGAGGCTCTAGACCCTTCCAGATCTTGAGATTTTTATGATGGCATAAATGTTACATGGGATCTCAATATCTCAGCTCTGGAAGGGTCTAGAGACTCCTATTTTGCACTCAGGTCTAAGGCCCTCTATCAGAATCCAGATTTTTGAGAAGATTGGAGAAACTTATTTTTTTGCACCGAAAAAAAAAACCAACAACAAAAAAACGACGGGGGTACCACTGTCGTTTTTTGGGGCGGTCGAAATTTTGAGTTTCTTTGATCTTCTTGAATCTCTGGATTCTGATAGAGGGCCATGGGACTTAGACCTGAGTGCAAAAATGGAGACTCTAGACCCTTCCAGAGCTGAGATATTGAGATATTTATAATGGCATAAATGCTACGTGGTATCTCAATATCTCAGCTTTGGAAGGGTCTAGAGCCTCCATTTTTGCTCTCAAGTCTAAGTCTCATGGCCCTCTATCAGAATCCAGAGTTTCAAGAATATTGGAGAAACTTATTTTTTCGCACCAAAAAAAAAAAACGTCGTTTTTTTGGGGGTCGAAATTTTGAGTTTCTCTGATCTTCTTGAAAATCTGGATTCTGATAGAGGGCCATGGGACTTAGACCTGAGTGCAAAAATGAAGGCTCTAGACCCTTCCAGAGCTGAGATATTGAGATATTTATAATGGCATAACTGCTATGTGGGATCTCAATATCTCAGCTCTGGAAGGGTCTAGAGCCTTCATTTTTGCACTCAAGTCTAAGTCTCATGGCCCTCTATCAGAATCCAGGGTTTCAAGAATATTGGAGAAACTTATTTTTTCGCACCAAAAACAAAACGAAAAACGACAGGGGTAACACTGTCGTTTTTTGGGGGGTCGAAATTTTGAATTTCTCTGATCTTCTTGAAACTCTGGATTCTGATATTATAACCATTATAAATATCTCAATATCTCAGCTCTGGAAGGGTCTAGAGACTCCATTTTTGCACTCAGGTCCAAGCCCCATGGCCCTCTATCAGAATCCAGAGTTTCAAGAAGATCAGAGACCCCCCCCCCCCCAAAAAAAAAAAAAAAAAAAAAAACGACAGTGTTACCCCTGTGGTTTTTTTTTTTTTTTTTGTGAGAAAAAATAAGTTTCACCAATCTTCTCAAAACTCTGGATTCTGATAGAGGGCCATGGGGCTTGGACCTGAGTGAAAAAATGGAGGCTCTAGACCCTTCCAGAGCTGAGATATTGAGATATTTATAATGGCATAAATGCTACGTGGTATCTCAATGGCTGCGTCCGAAACCGCATACTCAATGAGTAGGTACTTAATTTCAATAAGTACTTACTCAACAAGCGCTAAAAGAGTAGGTACTTTATAGCCAAATCTCGTTGAGTATGAATGAGAACTGGACATCTGCCATGTTGACGTTATCAATCATGTGACCTACTATGACGCGTTATCATCATATCACAAGCGCAACAACTTAGAAGAATTAAACATGTCGTTGTTCATTTCTTTTATCTATAAATATCTTGACATTAATGAAACTTGCTCATTTTGTTGTGGGATTGTTGAAGAAACAGCTGCCTTTAAGGCTGATTTAGTTGTTATATTTTAAACCCTACTAATGTCACCCACATTGTTATTCTTATAACGATATTTTTTTTTTATTAAGAAACCCCCAAATCGTCACCTCTTGAATACATGTTGTTAATTTCTTTATTTTATACCCAAAAAGTTGCTCCTTTAAGTTTTCCTCCTTTTCTTGATAAATTTACCTCGTTTCATCCCTCAGACTTATAACAACAACAACAAAACAACAACAACATTTTTTTATGTATTATGAAGAACTATTTATAGATATTTAGCCTTTTATTGTTCCTTTTTCCTGTGTATAAATATTATATTATGATGTACAAAAACCAATGATCTTTGTTTTCTGTTTTGTCATTATGACTGTTATGGTATCTTTCCATGATCTTGTATGTAATAAGTTTATAAGTTTAAATTATTTGAGCGACAGGTCCACTAACACTTCATAACATCAGTGACTCGACAGCACAACCTAGAACAGTTTTCCTATGCGTTTATAATGTCTGCATAAAGGAGACGGGCAGCTGCTCGAAGATCTCTTTTGGAGAAAATTGTTGATTTTATACTCGAAAAATGTAAGTATCACTCCTTAAAAATTAATATTACCCCAGAATGAATTGCATTGCTAGCCCACCCCAAAACTTAAACAAAATAATAATATTAAATGCTGACCAATACTTAATTATATAACTTTTTTATATACTAAAAATATAATTTAATGTAACAAGCAAAATGTAATTTGTTTTGTCATATGACAGTTATGTATGACTACATTCATATTGCTAAATGCAATGAAACATCTCAATTGTCAGTCAATCGATGAATTAATGCATACATTAATTAAATAATTATATTTTATATACTGACAACAATAAGAAACATGAATGAGTAAAAGAACAAATAAAAGTAACCATCACAATAAACAAATGCATATACAAGTCAACAACACATGAAACAAAGCTTTATTCAAACTACGAGCATGCATTTACAGCCGCTGAACACCACATCCTACTGCCGACTCAACACAGCGGTTCCCATTCTGATGAATTCACCAGAGGGGACTGTGCCTTCGTGCCGGAGCTTGTTGCAGTGCTGCGCTTCACAATCTGAGGCAATAAGGGCAGGTGGAGCGATAGAGGGTCTCATCCATGGCACCACTTCCAGGATTCAGCTCTGGGCTCCTCATCCTCAGTGCTCACACCAGTCTGCAGACATTTCAGATCCTACAAAAATGCACGAACATTATACAAAAGCAGTCATTTTAACACACAATGTCATTTGATTTGTGCATTAAAAATAACCTTACTTTATATTTGAGGAAAATCCCTAAAACAAATGCTGCCATCATCTTTCCTTGCAGGTCCTGCTCGTCCACAAAAGCTCTGCAGCAAATGCACAGAAATCAAGAATCTGAAAAGTGTTGTAGTTTATTTGAATTATTGTAAATTCAAGTAGAGAAATTACAACTTAACATTTAATAGATTTTGTTATCCATTTCTGTAGTAGACTCACTCAAAGCCTTTGATGACAGCATTCAGCATCATGAGCCTCTCAACACCTGATAAACACATGCGTGTTCTTCTGTCCCTGTAACATACAGACAAGATTCACATTAAGAGCTCAACACTGAATTTACATGCTGAGGTTGATGTGTTAACTCACTTTTAATCCAACTTAAATGTTCCTCAATATATCAACACTAATAAGGGACAAATTAAAAATAACATGTTTTGTTACTTTATAAGTTTCACTAATCTTCTTAAAACTCTGGATTCTGATAGAGGGCCATGAGACTTAGACCTGAGTGCAACAATGGAGGCTCTAGACCCTTCCAGAGCTGAGATATTGAGATACCACCTAACATTTATGCCATTATAAATATCTCAATATCTCAGCTCTGGAAGGGTCTAGAGCCTCCATTTTTGCACTCAGGTCTAAGTCTCATGGCCCTCTATCAGAATCCAGAGTTTCGTGTATTAAGTATTAAGTGAAGCATACTTTTCACCATAGGCTGCCGCTTTATCTCACCTACAGAGGGAAGTTTACAGTTAATGAGATACTTGTGGTTTCTCTTGCTGGCGTACAATAGACTGGATGTCAATGTCAAAGTTAGTGCAGCCAATCCTCATGAGCTGAAACAGAACGTCATCGCTGATCCTGTTTCTCTCTTTCGACTTGATATATTTCATTTCCCTTTGAATTCTGTAAATAGGTAGTCTGTTTCCCAGCTCGTCTGAAAAGTGCGATTTTCTTGGTTCAGTTTTCTTTTTTTCTCGCTCATGGTTCTCTTCATCGTTGACTGTAGTGACGCTGGTCAGAGTCGTCCAACTAAGCATGTTTTCACGAAGGCGCCCTCTATCGGTATACTTTATCATAACATTTGGAATTGGTTCAGATGCGCAACCCGTTTTCACGCGATAAAACATATGAAACCAACATTTCTATGGTATTTGAAAATTGACCCGCGGGCCGCACTGAGTGAGGAGGCGGGCCACATGCGGCCCACGGGCCGCCAGTTGCCCATCCCTGCTCTAGACCCTTCCAGAGCTGAGATATCAAAACTCAAAAATTCGACCCGAAACAAAAAAAAAAAACGAAAGGGGGTCGTTTTTTTTCGGGTCGAATTTTTTATTTTCAATATCTCAGCTCTGGAAGGGTCTAGAGCCTCCATTTTTGCACTCAGGTCTAAGTCCCATGACCCTCTATCAGAATCCAGAGTTTCGAGAAGATTGGTGATACTTAATTTTTCGACAAAAAAAAAAAAAACGTAAGGGGTAACACTGTCGTTTTTTTTTCGGGTCGAAATTTTGAGTTTCGATATCTCAGCTCTGAAAGGGTCTTAAGCCTCCATTTTTGCACTCAGGTGTAAGTCTCATGGCCCTCTATCAGAATCCAGAGTTTCGAGAAGATTGGGGATACTTAATTTTTCGGCCAAAAAAAAAAAACGTAAGGATTAAACACTGTCGTTTTTTTTTTCGGGTCGAAATTTTGAGTTTCGATATCTCAGCTCTGGAAGGGTCTAGAGCCTCCATTTTTGCACTCAGGTGTAAGTCTCAGTGCCCTCTATCAGAATCCAGAGTTTCGAGAAGATTGGAGAAACTTAATTTTTCGCCCAAAAAAAAAAAACGTAAGGGGTACCACTGTCGTTTTTTTTTCGGGCCGAATTTTTGAGTTTCGATATCTCAGCTCTGGAAGGGGCTAGAGCCTCCATTTTTGCACTCAGGTCTAAGTCTCATGGCCCTCTATCAGAATTTGGGAAGATTGGAGAAACTTAATTTTTCGCCCCAAAAAAAAACGTAAGGGGTACCACTGTCGTTTTTTTTTTTCGGGCCGAATTTTTGAGTTTCGATATCTCAGCTCTGGAAGGGGCTAGAGCCTCCATTTTTGCACTCAGGTCTAAGTCTCATGGCCCTCTATCAGAATTTTGGAAGATTGGAGAAACTTAATTTTTCGCCCAAAAAAAAAAACGTAAGGGGTACTACCACTGTCGTTTTTTTTTTTCGGGCCGAATTTTTGAGTTTCGATATCTCAGCTCTGGAAGGGGCTAGAGCCTCCATTTTTGCACTCAGGTCTAAGTCTCATGGCCCTCTATCAGAATTTGGGAAGATTGGAGAAACTTAATTTTTCGCCCAAAAAAAAAAACGTAAGGGGTACCACTGTCGTTTTTTTTTCGGGTCGAAATTTTGAGTTTCGATATCTCAGCTCTGAAAGGGTCTTAAGCCTCCATTTTTGCACTCAGGTCTAAGTCTCATGGCCCTCTATCAGAATCCAGAGTTTCGAGAAGATTGGGGATACTTAATTTTTCGGCCAAAAAAAAAAAAACGTAAGGATTAAACACTGTCGTTTTTTTTTTCGGGTCGAAATTTTGAGTTTCGATATCTCAGCTCTGGAAGGGTCTAGAGCCTCCATTTTTGCACTCAGGTGTAAGTCTCATGGCCCTCTATCAGAATCCAGAGTTTCGAGAGGATTGGGGATACTTAATTTTTCGCCCCAAAAAAAACTGTAAGGGGTAACACTGTCGTTTTTTTTTTTCGGGTCGAAATTTTGAGTTTCGATATCTCAGCTCTGGAAGGGTCTAGAGCCTCCATTTTTGCACTCAGGTCTAAGTCTCATGGCCCTCTATCAGAATATGGGAAGATTGGAGAAACTTAATTTTTCGCCCAAAAAAAAAAAACGTAAGGGGTACCACTGTCGTTTTTTTTTCGGGCCGAATTTTTGAGTTTCGATATCTCAGCTCTGGAAGGGGCTAGAGCCTCCATTTTTGCACTCAGGTCTAAGTCTCATGGCCCTCTATCAGAATTTGGGAAGATTGGAGAAACTTAATTTTTCGCCCAAAAAAAAAAATGAAAGGGGTACCACTGTCGTTTTTTTTTCGGGCCGAATTTTTGAGTTTCGATATCTCAGCTCTGGAAGGGGCTAGAGCCTCCATTTTTGCACTCAGGTCTAAGTCTCATGGCCCTCTATCAGAATTTGGGAAGATTGGAGAAACTTAATTTTTGGCCCAAAAAAAAAACGTAAGGGGTACCACTGTCGTTTTTTTTTTTCGGGCCGAATTTTTGAGTTTCGATATCTCAGCTCTGGAAGGGGCTAGAGCCTCCATTTTTGCACTCAGGTCTAAGTCTCATGGCCCTCTATCAGAATTTGGGAAGATTGGAGAAACTTAATTTTTCGCCCAAAAAAAAAAACGTAAGGGGTACCACTGTTGTTGTTTTTTCGGGCCAAATTTTTGAGTTTCGATATCTCAGCTCTGGAAGGGGCTAGAGCCTCCATTTTTGCACTCAGGTCTAAGTCTCATGGCCCTCTATCAGAATTTGGGAAGATTGGAGAAACTTAATTTTTGGCCCCAAAAAAAAAAAACGTAAGGGGTACCACTGTCGTTTTTTTTTCGGGCCGAATTTTTGAGTTTCGATATCTCAGCTCTGGAAGGGGCTAGAGCCTCCATTTTTGCACTCAGGTCTAAGTCTCATGGCCCTCTATCAGAATTTGGGAAGATTGGAGAAACTTAATTTTTCGCCCAAAAAAAAAACGTAAGGGGTACCACTGTTGTTGTTTTTTCGGGCCAAATTTTTGAGTTTCGATATCTCAGCTCTGGAAGGGGCTAGAGCCTCCATTTTTGCACTCAGGTCTAAGTCTCATGGCCCTCTATCAGAATTTGGGAAGATTGGAGAAACTTAATTTTTCACCCAAAAAAAAAAAACCGTAAGGGGTACCACTGTCGTTTTTTTTTTCGGGCCGAATTTTTGAGTTTCGATATCTCAGCTCTGGAAGGGGCTAGAGCCTCCATTTTTGCACTCAGGTCTAAGTCTCATGGCCCTCTATCAGAATTTGGGAAGATTGGAGAAACTTAATTTGTCGCCCAAAAAAAAAAACGTAAGGGGTACCACTGTCGTTTTTTTTTTCGGGCCGAATTTTTGAGTTTCGATATCTCAGCTCTGGAAGGGGCTAGAGCCTCCATTTTTGCACTCAGGTCTAAGTCTCATGGCTCTCTATCAGAATTTGGGAAGATTGGAGAAACTTAATTTTTCGCCCAAAAAAAAAAACGTAAGGGGTACCACTGTCGTTTTTTTTTTTCGGGCCGAATTTTTGAGTTTCGATATCTCAGCTCTGGAAGGGGCTAGAGCCTCCATTTTTGCACTCAGGTCTAAGTCTCATGGCCCTCTATCAGAATTTGGGAAGATTGGAGAAACTTAATTTTTCGCCCAAAAAAAAACGTAAGGGGTACCACTGTCGTTTTTTTTTCGGGCCGAATTTTTGAGTTTCGATATCTCAGCTCTGGAAGGGGCTAGAGCCTCCATTTTTGCACTCAGGTCTAAGTCTCATGGCCCTCTATCAGAATTTGGGAAGATTGGAGAAACTTAATTTTTCGCCCAAAAAAAAAAACGTAAGGGGTACCACTGTCGTTTTTTTTTTCGGGCCGAATTTTTGAGTTTCGATATCTCAGCTCTGGAAGGGGCTAGAGCCTCCATTTTTGCACTCAGGTCTAAGTCTCATGGCCCTCTATCAGAATTTGGGAAGATTGGAGAAACTTAATTTTTCGCCCAAAAAAAAAAAGTAAGGGGTACCACTGTCGTTTTTTTTTCGGGCCGAATTTTTGAGTTTCGATATCTCAGCTCTGGAAGGGGCTAGAGCCTCCATTTTTGCACTCAGGTCTAAGTCTCATGGCCCTCTATCAGAATTTGGGAAGATTGGAGAAACTTAATTTTTCGCCCAAAAAAAAAAACGTAAGGGGTACCACTGTCGTTTTTTTTCGGGCCGAATTTTTGAGTTTCGATATCTCAGCTCTGGAAGGGGCTAGAGCCTCCATTTTTGCACTCAGGTCTAAGTCTCATGGCCCTCTATCAGAATTTGGGAAGATTGGAGAAACTTAATTTTTCGCCCAAAAAAAAAACGTAAGGGGTACCACTGTCGTTTTTTTTTTCGGGCCAAATTTTTGAGTTTCGATATCTCAGCTCTGGAAGGGGCTAGAGCCTCCATTTTTGCACTCAGGTCTAAGTCTCATGGCCCTCTATCAGAATTTGGGAAGATTGGAGAAACTTAATTTTTCGCCCAAAAAAAAAAACGTAAGGGGTACCACTGTCGTTTTTTTTTCGGGCCGAATTTTTGAGTTTCGATATCTCAGCTCTGGAAGGGGCTAGAGCCTCCATTTTTGCACTCAGGTCTAAGTCTCGTGGCCCTCTATCAGAATTTGGGAAGATTGGAGAAACTTAATTTTTCGCCCAAAAAAAAACGTAAGGGGTACCACTGTCATTTTTTTTTTCGGGCCGAATTTTTGAGTTTCGATATCTCAGCTCTGGAAGGGGCTAGAGCCTCCATTTTTGCACTCAGGTCTAAGTCTCATGGCCCTTTATCAGAATTTTGGAAGATTGGAGAAACTTAATTTTTCGCCCAAAAAAAAAAACGTAAGGGGTACCACTGTCGTTTTTTTTTCGGGCCGAATTTTTGAGTTTCGATATCTCAGCTCTGGAAGGGGCTAGAGCCTCCATTTTTGCACTCAGGTCTAAGTCTCATGGCCCTCTATCAGAATTTGGGAAGATTGGAGAAACTTAATTTTTCGCCCAAAAAAAAAACCCGTAAGGGGTACCACTGTCGTTTTTTTTTTCGGGCCGAATTTTTGAGTTTCGATATCTCAGCTCTGGAAGGGGCTAGAGCCTCCATTTTTGCACTCAGGTCTAAGTCTCATGGCCCTCTATCAGAATTTGGGAAGATTGGAGAAACTTAATTTTTCGCCCCAAAAAAAAACGTAAGGGGTACCACTGTCGTTTTTTTTTCGGGCCGAATTTTTGAGTTTCGATATCTCAGCTCTGGAAGGGGCTAGAGTCTCCATTTTTGCACTCAGGTCTAAGTCTCATGGCCCTCTATCAGAATTTGGGAAGATTGGAGAAACTTAATTTTTCGCCCAAAAAAAAAACGTAAGGGGTACCACTGTCGTTTTTTTTTCGGGCCGAATTTTTGAGTTTCGATATCTCAGCTCTGGAAGGGGCTAGAGCCTCCATTTTTGCACTCAGGTCTAAGTCTCATGGCCCTCTATCAGAATTTGGGAAGATTGGAGAAACTTAATTTTTCGCCCAAAAAAAAAACCCGTAAGGGGTACCACTGTCGTTTTTTTTTTCGGGCCGAATTTTTGAGTTTCGATATCTCAGCTCTGGAAGGGGCTAGAGCCTCCATTTTTGCACTTAGGTCTAAGTCTCATGGCCCTCTATCAGAATTTGGGAAGATTGGAGAAACTTAATTTTTCGCCCCAAAAAAAAACGTAAGGGGTACCACTGTCGTTTTTTTTTCGGGCCGAATTTTTGAGTTTCGATATCTCAGCTCTGGAAGGGGCTAGAGCCTCCATTTTTGCACTCAGGTCTAAGTCTCATGGCCCTCTATCAGAATTTGGGAAGATTGGAGAAACTTAATTTTTCGCCCAAAAAAAAAAACGTAAGGGGTACCACTGTCGTTTTTTTTTTTCGGGCCGAATTTTTGAGTTTCGATATCTCAGCTCTGGAAGGGGCTAGAGCCTCCATTTTTGCACTCAGGTCTAAGTCTCATGGCCCTCTATCAGAATTTGGGAAGATTGGAGAAACTTAATTTTTCGCCCAAAAAAAAAACGTAAGGGGTACCACTGTCGTTTTTTTTTCGGGCCGAATTTTTGAGTTTCGATATCTCAGCTCTGGAAGGGGCTAGAGCCTCCATTTTTGCACTCAGGTCTAAGTCTCATGGCCCTCTATCAGAATTTGGGAAGATTGGAGAAACTTAATTTATGGCCCAAAAAAAAAACCGTAAGGGGTACCACTGTCGTTTTTTTTTCGGGCCGAATTTTTGAGTTTCGATATCTCAGCTCTGGAAGGGGCTAGAGCCTCCATTTTTGCACTCAGGTCTAAGTCTCATGGCCCTCTATCAGAATTTGGGAAGATTGGAGAAACTTAATTTTTCGCCCAAAAAAAAAACGTAAGGGGTACCACTGTTGTTGTTTTTTCGGGCCGAATTTTTGAGTTTCGATATCTCAGCTCTGGAAGGGGCTAGAGCCTCCATTTTTGCACTCAGGTCTAAGTCTCATGGCCCTCTATCAGAATTTGGGAAGATTGGAGAAACTTAATTTTTCGCCCAAAAAAAAAAAACGTAAGGGGTAACACTGTCGTTTTTTTTTTTCGGGCCGAATTTTTGAGTTTCGATATCTCAGCTCTGGAAGGGGCTAGAGCCTCCATTTTTGCACTCAGGTCTAAGTCTCATGGCCCTCTATCAGAATTTGGGAAGATTGGAGAAACTTAATTTGTCGCCCAAAAAAAAAACGTAAGGGGTACCACTGTCGTTTTTTTTTCGGGCCGAATTTTTGAGTTTCGATATCTCAGCTCTGGAAGGGGCTAGAGCCTCCATTTTTGCACTCAGGTCTAAGTCTCATGGCCCTCTATCAGAATTTGGGAAGATTGGAGAAACTTATTTTTTCGCCCAAAAAAAAAACGTAAGGGGTACCACTGTCGTTTTTTTTTCGGGCCGAATTTTTGAGTTTCGATATCTCAGCTCTGGAAGGGGCTAGAGCCTCCATTTTTGCACTCAGGTCTAAGTCTCATGGCCCTCTATCAGAATTTGGGAAGATTGGAGAAACTTAATTTTTCGCCCAAAAAAAAAAACGTAAGGGGTACCACTGTCGTTTTTTTTTCGGGCAGAATTTTTGAGTTTCGATATCTCAGCTCTGGAAGGGGCTAGAGCCTCCATTTTTGCACTCAGGTCTAAGTCTCGTGGCCCTCTATCAGAATTTGGGAAGATTGGAGAAACTTAATTTTTCGCCCAAAAAAAAAACGTAAGGGGTACCACTGTCATTTTTTTTTTTCGGGCCGAATTTTTAAGTTTCGATATCTCAGGTCTGGAAGGGGCTAGAGCCTCCATTTTTGCACTCAGGTCTAAGTCTCATGGCCCTCTATCAGAATTTTGGAAGATTGGAGAAACTTAATTTTTCGCCCAAAAAAAAAAAACGTAAGGGGTACCACTGTCGTTTTTTTTTCGGGCCGAATTTTTGAGTTTCGATATCTCAGCTCTGGAAGGGGCTAGAGCCTCCATTTTTGCACTCAGGTCTAAGTCTCATGGCCCTCTATCAGAATTTGGGAAGATTGGAGAAACTTAATTTTTCGCCCAAAAAAAAAAAACGTAAGGGGTACCACTGTCGTTTTTTTTTTTCGGGCCGAATTTTTGAGTTTCGATATCTCAGCTCTGGAAGGGGCTAGAGCCTCCATTTTTGCACTCAGGTCTAAGTCTCATGGCCCTCTATCAGAATTTGGGAAGATTGGAGAAACTTAATTTTTCGCCCAAAAAAAAAAAACGTAAGGGGTACCACTGTCGTTTTTTTTTCGGGCCGAATTTTTGAGTTTCGATATCTCAGCTCTGGAAGGGGCTAGAGCCTCCATTTTTGCACTCAGGTCTAAGTCTCATGGCCCTCTATCAGAATTTGGGAAGATTGGAGAAACTTAATTTTTCGCCCAAAAAAAAAACGTAAGGGGTACCACTGTCGTTTTTTTTTCGGGCCGAATTTTTGAGTTTCGATATCTCAGCTCTGGAAGGGGCTAGAGCCTCCATTTTTGCACTCAGGTCTAAGTCTCATGGCCCTCTATCAGAATTTGGGAAGATTGGAGAAACTTAATTTTTCGCCCAAAAAAAAACCGTAAGGGGTACCACTGTCGTTTTTTTTTCGGGCCGAATTTTTGAGTTTCGATATCTCAGCTCTGGAAGGGGCTAGAGCCTCCATTTTTGCACTCAGGTCTAAGTCTCATGGCCCTCTATCAGAATTTGGGAAGATTGGAGAAACTTAATTTTTCGCCCAAAAAAAAAAACGTAAGGGGTACCACTGTCGTTTTTTTTTCGGGCCGAATTTTTGAGTTTCGATATCTCAGCTCTGGAAGGGGCTAGAGCCTCCATTTTTGCACTCAGGTCTAAGTCTCATGGCCCTCTATCAGAATTTTGGAAGATTGGAGAAACTTAATTTTTCGCCCAAAAAAAAAAACGTAAGGGGTACCACTGTCGTTTTTTTTTCGGGCCGAATTTTTGAGTTTCGATATCTCAGCTCTGGAAGGGGCTAGAGCCTCCATTTTTGCACTCAGGTCTAAGTCTCATGGCCCTCTATCAGAATTTGGGAAGATTGGAGAAACTTAATTTTTCGCCCAAAAAAAAAAAACGTAAGGGGTACCACTGTCGTTTTTTTTTTCGGGCCGAATTTTTGAGTTTCGATATCTCAGCTCTGGAAGGGGCTAGAGCCTCCATTTTTGCACTCAGGTCTAAGTCTCATGGCCCTCTATCAGAATTTGGGAAGATTGGAGAAACTTAATTTTTCGCCCCAAAAAAAACCGTAAGGGGTACCACTGTCGTTTTTTTTTCGGGCTGAATTTTTGAGTTTCGATATCTCAGCTCTGGAAGGGGCTAGAGCCTCCATTTTTGCACTCAGGTCTAAGTCTCATGGCCCTCTATCAGAATTTGGGAAGATTGGAGAAACTTAATTTTTCGCCCAAAAAAAAAAACGTAAGGGGTACCACTGTCGTTTTTTTTTCGGGCCGAATTTTTGAGTTTCGATATCTCAGCTCTGGAAGGGGCTAGAGTCTCCATTTTTGCACTCAGGTCTAAGTCTCATGGCCCTCTATCAGAATTTGGGAAGATTGGAGAAACTTAATTTTTCGCCCAAAAAAAAAACGTAAGGGGTACCACTGTCGTTTTTTTTTCGGGCCGAATTTTTGAGTTTCGATATCTCAGCTCTGGAAGGGGCTAGAGCCTCCATTTTTGCACTCAGGTCTAAGTCTCATGGCCCTCTATCAGAATTTGGGAAGATTGGAGAAACTTAATTTTTCGCCCAAAAAAAAAAACGTAAGGGGTACCACTGTCGTTTTTTTTTTTCGGGCCGAATTTTTGAGTTTCGATATCTCAGCTCTGGAAGGGGCTAGAGCCTCCATTTTTGCACTCAGGTCTAAGTCTCATGGCCCTCTATCAGAATTTGGGAAGATTGGAGAAACTTAATTTTTCGCCCAAAAAAAAAACGTAAGGGGTACCACTGTCGTTTTTTTTTCGGGCCGAATTTTTGAGTTTCGATATCTCAGCTCTGGAAGGGGCTAGAGCCTCCATTTTTGCACTCAGGTCTAAGTCTCATATGGCCCTCTATCAGAATTTGGGAAGATTGGAGAAACTTAATTTTTCCGCCCAAAAAAAAAAAACGTAAGGGGTACCACTGTCGTTTTTTTTTTCGGGCCGAATTTTTGAGTTTCGATATCTCAGCTCTGGAAGGGGCTAGAGCCTCCATTTTTGCACTCAGGTCTAAGTCTTATGGCCCTCTATCAGAATTTGGGAAGATTGGAGAAACTTAATTTTTCGCCCAAAAAAAAAACGTAAGGGGTACCACTGTCGTTTTTTTTTTCGGGCCGAATTTTTGAGTTTCAATATCTCAGCTCTGGAAGGGGCTAGAGCCTCCATTTTTGCACTCAGGTCTAAGTCTCATGGCCCTCTATCAGAATTTGGGAAGATTGGAGAAACTTAATTTTTCGCCCAAAAAAAAAAACGTAAGGGGTACCACTGTCGTTTTTTTTTTCGGGCCGAATTTTTGAGTTTCGATATCTCAGCTCTGGAAGGGGCTAGAGCCTCCATTTTTGCACTCAGGTCTAAGTCTCATGGCCCTCTATCAGAATTTGGGAAGATTGGAGAAACTTAATTTTTCGCCCCAAAAAAAAACGTAAGGGGTACCACTGTCGTTTTTTTTTCGGGCCGAATTTTTGAGTTTCGATATCTCAGCTCTGGAAGGGGCTAGAGTCTCCATTTTTGCACTCAGGTCTAAGTCTCATGGCCCTCTATCAGAATTTGGGAAGATTGGAGAAACTTAATTTTTCGCCCAAAAAAAAAACGTAAGGGGTACCACTGTCGTTTTTTTTTCGGGCCGAATTTTTGAGTTTCGATATCTCAGCTCTGGAAGGGGCTAGAGCCTCCATTTTTGCACTCAGGTCTAAGTCTCATGGCCCTCTATCAGAATTTGGGAAGATTGGAGAAACTTAATTTTTCGCCCAAAAAAAAAAACGTAAGGGGTACCACTGTCGTTTTTTTTTTTCGGGCCGAATTTTTGAGTTTCGATATCTCAGCTCTGGAAGGGGCTAGAGCCTCCATTTTTGCACTCAGGTCTAAGTCTCATGGCCCTCTATCAGAATTTGGGAAGATTGGAGAAACTTAATTTTTCGCCCAAAAAAAAAACGTAAGGGGTACCACTGTCGTTTTTTTTTCGGGCCGAATTTTTGAGTTTCGATATCTCAGCTCTGGAAGGGGCTAGAGCCTCCATTTTTGCACTCAGGTCTAAGTCTCATGGCCCTCTATCAGAATTTGGGAAGATTGGAGAAACTTAATTTATGGCCCAAAAAAAAAACCGTAAGGGGTACCACTGTCGTTTTTTTTTCGGGCCGAATTTTTGAGTTTCGATATCTCAGCTCTGGAAGGGGCTAGAGCCTCCATTTTTGCACTCAGGTCTAAGTCTCATGGCCCTCTATCAGAATTTGGGAAGATTGGAGAAACTTAATTTTTCGCCCAAAAAAAAACCGTAAGGGGTACCACTTTTGTTGTTTTTTCGGGCCGAATTTTTGAGTTTCGATATCTCAGCT
Organism: Pimephales promelas; assembly: GCF_988280905.1. Classification (NCBI taxonomy): domain Eukaryota; kingdom Metazoa; phylum Chordata; class Actinopteri; order Cypriniformes; family Leuciscidae; genus Pimephales; species Pimephales promelas. The sequence goes on from NC_142774.1 coordinate 7,830,391, forward strand.
CTGGAAGGGGCTAGAGCCTCCATTTTTGCACTCAGGTCTAAGTCTCATGGCCCTCTATCAGAATTTGGGAAGATTGGAGAAACTTAATTTTTCACCCAAAAAAAAAAAAACGTAAGGGGTAACACTGTCGTTTTTTTTTTTCGGGCCGAATTTTTGAGTTTCGATATCTCAGCTCTGGAAGGGGCTAGAGCCTCCATTTTTGCACTCAGGTCTAAGTCTCATGGCCCTCTATCAGAATTTGGGAAGATTGGAGAAACTTAATTTGTCGCCCAAAAAAAAAACGTAAGGGGTAACACTGTCGTTTTTTTTTCGGGCCGAATTTTTGAGTTTCGATATCTCAGCTCTGGAAGGGGCTAGAGCCTCCATTTTTGCACTCAGGTCTAAGTCTCATGGCCCTCTATCAGAATTTGGGAAGATTGGAGAAACTTATTTTTTCGCCCAAAAAAAAAACGTAAGGGGTACCACTGTCGTTTTTTTTTCGGGCCGAATTTTTGAGTTTCGATATCTCAGCTCTGGAAGGGGCTAGAGCCTCCATTTTTGCACTCAGGTCCAAGTCTCATGGCCCTCTATCAGAATTTGGGAAGATTGGAGAAACTTAATTTTTCGCCCAAAAAAAAAAACGTAAGGGGTACCACTGTCGTTTTTTTTTCGGGCAGAATTTTTGAGTTTCGATATCTCAGCTCTGGAAGGGGCTAGAGCCTCCATTTTTGCACTCAGGTCTAAGTCTCGTGGCCCTCTATCAGAATTTGGGAAGATTGGAGAAACTTAATTTTTCGCCCAAAAAAAAAACGTAAGGGGTACCACTGTCATTTTTTTTTTTCGGGCCGAATTTTTAAGTTTCGATATCTCAGGTCTGGAAGGGGCTAGAGCCTCCATTTTTGCACTCAGGTCTAAGTCTCATGGCCCTCTATCAGAAGTTGGGAAGATTGGAGAAACTTAATTTTTCGCCCCAAAAAAAAAACGTAAGGGGTACCACTGTCGTTTTTTTTTTCGGGCCGAATTTTTGAGTTTCGATATCTCAGCTCTGGAAGGGGCTAGAGCCTCCATTTTTGCACTCAGGTCTAAGTCTCATGGCCCTCTATCAGAATTTGGGAAGATTGGAGAAACTTAATTTTTCGCCCAAAAAAAAACCGTAAGGGGTACCACTGTCGTTTTTTTTTTCGGGCCGAATTTTTGAGTTTCGATATCTCAGCTCTGGAAGGGGCTAGAGCCTCCATTTTTGCACTCAGGTCTAAGTCTCATGGCCCTCTATCAGAATTTGGGAAGATTGGAGAAACTTAATTTTTCGCCCAAAAAAAAAAACGTAAGGGGTACCACTGTCGTTTTTTTTTCGGGCCGAATTTTTGAGTTTCGATATCTCAGCTCTGGAAGGGGCTAGAGCCTCCATTTTTGCACTCAGGTCTAAGTCTCATGGCCCTCTATCAGAATTTGGGAAGATTGGAGAAACTTAATTTTTCGCCCAAAAAAAAACCGTAAGGGGTACCACTGTCGTTTTTTTTTCGGGCCGAATTTTTGAGTTTCGATATCTCAGCTCTGGAAGGGGCTAGAGCCTCCATTTTTGCACTCAGGTCTAAGTCTCATGGCCCTCTATCAGAATTTGGGAAGATTGGAGAAACTTAATTTTTCGCCCAAAAAAAAAAAACGTAAGGGGTACCACTGTCGTTTTTTTTTCGGGCCGAATTTTTGAGTTTCGATATCTCAGCTCTGGAAGGGGCTAGAGCCTCCATTTTTGCACTCAGGTCTAAGTCTCATGGCCCTCTATCAGAATTTTGGAAGATTGGAGAAACTTAATTTTTCGCCCAAAAAAAAAAACGTAAGGGGTACCACTGTTGTTTTTTTTTTCGGGCCGAATTTTTGAGTTTCGATATCTCAGCTCTGGAAGGGGCTAGAGCCTCCATTTTTGCACTCAGGTCTAAGTCTCATGGCCCTCTATCAGAATTTGGGAAGATTGGAGAAACTTAATTTTTCGCCCAAAAAAAAACCGTAAGGGGTACCACTGTCGTTTTTTTTTCGGGCCGAATTTTTGAGTTTCGATATCTCAGCTCTGGAAGGGGCTAGAGCCTCCATTTTTGCACTCAGGTCTAAGTCTCATGGCCCTCTATCAGAATTTGGGAAGATTGGAGAAACTTAATTTTTCGCCCAAAAAAAAAAACGTAAGGGGTACCACTGTCGTTTTTTTTTCGGGCCGAATTTTTGAGTTTCGATATCTCAGCTCTGGAAGGGGCTAGAGCCTCCATTTTTGCACTCAGGTCTAAGTCTCATGGCCCTCTATCAGAATTTGGGAAGATTGGAGAAACTTAATTTTTCGCCCAAAAAAAAAAAACGTAAGGGGTACCACTGTCGTTTTTTTTTCGGGCCGAATTTTTGAGTTTCGATATCTCAGCTCTGGAAGGGGCTAGAGCCTCCATTTTTGCACTCAGGTCTAAGTCTCATGGCCCTCTATCAGAATTTGGGAAGATTGGAGAAACTTAATTTTTCGCCCAAAAAAAAAACGTAAGGGGTACCACTGTCGTTTTTTTTTTCGGGCCGAATTTTTGAGTTTCAATATCTCAGCTCTGGAAGGGGCTAGAGCCTCCATTTTTGCACTCAGGTCTAAGTCTCATGGCCCTCTATCAGAATTTGGGAAGATTGGAGAAACTTAATTTTTCGCCCAAAAAAAAAAACGTAAGGGGTACCACTGTCGTTTTTTTTTCGGGCCGAATTTTTGAGTTTCGATATCTCAGCTCTGGAAGGGGCTAGAGCCTCCATTTTTGCACTCAGGTCTAAGTCTCATGGCCCTCTATCAGAATTTGGGAAGATTGGAGAAACTTAATTTTTCGCCCAAAAAAAAAAACGTAAGGGGTACCACTGTCGTTTTTTTTTTTCGGGCCGAATTTTTGAGTTTCGATATCTCAGCTCTGGAAGGGGCTAGAGCCTCCATTTTTGCACTCAGGTCTAAGTCTCATGGCCCTCTATCAGAATTTGGGAAGATTGGAGAAACTTAATTTTTCGCCCAAAAAAAAAAACGTAAGGGGTACCACTGTCGTTTTTTTTTTCGGGCCGAATTTTTGAGTTTCGATATCTCAGCTCTGGAAGGGGCTAGAGCCTCCATTTTTGCACTCAGGTCTAAGTCTCATGGCCCTCTATCAGAATTTTGGAAGATTGGAGAAACTTAATTTTTCGCCCCAAAAAAAAAACGTAAGGGGTACCACTGTCGTTTTTTTTTTCGGGCCTAATTTTTGAGTTTCGATATCTCAGCTCTGGAAGGGGCTAGAGCCTCCATTTTTGCACTCAGGTCTAAGTCTCATGGCCCTCTATCAGAATTTGGGAAGATTGGAGAAACTTAATTTTTCGCCCAAAAAAAAAAACGTAAGGGGTACCACTGTTGTTTTTTTTTTCGGGCCGAATTTTTGAGTTTCGATATCTCAGCTCTGGAAGGGGCTAGAGCCTCCATTTTTGCACTCAGGTCTAAGTCTCATGGCCCTCTATCAGAATTTGGGAAGATTGGAGAAACTTAATTTTTCGCCCAAAAAAAAAAAACGTAAGGGGTACCACTGTCGTTTTTTTTTTCGGGCCGAATTTTTGAGTTTCGATATCTCAGCTCTGGAAGGGGCTAGAGCCTCCATTTTTGCACTCAGATCTAAGTCTCATGGCCCTCTATCAGAATTTGGGAAGATTGGAGAAACTTAATTTTTCGCCCAAAAAAAAAACGTAAGGGGTACCACTGTCGTTTTTTTTTCGGGCCGAATTTTTGAGTTTCGATATCTCAGCTCTGGAAGGGGCTAGAGCCTCCATTTTTGCACTCAGGTCTAAGTCTCATGGCCCTCTATCAGAATTTGGGAAGATTGGAGAAACTTAATTTTTCGCCCAAAAAAAAAAAACGTAAGGGGTACCACTGTCGTTTTTTTTTCGGGCCGAATTTTTGAGTTTCGATATCTCAGCTCTGGAAGGGGCTAGAGCCTCCATTTTTGCACTCAGGTCTAAGTCTCATGGCCCTCTATCAGAATTTGGGAAGATTGGAGAAACTTAATTTTTCGCCCAAAAAAAAAACGTAAGGGGTACCACTGTCGTTTTTTTTTCGGGCCGAATTTTTGAGTTTCGATATCTCAGCTCTGGAAGGGGCTAGAGCCTCCATTTTTGCACTCAGGTCTAAGTCTCATGGCCCTCTATCAGAATTTGGGAAGATTGGAGAAACTTAATTTTTCGCCCAAAAAAAAAAACATAAGGGGTACCACTGTCGTTTTTTTTTCGGGCCGAATTTTTGAGTTTCGATATCTCAGCTCTGGAAGGGGCTAGAGCCTCCATTTTTGCACTCAGGTCTAAGTCTCATGGCCCTCTATCAGAATTTGGGAAGATTGGAGAAACTTAATTTTTCGCCCAAAAAAAAAACGTAAGGGGTACCACTGTCGTTTTTTTTTTTCGGGCCGAATTTTTGAGTTTCGATATCTCAGCTCTGGAAGGGGCTAGAGCCTCAATTTTTGCACTCAGGTCTAAGTCTCATGGCCCTCTATCAGAATTTGGGAAGATTAGAGAAACTTAATTTTTCGCCCAAAAAAAAAAACGTAAGGGGTACCACTGTCGTTTTTTTTTCGGGCCGAATTTTTGAGTTTCGATATCTCAGCTCTGGAAGGGGCTAGAGCCTCCATTTTTGCACTCAGGTCTAAGTCTCATGGCCCTCTATCAGAATTTGGGAAGATTGGAGAAACTTAATTTTTCGCCCAAAAAAAAAAAACGTAAGGGGTACCACTGTCATTTTTTTTTCGGGCCGAATTTTTGAGTTTCGATATCTCAGCTCTGGAAGGGGCTAGAGCCTCCATTTTTGCACTCAGGTCTAAGTCTCATGGCCCTCTATCAGAATTTGGGAAGATTGGAGAAACTTAATTTTTCGCCCCAAAAAAAAACGTAAGGGGTACCACTGTCGTTTTTTTTTCGGGCCGAATTTTTGAGTTTCGATATCTCAGCTCTGGAAGGGGCTAGAGCCTCCATTTTTGCACTCAGGTCTAAGTCTCATGGCCCTCTATCAGAATTTGGGAAGATTGGAGAAACTTAATTTTTCGCTCAAAAAAAAAACCGTAAGGGGTACCACTGTCGTTTTTTTTTTCGGGCCGAATTTTTGAGTTTCGATATCTCAGCTCTGGAAGGGGCTAGAACCTCCATTTTTGCACTCAGGTCTAAGTCTCATGGCCCTCTATCAGAATTTGGGAAGATTGGAGAAACTTAATTTTTCGCCCAAAAAAAAAAATTTAAGGGGTACCACTGTCGTTTTTTTTTTCGGACCGAATTTTTGAGTTTCGATATCTCAGCTCTGGAAGGGGCTAGAGCCTCCATTTTTGCACTCAGGTCTAAGTCTCATGGCCCTCTATCAGAATTTGGGAAGATTGGAGAAACTTAATTTTTCGCCCCAAAAAAAAAACGTAAGGGGTACCACTGTCGTTTTTTTTTCGGGTCGAATTTTTGAGTTTCGATATCTCAGCTCTGGAAGGGGCTAGAGCCTCCATTTTTGCACTCAGGTCTAAGTCTCATGGCCCTCTATCAGAATTTGGGAAGATTGGAGAAACTTAATTTTTCGCCCAAAAAAATAACGTAAGGGGTACCACTGTCGTTTTTTTTTCGGGCCGAATTTTTGAGTTTCGATATCTCAGCTCTGGAAGGGGCTAGAGCCTCCATTTTTGCACACAGGTCTAAGTCTCATGGCCCTCTATCAGAATTTGGGAAGATTGGAGAAACTTAATTTTTCGCCCAAAAAAAAACGTAAGGGGTACCACTGTCGATTTTTTTCGGGCCGAATTTTTGAGTTTCGATATCTCAGCTCTGGAAGGGGCTAGAGCCTCCATTTTTGCACTCAGGTCTAAGTCTCATGGCCCTCTATCAGAATTTGGGAAGATTGGAGAAACTTAATTTTTCGCCCCAAAAAAAACCGTAAGGGGTACCACTGTCGTTTTTTTTTTCGGGACGAATTTTTGAGTTTCGATATCTCAGCTCTGGAAGGGGCTAGAGCCTCCATTTTTGCACTCAGGTCTAAGTCTCATGGCCCTCTATCAGAATTTGGGAAGATTTGAGAAACTTAATTTTTCGCCCCAAAAAAAAACGTAAGGGGTACCACTGTCGTTTTTTTTTTCGGGCCGAATTTTTGAGTTTCGATATCTCAGCTCTGGAAGGGGCTAGAGCCTCCATTTTTGCACTCAGGTCTAAGTCTCATGGCCCTCTATCAGAATTTGGGAAGATTGGAGAAACTTAATTTTTCGCCCCAAAAAAAAAAACGTAAGGGGTACCACTGTGGTTTTTTTTTTCGGGCCGAATTTTTGAGTTTCGATATCTCAGCTCTGGAAGGGGCTAGAGCCTCCATTTTTGCACTCAGGTCTAAGTCTCATGGCCCTCTATCAGAATTTGGGAAGATTGAAGAAACTTAATTTTTCGCCCAAAAAAAAAAACGTAAGGGGTACCACTGTCGTTTTTTTTTCGGGCCGAATTTTTGTGTTTCGATATCTCAGCTCTGGAAGGGGCTAGAGCCTCCATTTTTGCACTCAGGTCTAAGTCTCATGGCCCTCTATCAGAATTTGGGAAGATTGGAGAAACTTAATTTTTTGCCCAAAAAAAAAAACATAAGGGGTACCACTGTCGTTTTTTTTTCGGGCCGAATTTTTGAGTTTCGATATCTCAGCTCTGGAAGGGGCTAGAGCCTCCATTTTTGCACTCAGGTCTAAGTCTCATGGCCCTCTATCAGAATTTGGGAAGATTGGAGAAACTTAATTTTTCGCCCAAAAAAAAAAAAAACGTAAGGGGTACCACTGTCGTTTTTTTTTCGGGCCGAATTTTTGAGTTTCGATATCTCAGCTCTGGAAGGGGCTAGAGCATCCATTTTTGCACTCAGGTCTAAGTCTCATGGCCCTCTATCAGAATTTGGGAAGATTGGAGAAACTTAATTTTTCGCCCAAAAAAAAAAACGTAAGGGGTACCATTGTCGTTTTTTTTTCTGGAAGAAAAAATTCTCAGCTTCTCGAAACTCTGGATTCTGATATAGGGCACTGAGACTTAGACCTGAGTGCAAAAATGGAGGCTTTAGACCCTTCCAGAGCTGAGATATCGAAACTCAAAATTTCGACCCGAAAAAAAAAAACGACAGTGTTACCCCTTACAGTTTTTTTTTGGGGCGAAAAATTTAGTATCCCCAATCTTCTCGAAACTCTGGATTCTGATAGAGGGCACTGAGACTTACACCTGAGTGCAAAAATGGAGGCTCTAGACCCTTCCAGAGCTGAGATATTGAAACTCAAAATTTCGACCCGAAAAAAAAAACGACAGTGTTACCCCTTACGTTTTTTTTTTTTGGGCGAAAAATTTAGTATCCCCAAATTTCTTGAAACTCTGGATTCTGATAGAGGGCCATGGGACTTAGACCTGAGTGCAAAAATGGAGGCTTTAGACCCTTCCAGAGCTGAGATATCGAAACTCAAAATTTCGATCCGAAAAAAAAAACGACAGTGTTACCCCTTACGTTTTTTTTTTTGGGCGAAAAATTTAGTATCCCCAATCTTCTTGAAACTCTGGATTCTGATAGAGGGCACTGAGACTTAGACCTGAGTGCAAAAATTGAGGCTCTAGACCCTTCCAGAGCTGAGATATCGAAACTCAAAATTTCGACCCGAAAAAAAACGACAGTGTTACCCCTTACGTTTTTTTTTTTGGGCGAAAAATGTAGTATCCCCAATCTTCTTGAAACTCTGGATTCTGATAGAGGGCCATGAGACTTAGACCTGAGTGCAAAAATGGAGGCTTTAGACCCAGCCAGAGCTGAGATATCGAAACTCAAAATTTCGACCCGAAAAAAAAAACGACAGTGTTACCCCTTACGTTTTTTTTTTTTGGGCGAAAAATTTAGTATCCCCAAAGCTCTTGAAACTCTGGATTCTGATAGAGGGCCATGGGACTTAGACCTGAGTGCAAAAATGGAGGCTTTAGACCCAGCCAGAGCTGAGATATCGAAACTCAAAATTTCGACCCGAAAAAAAAACGACAGTGTTACCCCTTACGTTTTTTTTTTTTTGGCGAAAAATTAAGTATCCCCAATCTTCTCGAAACTCTGGATTCTGATAGAGGGCCATGGGACTTAGACCTGAGTGCAAAAATGGAGGCTCTAGACCCTTCCAGAGCTGAGATATCGAAACTCAAAATTTCGACCCGAAAAAAAAAACGACAGTGTTACCCCTTACGTTTTTTTTTTTGGGCGAAAAATTTAGTATCCCTAATCTTCTCGAAACTCTGGATTCTGATATAGGGCACTGAGACTTAGACCTGAGTGCAAAAATGGAGGCTTTAGACCCTTCCAGAGCTGAGATATCGAAACTCAAAATTTCGACCCGAAAAAAAAAACGACAGTGTTACCCCTCACGTTTTTTTTTTTTGGGCGAAAAATTAAGTATCCCCAATCTTCTCAAAACTCTGGATTCTGATAGAGGGCACTGAGACTTACACCTGAGTGCAAAAATGGAGGCTTTAGACCCAGCCAGAGCTGAGATATCGAAACTCAAAATTTCGACCCGAAAAAAAAAACGACAGTGTTACCCCTTACGTTTTTTTTTTTTTTTTTGGCGAAAAATTAAGTACCCCAATCTTCTCAAAACTCTGGATTCTGATAGAGGGCACTGAGACTTACACCTGAGTGCAAAAATGGTGGCTCTAGACCCTTCCAGAGCTGAGATATCGAAACTCAAAATTTCGACCCGAAAAAAAAACGACAGTGTTACCCCTTACGTTTTTTTTTTTTGGGCGAAAAATTTAGTATCCCCAATCTTCTTGAAACTCTGGATTCTGATAGAGGGCACTGAGACTTAGACCTGAGTGCAAAAATTGAGGCTCTAGACCCTTCCAGAGCTGAGATATCGAAACTCAAAATTTCGACCCGAAAAAAAACGACAGTGTTACCCCTTACGTTTTTTTTTTGGGCGAAAAATTTAGTATCCCCAATCTTCTTGAAACTCTGGATTCTGATAGAGGGCCATGAGACTTAGACCTGAGTGCAAAAATGGAGGCTTTAGACCCTTCCAGAGCTGAGATATCGAAACTCAAAATTTCGACCCGAAAAAAAAACGACAGTGTTACCCCTTACGTTTTTTTTTTTGGACGAAAAATTAAGTATCCCCCATCTTCTCAAAACTCTGGATTCTGATAGAGGGCCATGAGACTTACACCTGAGTGCAAAAATGGAGGCTCTAGACCCTTCCAGAGCTGAGATATTGAAACTCAAAATTTCGACCCGAAAAAAAAAACGACAGTGTTACCCCTTACGTTTTTTTTTTTTGGGCGAAAAATTTAGTATCCCCAAACTTCTTGAAACGCTGCATTCTGATAGAGGGCCATGGGACTTAGACCTGAGTGCAAAAATGGAGGCTCTAGACCCTTCCAGAGCTGAGATATCGAAACTCAAAATTTCGACCCGAAAAAAAACGACAGTGTTACCCCTTACGTTTTTTTTTTTTGGGCGAAAAATTTAGTATCTCTAATCTTCTCGAAACTCTGGATTCTGATATAGGGCACTGAGACTTAGACCTGAGTGCAAAAATGGAGGCTTTAGACCCTTCCAGAGCTGAGATATCGAAACTCAAAATTTCAACCCGAAAAAAAAAACGACAGTGTTACCCCTTACAGTTTTTTTTGGGTGCGAAAAATTTAGTATCCCCAATCTTCTCGAAACTCTGGATTCTGATAGAGGGCACTGAGACTTACACCTGAGTGCAAAAATGGTGGCTCTAGACCCTTCCAGAGCTGAGATATCGAAACTCAAAATTTCGACCCGAAAAAAAAACGACAGTGTTACCCCTTACGTTTTTTTTTTTGGGCGAAAAATTTAGTATCCCCAATCTTCTTGAAACTCTGGATTCTGATAGAGGGCACTGAGACTTAGACCTGAGTGCAAAAATTGAGGCTCTAGACCCTTCCAGAGCTGAGATATCGAAACTCAAAATTTCGACCCGAAAAAAAACGACAGTGTTACCCCTTACGTTTTTTTTTTTGGGCGAAAAATGTAGTATCCCCAATCTTCTTGAAACTCTGGATTCTGATAGAGGGCCATGAGACTTAGACCTGAGTGCAAAAATGGAGGCTTTAGACCCAGCCAGAGCTGAGATATCGAAACTCAAAATTTCGACCCGAAAAAAAAAACGACAGTGTTACCCCTTACGTTTTTTTTTTTTTGGGCGAAAAATTTAGTATCCCCAAAGTTCTTGAAACTCTGGATTCTGATAGAGGGCCATGGGACTTAGACCTGAGTGCAAAAATGGAGGCTTTAGACCCAGCCAGAGCTGAGATATCGAAACTCAAAATTTCGACCCGAAAAAAAAACGACAGTGTTACCCCTTACGTTTTTTTTTTTTTGGCGAAAAATTAAGTATCCCCAATCTTCTCGAAACTCTGGATTCTGATAGAGGGCCATGGGACTTAGACCTGAGTGCAAAAATGGAGGCTCTAGACCCTTCCAGAGCTGAGATATCGAAACTCAAAATTTCGACCCGAAAAAAAAAAACGACAGTGTTACCCCTTACGTTTTTTTTTTTTGGGCGAAAAATTTAGTATCCCTAATCTTCTCGAAACTCTGGATTCTGATATAGGGCACTGAGACTTAGACCTGAGTGCAAAAATGGAGGCTTTAGACCCTTCCAGAGCTGAGATATCGAAACTCAAAATTTCGACCCGAAAAAAAAAAACGACAGTGTTACCCCTCACGTTTTTTTTTTTTGGGCGAAAAATTAAGTATCCCCAATCTTCTCAAAACTCTGGATTCTGATAGAGGGCACTGAGACTTACACCTGAGTGCAAAAATGGAGGCTTTAGACCCAGCCAGAGCTGAGATATCGAAACTCAAAATTTCGACCCGAAAAAAAAACGACAGTGTTACCCCTTACGTTTTTTTTTTTTTTTTGGCGAAAAATTAAGTACCCCAATCTTCTCAAAACTCTGGATTCTGATAGAGGGCACTGAGACTTACACCTGAGTGCAAAAATGGTGGCTCTAGACCCTTCCAGAGCTGAGATATCGAAACTCAAAATTTCGACCCGAAAAAAAAACGACAGTGTTACCCCTTACGTTTTTTTTTTTTGGGCGAAAAATTTAGTATCCCCAATCTTCTTGAAACTCTGGATTCTGATAGAGGGCACTGAGACTTAGACCTGAGTGCAAAAATTGAGGCTCTAGACCCTTCCAGAGCTGAGATATCGAAACTCAAAATTTCGACCCGAAAAAAAACGACAGTGTTACCCCTTACGTTTTTTTTTTGGGCGAAAAATTTAGTATCCCCAATCTTCTTGAAACTCTGGATTCTGATAGAGGGCCATGAGACTTAGACCTGAGTGCAAAAATGGAGGCTTTAGACCCTTCCAGAGCTGAGATATCGAAACTCAAAATTTCGACCCGAAAAAAAAACGACAGTGTTACCCCTTACGTTTTTTTTTTTGGACGAAAAATTAAGTATCCCCCATCTTCTCAAAACTCTGGATTCTGATAGAGGGCCATGAGACTTACACCTGAGTGCAAAAATGGAGGCTCTAGACCCTTCCAGAGCTGAGATATTGAAACTCAAAATTTCGACCCGAAAAAAAAAACGACAGTGTTACCCCTTACGTTTTTTTTTTTTGGGCGAAAAATTTAGTATCCCCAAACTTCTTGAAACTCTGCATTCTGATAGAGGGCCATGGGACTTAGACCTGAGTGCAAAAATGGAGGCTCTAGACCCTTCCAGAGCTGAGATATCGAAACTCAAAATTTCGACCCGAAAAAAAACGACAGTGTTACCCCTTACGTTTTTTTTTTGGGGCGAAAAATTTAGTATCCCTAATCTTCTCGAAACTCTGGATTCTGATATAGGGCACTGAGACTTAGACCTGAGTGCAAAAATGGAGGCTTTAGACCCTTCCAGAGCTGAGATATCGAAACTCAAAATTTCAACCCGAAAAAAAAAACGACAGTGTTACCCCTTACAGTTTTTTTTGGGTGCGAAAAATTTAGTATCCCCAATCTTCTCGAAACTCTGGATTCTGATAGAGGGCACTGAGACTTAGACCTGAGTGCAAAAATTGAGGCTCTAGACCCTTCCAGAGCTGAGATATCAAAACTCAAAATTTCGACCCGAAAAAAAAAACGACAGTGTTACCCCTTACGTTTTTTTTTTTTGGGCGAAAAATGTAGTATCCCCAATCTTCTTGAAACTCTGGATTCTGATAGAGGGCCATGGGACTTAGACCTGAGTGCAAAAATGGAGGCTTTAGACCCAGCCAGAGCTGAGATATCGAAACTCAAAATTTCGACCCGAAAAAAATACGACAGTGTTACCCCTTACGTTTTTGTTTTTTTTTGGCGAAAAATTAAGTATCCCCAATCTTCTCGAAACTCTGGATTCTGATATAGGGCACTGAGACTTACACCTGAGTGCAAAAATAGAGGCTCTAGACCCTTCCAGAGCTGAGATATCGAAACTCAAAATTTCGACCCGAAAAAAATTGACAGTGTTACCCCTTACGTTTTTTTTTTTTGGGCGAAAAATTTAGTATCCCTAATCTTCTCGAAACTCTGGATTCTGATATAGGGCACTGAGACTTAGACCTGAGTGCAAAAATGGAGGCTTTAGACCCTTCCAGAGCTGAGATATCGAAACTCAAAATTTCGACCCGAAAAAAAAAAACGACAGTGTTACCCCTCACGGTTTTTTTTTGGGGCGAAAAATTAAGTATTCCCAATCTTCTCAAAACTCTGGATTCTGATAGAGGGCACTGAGACTTACACCTGAGTGCAAAAATTGAGGCTCTAGACCCTTCCAGAGCTGAGATATCGAAACTCAAAATTTCGACCCGAAAAAAAAAAACGACAGTGTTACCCCTTACAGTTTTTTTTGGGGGCGAAAAATTTAGTATCCCCAATCTTCTCGAAACTCTGGATTCTGATAGAGGGCACTGAGACTTAGACCTGAGTGCAAAAATTGAGGCTCTAGACCCTTCCAGAGCTGAGATATCGAAACTCAAAATTTCGACCCGAAAAAAAAACGACAGTGTTACCCCTTACGTTTTTTTTTTTTGGGCGAAAAATTTAGTATCCCCAATCTTCTTGAAACTCTGGATTCTGATAGAGGGCCATGAGACTTAGACCTGAGTGCAAAAATGGAGGCTTTAGACCCTTCCAGAGCTGAGATATCGAAACTCAAAATTTCGACCCGAAAAAAAACCGACAGTGTTACCCCTTAGGTTTTTTTTTTTTGGGCGAAAAATTAAGTATCCCCCATCTTCTCAAAACTCTGGATTCTGATAGAGGGCCATGAGACTTACACCTGAGTGCAAAAATGGAGGCTCTAGACCCTTCCAGAGCTGAGATATCGAAACTCAAAATTTCGACCCGAAAAAAAAACGGCAGTGTTACCTCTTACGGTTTTTTTTTTTTGGGCGAAAAATTTAGTATCCCCAAACTTTTTGAAACTCTGGATTCTGATAGAGGGCCATGGGACTTAGACCTGAGTGCAAAAATGGAGGCTTTAGACCCAGCCAGAGCTGAGATATCGAAACTCAAAATTTCGAGCCGAAAAAAAAACGACAGTGTTACCCCTTATGTTTTTTTTTTTTTTTTTGGCGAAAAATTAAGTATCCCCAATCTTCTCGAAACTCTGGATTCTGATAGAGGGCCATGGGACTTAGACCTGAGTGCAAAAATGGAGGCTCTAGACCCTTCCAAAGCTGAGATATCGAAACTCAAAATTTCGACCCGAAAAAAAAAAACGACAGTGTTACCCCTTACGTTTTTTTTTTTTGGGCGAAAAATTAAGTATCCCCAATCTTCTCAAAACTCTGGATTCTGATAGAGGGCACTGAGACTTACACCTGAGTGCAAAAATTGAGGCTCTAGACCCTTCCAGAGCTGAGATATCGAAACTCAAAATTTCGACCCGAAAAAAAAAACGACAGTGTTACCCCTTACAGTTTTTTTGGGGGGCGAAAAATTTAGTATCCCCAATCTTCTCGAAACTCTGGATTCTGATAGAGGGCACTGAGACTTAGACCTGAGTGCAAAAATTGAGGCTCTAGACCCTTCCAGAGCTGAGATATCAAAACTCAAAATTTCGACCCGAAAAAAAAAAACGACAGTGTTACCCCTTACGTTTTTTTTTTTTGGGCGAAAAATTTAGTATCCCCAATCTTCTTGAAACTCTGGATTCTGATAGAGGGCCATGAGACTTAGACCTGAGTGCAAAAATTGAGGCTCTAGACCCTTCCAGAGCTGAGATATCAAAACTCAAAATTTCGACCCGAAAAAAAAAACGACAGTGTTACCCCTTACGTTTTTTTTTTTGGGCGAAAAATTTAGTATCCCCAATCTTCTTGAAACTCTGGATTCTGATAGAGGGCCATGAGACTTAGACCTGAGTGCAAAAATGGAGGCTTTAGACCCTTCCAGAGCTGAGATATTGAAACTCAAAAATTTCGACCCAAAAAAAACCCGACAGTGTTACCCCTCACGTTTTTTTTTTTTGGGCGAAAAATTAAGTATCCCCAATCTTCTCAAAACTCTGGATTCTGATAGAGGGCACTGAGACTTACACCTGAGTGCAAAAATTGAGGCTCTAGACCCTTCCAGAGCTGAGATATCGAAACTCAAAATTTCGACCCGAAAAAAAAAAACGACAGTGTTACCCCTTACAGTTTTTTTTGGGGGCGAAAAATTTAGTATCCCCAATCTTCTCGAAACTCTGGATTCTGATAGAGGGCACTAAGACTTAGACCTGAGTGCAAAAATTGAGGCTCTAGACCCTTCCAGAGCTGAGATATCGAAACTCAAAATTTCGACCCGAAAAAAAAACGACAGTGTTACCCCTTACGTTTTTTTTTGGGGCGAAAAATTATAGTATCCCCCATCTTCTCAAAACTCTGGATTCTGATAGAGGGCCATGAGACTTACACCTGAGTGCAAAAATGGAGGCTTTAGACCCTTCCAGAGCTGAGATATTGAAACTCAAAAATTTCGACCCAAAAAAAACCCGACAGTGTTACCCCTCACGTTTTTTTTTTTGGGCGAAAAATTAAGCATCCCCAATCTTCTCAAAACTCTGGATTCTGATAGAGGGCACTGAGACTTACACCTGAGTGCAAAAATTGAGGCTCTAGACCCTTCCAGAGCTGAGATATCGAAACTCAAAATTTCGACCCGAAAAAAAAAACGACAGTGTTACCCCTTACAGTTTTTTTGGGGGGCGAAAAATTTAGTATCCCCAATCTTCTCGAAACTCTGGATTCTGATAGAGGGCACTAAGACTTAGACCTGAGTGCAAAAATTGAGGCTCTAGACCCTTCCAGAGCTGAGATATCGAAACTCAAAATTTCGACCCGAAAAAAAACCGACAGTGTTACCCCTTACGTTTTTTTTTTGGGCGAAAAATTATAGTATCCCCCATCTTCTCAAAACTCTGGATTCTGATAGAGGGCCATGAGACTTACACCTGAGTGCAAAAATTGAGGCTCTAGACCCTTCCAGAGCTGAGATATCGAAACTCAAAATTTCGACCCGAAAAAAAAAACGACAGTGTTACCCCTTACGTTTTTTTTTTTTTGGGCGAAAAATTTAGTATCCCCAAACTTCTTGAAACTCTGGATTCTGATAGAGGGCCATGGGACTTAGACCTGAGTGCAAAAATGGAGGCTTTAGACCCAGCCAGAGCTGAGATATCGAAACTCAAAATTTCGACCCGAAAAAAAAACGACAGTGTTACCCCTTACGTTTTTTTTGTTTTTTTTTGGCGAAAAATTAAGTATCCCCAATCTTCTCGAAACTCTGGATTCTGATAGAGGGCCATGGGACTTACACCTGAGTGCAAAAATAGAGGCTCTAGACCATTCCAGAGCTGAGATATCGAAACTCAAAATTTCGACCCGAAAAAAACGACAGTGTTACCCCTTACGTTTTTTTTTTTTGGGCGAAAAATTTAGTATCCCTAATCTTCTCGAAACTCTGGATTCTGATATAGGGCACTGAGACTTAGACCTGAGTGCAAAAATGGAGGCTTTAGACCCTTCCAGAGCTGAGATATCGAAACTCAAAATTTCGACCCGAAAAAAAACCCGACAGTGTTACCCCTCACGTTTTTTTTTTTGGGCGAAAAATTAAGTATCCCCAATCTTCTCAAAACTCTGGATTCTGATAGAGGGCACTGAGACTTACACCTGAGTGCAAAAATTGAGGCTCTAGACCCTTCCAGAGCTGAGATATCGAAACTCAAAATTTCGACCCGAAAAAAAAAAACGACAGTGTTACCCCTTACAGTTTTTTTGGGGGGCGAAAAATTTATTATCCCCAATCTTCTCGAAACTCTGGATTCTGATAGAGGGCACTGAGACTTAGACCTGAGTGCAAAAATTGAGGCTCTAGACCCTTCCAGAGCTGAGATATCGAAACTCAAAATTTCGACCCGAAAAAAAAACGACAGTGTTACCCCTTACGTTTTTTTTTTTTGGGCGAAAAATTTAGTATCCCCAATCTTCTTGAAACTCTGGATTCTGATAGAGGGCCATGAGACTTAGACCTGAGTGCAAAAATGGAGGCTTTAGACCCTTCCAGAGCTGAGATATCGAAACTCAAAATTTCGACCCGAAAAAAAACCCGACAGTGTTACCCCTTACGTTTTTTTTTTTGGGCGAAAAATTAAGTATCCCCCATCTTCTCAAAACTCTGGATTCTGATAGAGGGCCATGAGACTTACACCTGAGTGCAAAAATGGAGGCTCTAGACCCTTCCAGAGCTGAGATATCGAAACTCAAAATTTCGACCCGAAAAAAAAAACGACAGTGTTACCCCTTACGTTTTTTTTTTTTTGGGCGAAAAATTTAGTATCCCCAAACTTTTTGAAACTCTGGATTCTGATAGAGGGCCATGGGACTTAGACCTGAGTGCAAAAATGGAGGCTTTAGACCCAGCCAGAGCTGAGATATCGAAACTCAAAATTTCGAGCCGAAAAAAAAAACGACAGTGTTACCCCTTACGTTTTTTTTTTTTGGGCGAAAAATTAAGTATCCCCAATCTTCTCAAAACTCTGGATTCTGATAGAGGGCACTGAGACTTACACCTGAGTGCAAAAATTGAGGCTCTAGACCCTTCCAGAGCTGAGATATCGAAACTCAAAATTTCGACCCGAAAAAAAAAACGACAGTGTTACCCCTTACAGTTTTTTTTGGGGGCGAAAAATTTAGTATCCCCAATCTTCTCGAAACTCTGGATTCTGATAGAGGGCACTGAGACTTACACCTGAGTGCAAAAATGGAGGCTCTAGACCCTTCCGGAGCTGAGATACCGAAACTCAAAATGTCGACCCGAAAAAAAAACGACAGTGTTACCCCTTACGTTTTTTTTTTTTTTTTGGCGAAAAATTAAGTATCCCCAATCTTCTCGAAACTCTGGATTCTGATAGAGGGCCATGGGACTTAGACCTGAGTGCAAAAATGGAGGCTCTAGACCCTTCCAGAGCTGAGATATCGAAATTAAAAATTTCGACCCGAAAAAAAAACGACAATGTTACCCCTTACGTTTTTTTTGGGGCGAAAAATTTAGTATCCCCAATCTTCTCGAAACTCTGGATTCTGATAGAGGGCACTGAGACTTAGACCTGAGTGCAAAAATGGAGGCTTTAGACCCTTCCAGAGCTGAGATATCGAAACTCAAAATTTCGACCCGAAAAAAAACGACAGTGTTACCCCTTACGTTTTTTTTTTGGGCGAAAAATTAAGTATCCCCAATCTTCTCAAAACTCCGGATTCTGATAGAGGGCACTGAGACTTACACCTGAGTGCAAAAATGGAGGCTCTAGACCCTTCCAGAGCTGAGATATCGAAACTCAAAATTTCGACCCGAAAAAAAAAACGACAGTGTTACCCCTTACGTTTTTTTTTTGGGCGAAAAATTTAGTATCCCCAATCTTCTTGAAACTCTGGATTCTGATAGAGGGCCATGAGACTTAGACCTGAGTGCAAAAATGGAGGCTTTAGACCCTTCCAGAGCTGAGATATCGAAACTCAAAATTTCGACCCGAAAAAAAAACGACAGTGTTACCCCTTACGTTTTTTTTTTGGGCGAAAAATTAAGTATCCCCCATCTTCTCAAAACTCTGGATTCTGATAGAGGGCCATGAGACTTACACCTGAGTGCAAAAATGGAGGCTCTAGACCCTTCCAGAGCTGAGATATCGAAACTCAAAATTTCGACCCGAAAAAAAAACGACAGTGTTACCCCTTACGTTTTTTTTTTTTTTTTGGGCGAAAAATTTAGTATCCCCAATCTTCTCGAAACTCTGGATTCTGATAGAGGGCCATGGGACTTAGACCTGAGTGCAAAAATGGAGGCTCTAGACCCTTCCAAAGCTGAGATATCGAAACTCAAAATTTCGACCCGAAAAAAAAAAACGACAGTGTTACCCCTTACGTTTTTTTTTTTTGGGCGAAAAATTAAGTATCCCCAATCTTCTCAAAACTCTGGATTCTGATAGAGGGCACTGAGACTTACACCTGAGTGCAAAAATTGAGGCTCTAGACCCTTCCAGAGCTGAGATATCGAAACTCAAAATTTCGACCCGAAAAAAAAAACGACAGTGTTACCCCTTACAGTTTTTTTGGGGGGCGAAAAATTTAGTATCCCCAATCTTCTCGAAACTCTGGATTCTGATAGAGGGCACTGAGACTTAGACCTGAGTGCAAAAATTGAGGCTCTAGACCCTTCCAGAGCTGAGATATCAAAACTCAAAATTTCGACCCGAAAAAAAAAAACGACAGTGTTACCCCTTACGTTTTTTTTTTTGGGCGAAAAATTTAGTATCCCCAATCTTCTTGAAACTCTGGATTCTGATAGAGGGCCATGAGACTTAGACCTGAGTGCAAAAATGGAGGCTTTAGACCCTTCCAGAGCTGAGATATTGAAACTCAAAAATTTCGACCCAAAAAAAACCCGACAGTGTTACCCCTCACGTTTTTTTTTTTTGGGCGAAAAATTAAGTATCCCCAATCTTCTCAAAACTCTGGATTCTGATAGAGGGCACTGAGACTTACACCTGAGTGCAAAAATTGAGGCTCTAGACCCTTCCAGAGCTGAGATATCGAAACTCAAAATTTCGACCCGAAAAAAAAAAACGACAGTGTTACCCCTTACAGTTTTTTTTGGGGGCGAAAAATTTAGTATCCCCAATCTTCTCAAAACTCTGGATTCTGATAGAGGGCACTAAGACTTAGACCTGAGTGCAAAAATTGAGGCTCTAGACCCTTCCAGAGCTGAGATATCGAAACTCAAAATTTCGACCCGAAAAAAAAACGACAGTGTTACCCCTTACGTTTTTTTTTGGGGCGAAAAATTATAGTATCCCCCATCTTCTCAAAACTCTGGATTCTGATAGAGGGCCATGAGACTTACACCTGAGTGCAAAAATGGAGGCTTTAGACCCTTCCAGAGCTGAGATATTGAAACTCAAAAATTTCGACCCAAAAAAAACCCGACAGTGTTACCCCTCACGTTTTTTTTTTTGGGCGAAAAATTAAGCATCCCCAATCTTCTCAAAACTCTGGATTCTGATAGAGGGCACTGAGACTTACACCTGAGTGCAAAAATTGAGGCTCTAGACCCTTCCAGAGCTGAGATATCGAAACTCAAAATTTCGACCCGAAAAAAAAAACGACAGTGTTACCCCTTACAGTTTTTTTGGGGGGCGAAAAATTTAGTATCCCCAATCTTCTCGAAACTCTGGATTCTGATAGAGGGCACTAAGACTTAGACCTGAGTGCAAAAATTGAGGCTCTAGACCCTTCCAGAGCTGAGATATCGAAACTCAAAATTTCGACCCGAAAAAAAAACGACAGTGTTACCCCTTACGTTTTTTTTTTGGGCGAAAAATTATAGTATCCCCCATCTTCTCAAAACTCTGGATTCTGATAGAGGGCCATGAGACTTACACCTGAGTGCAAAAATTGAGGCTCTAGACCCTTCCAGAGCTGAGATATCGAAACTCAAAATTTCGACCCGAAAAAAAAAACGACAGTGTTACCCCTTACGTTTTTTTTTTTTGGGCGAAAAATTTAGTATCCCCAAACTTCTTGAAACTCTGGATTCTGATAGAGGGCCATGGGACTTAGACCTGAGTGCAAAAATGGAGGCTTTAGACCCAGCCAGAGCTGAGATATCGAAACTCAAAATTTCGACCCGAAAAAAAAACGACAGTGTTACCCCTTACGTTTTTTTTGTTTTTTTTTGGCGAAAAATTAAGTATCCCCAATCTTCTCGAAACTCTGGATTCTGATAGAGGGCCATGGGACTTACACCTGAGTGCAAAAATAGAGGCTCTAGACCATTCCAGAGCTGAGATATCGAAACTCAAAATTTCGACCCGAAAAAAACGACAGTGTTACCCCTTACGTTTTTTTTTTTTGGGCGAAAAATTTAGTATCCCTAATCTTCTCGAAACTCTGGATTCTGATATAGGGCACTGAGACTTAGACCTGAGTGCAAAAATGGAGGCTTTAGACCCTTCCAGAGCTGAGATATCGAAACTCAAAATTTCGACCCGAAAAAAAAAAACGACAGTGTTACCCCTCACGTTTTTTTTTTTGGGCGAAAAATTAAGTATCCCCAATCTTCTCAAAACTCTGGATTCTGATAGAGGGCACTGAGACTTACACCTGAGTGCAAAAATTGAGGCTCTAGACCCTTCCAGAGCTGAGATATCGAAACTCAAAATTTCGACCCGAAAAAAAAAAACGACAGTGTTACCCCTTACAGTTTTTTTTGGGGGCGAAAAATTTATTATCCCCAATCTTCTCGAAACTCTGGATTCTGATAGAGGGCACTGAGACTTAGACCTGAGTGCAAAAATTGAGGCTCTAGACCCTTCCAGAGCTGAGATATCGAAACTCAAAATTTCGACCCGAAAAAAAAACGACAGTGTTACCCCTTACGTTTTTTTTTTTTGGGCGAAAAATTTAGTATCCCCAATCTTCTTGAAACTCTGGATTCTGATAGAGGGCCATGAGACTTAGACCTGAGTGCAAAAATGGAGGCTTTAGACCCTTCCAGAGCTGAGATATCGAAACTCAAAATTTCGACCCGAAAAAAAACCCGACAGTGTTACCCCTTACGTTTTTTTTTTTGGGCGAAAAATTAAGTATCCCCCATCTTCTCAAAACTCTGGATTCTGATAGAGGGCCATGAGACTTACACCTGAGTGCAAAAATGGAGGCTCTAGACCCTTCCAGAGCTGAGATATCGAAACTCAAAATTTCGACCCGAAAAAAAAACGACAGTGTTACCCCTTACGTTTTTTTTTTTTGGGGCGAAAAATTTAGTATCCCCAAACTTTTTGAAACTCTGGATTCTGATAGAGGGCCATGGGACTTAGACCTGAGTGCAAAAATGGAGGCTTTAGACCCAGCCAGAGCTGAGATATCGAAACTCAAAATTTCGAGCCGAAAAAAAAAACGACAGTGTTACCCCTTACGTTTTTTTTTTTTGGGCGAAAAATTAAGTATCCCCAATCTTCTCAAAACTCTGGATTCTGATAGAGGGCACTGAGACTTACACCTGAGTGCAAAAATTGAGGCTCTAGACCCTTCCAGAGCTGAGATATCGAAACTCAAAATTTCGACCCGAAAAAAAAAACGACAGTGTTACCCCTTACAGTTTTTTTTGGGGGCGAAAAATTTAGTATCCCCAATCTTCTCGAAACTCTGGATTCTGATAGAGGGCACTGAGACTTACACCTGAGTGCAAAAATGGAGGCTCTAGACCCTTCCGGAGCTGAGATACCGAAACTCAAAATGTCGACCCGAAAAAAAAACGACAGTGTTACCCCTTACGTTTTTTTTTTTTTTTGGCGAAAAATTAAGTATCCCCAATCTTCTCGAAACTCTGGATTCTGATAGAGGGCCATGGGACTTAGACCTGAGTGCAAAAATGGAGGCTCTAGACCCTTCCAGAGCTGAGATATCGAAATTAAAAATTTCGACCCGAAAAAAAAACGACAATGTTACCCCTTACGTTTTTTTTGGGGCGAAAAATTTAGTATCCCCAATCTTCTCGAAACTCTGGATTCTGATAGAGGGCACTGAGACTTAGACCTGAGTGCAAAAATGGAGGCTTTAGACCCTTCCAGAGCTGAGATATCGAAACTCAAAATTTCGACTCGAAAAAAAACCGACAGTGTTACCCCTTACGTTTTTTTTTTGGGCGAAAAATTAAGTATCCCCAATCTTCTCAAAACTCTGGATTCTGATAGAGGGCACTGAGACTTACACCTGAGTGCAAAAATGGAGGCTCTAGACCCTTCCAGAGCTGAGATATCGAAACTCAAAATTTCGACCCGAAAAAAAAAACGACAGTGTTACCCCTTACGTTTTTTTTTTGGGCGAAAAATTTAGTATCCCCAATCTTCTTGAAACTCTGGATTCTGATAGAGGGCCATGAGACTTAGACCTGAGTGCAAAAATGGAGGCTTTAGACCCTTCCAGAGCTGAGATATCGAAACTCAAAATTTCGACCCGAAAAAAAAACGACAGTGTTACCCCTTACGTTTTTTTTTTGGGCGAAAAATTAAGTATCCCCCATCTTCTCAAAACTCTGGATTCTGATAGAGGGCCATGAGACTTACACCTGAGTGCAAAAATGGAGGCTCTAGACCCTTCCAGAGCTGAGATATCGAAACTCAAAATTTCGACCCGGAAAAAAAACGACAGTGTTACCCCTTACGTTTTTTTTTTTTTTTTTTGGGCGAAAAATTTAGTATCCCCAATCTTCTCGAAACTCTGGATTCTGATAGAGGGCCATGGGACTTAGACCTGAGTGCAAAAATGGAGGCTTTAGACCCAGCCAGAGCTGAGATATCGAAACTCAAAATTTCGACCCGAAAAAAAAATACGACAGTGTTACCCCTTACGTTTTGTTTTTTTTTTTTGGCGAAAAATTAAGTATCCCCAATCTTCTCGAAACTCTGGATTCTGATAGAGGGCCATGGGACTTAGACCTGAGTGCAAAAATGGAGGCTCTAGACCCTTCCCGAGCTGAGATATCGAAACTCAAAATTTCGACCCGAAAAAAAAACGACAGTGTTACCCCTTACGTTTTTTTTTTTGGGCGAAAAATTTAGTATCCCTAATCTTCTCGAAACTGGATTCTGATATAGAGCACTGAGAATTAGACCTGAGTGCAAAAATGGAGGCTTTAGACCCTTCCAGAGCTGAGATATCGAAACTCAAAATTTCGACCCGAAAAAAAAAAACGACAGTGTTACCTCTCACGTTTTTTTTTTTGGGCGAAAAATAAAGTATCCCCAATCTTCTCAAAACTCTGGATTCTGATATAGGGCACTGAGACTTACACCTGAGTGCAAAAATTGAGGCTCTAGACCCTTCCAGAGCTGAGATATCGAAACTCAAAATTTCGACCCGAAAAAAAAAAACGACAGTGTTACCCCTCACAGATTTTTTTGGGGGCGAAAAATTTAGTATCCCCAATCTTCTCGAAACTCTAGATTCTGATAGAGGGCACTGAGACTTAGACCTCAGTGCAAAAATTGAGGCTCTAGACCCTTCCAGAGCTGAGATATCGAAACTCAAAATTTCGACCCGAAAAAAAACGACAGTGTTACCCCTTACGTTTTTTTTTTTGGGCGAAAAATTTAGTATCCCCAATCTTCTTTAAACTCTGGATTCTGATAGAGGGCCATGAGACTTAGACCTGAGTGCAAAAATGGAGGCTTTAGACCCTTCCAGAGCTGAGATATCGAAACTCAAAATTTCGACCCGAAAAAAAAAAACGACAGTGTTACCCCTTACGTTTTTTTTTTTGGGCGAAAAATTAAGTATCCCCCATCTTCTCAAAACTCTGGATTCTGATAGAGGGCCATGAGACTTACACCTGAGTGCAAAAATGGAGGCTCTAGACCCTCCCAGAGCTGAGATATCGAAACTCAAAATTTCGACCCCAAAAAAAACCGACAGTGTTACCCCTTACGTTTTTTTTTTTTTTGGGCGAAAAATTTAGTATCCCCAAACTTCTTGAAACTCTGGATTCTGATAAAGGGCCATGGGACTTAGACCTGAGTGCAAAAATGGAGGCTTTAGACCCTTCCAGAGCTGAGATATTGAAACTCAAAAATTTCGACCCAAAAAAAACCCGACAGTGTTACCCCTCACGTTTTTTTTTTGGGCGAAAAATTAAGTATCCCCAATCTTCTCAAAACTCTGGATTCTGATAGAGGGCCATGAGACTTACACCTGAGTGCAAAAATGGAGGCTCTAGACCCTCCCAGAGCTGAGATATCGAAACTCAAAATTTCGACCCGAAAAAAAAAAAACGACAGTGTTACCCCTTACGTTTTTTTTTTTTGGGCGAAAAATTAAGTATCCCCCATCTTCTCAAAACTCTGGATTCTGATAGAGGGCCATGAGACTTACACCTGAGTGCAAAAATGGAGGCTCTAGACCCTCCCAGAGCTGAGATATCGAAACTCAAAATTTCGACCCAAAAAAAAAACGACAGTGTTACCCCTTACGTTTTTTTTTTTGGGCGAAAAATTTAGTATCCCCAATCTTCTTGAAACTCTGGATTCTGATAGAGGGCCATGAGACTTAGACCTGAGTGCAAAAATGGAGGCTTTAGACCCTTCCAGAGCTGAGATATTGAAACTCAAAAATTTCGACCCAAAAAAAACCCGACAGTGTTACCCCTCACGTTTTTTTTTTTGGGCGAAAAATTAAGTATCCCCAATCTTCTCAAAACTCTGGATTCTGATAGAGGGCACTGAGACTTACACCTGAGTGCAAAAATTGAGGCTCTAGACCCTTCCAGAGCTGAGATATCGAAACTCAAAATTTCGACCCGAAAAAAAAAAAACGACAGTGTTACCCCTTACAGTTTTTTTTGGGGGCGAAAAATTTAGTATCCCCAATCTTCTCGAAACTCTGGATTCTTATAGAGGGCACTAAGACTTAGACCTGAGTGCAAAAATTGAGGCTCTAGACCCTTCCAGAGCTGAGATATCGAAACTCAAAATTTCGACCCGAAAAA
Organism: Pimephales promelas; assembly: GCF_988280905.1. NCBI lineage: Eukaryota > Metazoa > Chordata > Actinopteri > Cypriniformes > Leuciscidae > Pimephales > Pimephales promelas. Next base: position 7,855,423 of record NC_142774.1, read on the forward strand.
AAAACGACAGTGTTACCCCTTACGTTTTTTTTTTGGGCGAAAAATTATAGTATCCCCCATCTTCTCAAAACTCTGGATTCTGATAGAGGGCCATGAGACTTAGACCTGAGTGCAAAAATGGAGGCTTTAGACCCTTCCAGAGCTGAGATATTGAAACTCAAAAATTTCGACCCAAAAAAAACCCGACAGTGTTACCCCTCACGTTTTTTTTTTTGGGCGAAAAATTAAGTATTCCCAATCTTCTCAAAACTCTGGATTCTGATAGAGGGCACTGAGACTTACACCTGAGTGCAAAAATTGAGGCTCTAGACCCTTTCAGAGCTGAGATATCGAAACTCAAAATTTCGACCCGAAAAAAAAAAAACGACAGTGTTACCCCTTACAGTTTTTTTTGGGGGCGAAAAATTTAGTATCCCAAATCTTCTCGAAACTCTGGATTCTGATAGAGGGCAATAAGACTTAGACCTGAGTGCAAAAATTGAGGCTCTAGACCCTTCCAGAGCTGAGATATCGAAACTCAAAATTTCGACCCGAAAAAAAAACGACAGTGTTACCCCTTACGGTTTTTTTTTGGGCGAAAAATTATAGTATCCCCCATCTTCTCAAAACTCTGGATTCTGATAGAGGGCCATGAGACTTACACCTGAGTGCAAAAATTGAGGCTCTAGACCCTTCCAGAGCTGAGATATCGAAACTCAAAATTTCGACCCGAAAAAAAAACGACAGTGTTACCCCTTACGTTTTTTTTTTTTTTGGGCGAAAAATTTAGTATCCCCAAACTTCTTGAAACTCTGGATTCTGATAGAGGGCCATGGGACTTAGACCTGAGTGCAAAAATTGAGGCTTTAGACCCAGCCAGAGCTGAGATATCGAAACTCAAAATTTCGACCCGAAAAAAAAAACGACAGTGTTACCCCTTACGTTTTTTTTTTTTTTTGGTGAAAAATTAAGTATCCCCAATCTTCTCGAAACTCTGGATTCTGATAGAGGGCCATGGGACTTAGACCTGAGTGCAAAAATGGAGGCTCTAGACCCTTCCAGAGTTGAGATATCGAAATTTAAAATTTGGACCCGAAAAAAAAACGACAGTGTTACCCCTTACGTTTTTTTTTTTGGGGCGAAAAATTTAGTATCCCTAATCTTCTCGAAACTCTCGATTCTGATATAGGGCACTGAGACTTAGACCTGAGTGCAAAAATGGAGGCTTTAGACCCTTCCAGAGCTGAGATATCGAAACTCAAAATTTCGACCGGAAAAAAAAAACGACAGTGTTACTCCTTACGTTTTTTTTTTTTGGGCGAAAAATTAAGTATCCCCAATCTTCTCGAAACTCAGGATTCTGATAGTGGGCCACGAGACTTAGACCTGAGTGCAAAAATTGAGGCTTAAGACCCTTCCAGAGCTGAGATGTCGAAACTCAAAATTTCGACCCGAAAAAAAAAAACGACAGTGTTACCCTTTACGTTTTTTTTTTTTTTGGCGAAAAATTAAGTATCCCCAATCTTCTCGAAACTCTGGATTCTGATAGAGGGCCACGAGACTTAGACCTGAGTGCAAAAATGGAGGCTCTAGACCCTTCCAGAGCTGAGATATCGAAACTCAAAATTTCGACCCGAAAAAAAAACGACACTGTTACCCCTTACGGTTTTTTTTTTTTGGGCGAAAAATTAAGTATCCCCAATCTTCTCAAAACTCTGGATTCTGATAGAGGGCACTGAGACTTACACCTGAGTGCAAAAATTGAGGCTTTTTTTTCTCCTTTTTTTTGAGGAGAAAAAAAAAACGTCCACACTGGATTTTTTTGGGTCGAAATTTTGAGTTTCTCTGGAAGAAGATGACCAAAAGACCGATCTATCGCGGGCTGTTGTTTTGTGTTTACTTCCACTTTGATTTGTAGTGTTTTACAGAGTGTTTTCTTTAACCTGTTAACATCCGCTCTTTCGACATGTATGTGAAGAGTGTGCTTCACAAAGAAAGCAACTATAAAAGGACTCGTGGAACAACCAGTTCGTTTGCACTGTCTTTCCTTTTATTCTTCTGGGACCTCAAACTCTGACAGACGTTACAACACACGGACTGTTTCAAACAGGGGTTGGATACATATGTTTTGCTTTTAAAAGTGTGTTTTAATGCGAGTATAGGCCTACACAAATATAAGTTAACACTTTGCAGACTGAATGTTGTCCTGTATGAACAAAATGAAGGATGTTTTTCATGACTCCACTGTTTGATCGCACCCGCGTGTCTCACACACAAGTTACGTTACCTTGTAGAAAATATTTGACCTGGCTGGCAGAACGATTGCCTTTGCCTGCATCTTTGCGGTGACATGACTAACATAGTTAAGACCTATCCAATCTGAATTTAAGACAATTTAATACTTTTTAAGGCTTTATTTTTAGGAAAATTTAAGACTTTTTAATGACCCGCGGCCACCATGAGTTGAAGCACTTGACTTTGTTTTATATTAAGAAATGTAAAATGATCTGCACTTGAAGATCAATTGATCTTGAAATAATGAACTATATTTGAACAAAGATGGCACAGAATAGACACCACTCGCTGAAATGCATCTGCAAAGTTTATTGTCATCTTTGACTCAGATAAAACAAAGCTTCATAAACTGATCATCACAGACATTAGGAAGGGGGAAAAAAATCAGACAGACATTAGGAAGGGGGAAAAAATCAGACATGGGGTTTGAGTCAAAAATCGAATGCCATTTCTTGTGACTAAATCACTACTGACCTCATGGACTAATGATTCATTTAACACAGCCCTTGAATGAACCATGAGAAAGGGGAATCTAACATTTTTTGATTCATTATTATTTTGGTCCCACTGTTCACCAATGGGTAATGGGTGAACGAAACACACTGGCCATAAATGCCGAACAGGAAAAAAGAAAAGCAATTAAAAAAAAAAAAAATTTAATCGATATTGAAAAAATACTCCGATTTGATCAGCATTTTTTAAGGTTGGGGTGATAATTTATGCAATCCCTGATCCCATTTCTGGTTACTACACAAAACATCAAACTCAATATGGCTGTTTTCATTATTTCTAGCTTTGATTTAACAAATGATTCTAAAAGAGGAAGGCTAAATAAGGTAAATGACATTTACCACATATTCTGACCGAAACAGACATCAGATTCAACACATCATACTCTAAATAAAGTACATTACAGGGTCGACAACAATCAAAAGCAAATCCAACAGTGGCGCGTCGGTAAGGACTGGATGTCCCTCTGTAGGTCCTCGGAAAAACAAGGTGGGAGTAGCACAAATGGAAAATAAACAATCCCATTCTATAGCGATTTCATACAAGCATTAAATGATAGAAATGTTGTGTAAGATTAGTACACTTATTCAAACAGAATTAGCTTCATTTTGTCAAGATGATGTCCAAAAAAAAAAAAAAAAAAAATTACAATCAAATTTTATATAGTGACCAACACAAATATTGCCCTCATATGAACTGTGCAAAAGACATCATTAGATAAAACTTGGGTGAAAGAAAAAAAAAGGGGAGGGGGGATATTGATGATCTTATAAAGTGACTGAAATTGACAGAAAAAGTGCCAGGATTGTTAAATAAAAACTTTGTTCAAGGTTTCCAAAAACATAAACAAAAGATCTAATCAGAAATATTAGGCCTTCAGGATATTTTCAAAATTGTATTTACTTTAATCAAGTTCGGATCATTAAATTTTCACCATAAATAGACACCTCGGAACAAAATACATAGCCAATGAAATCATAAAACCTGATATCAAAGGAAGTGTACATAATCTTTAGTTTATCCTGCTCCCAACATAAAGTTGGTTCTGATTGTTTACTGCTAAGCCCCTGATTTGTGTACTGTTCAGTATAGCTTGAATACAACAAAGCCAGCACAAAATTCAAGAAATACATTGCTCTATAAACCACAGAGGATCGACAAGCAAACTGTACAATCATAAACTTCGGTCCAAAAATTCAAAAAGAGAAAAATAAAAATGATAAAAACAAAGCGCTATAGAAACACCTCAGATACAGCTATTCTAATAGGTTCCTCTAATTAACATAAATTAACATTCAAAAGTGAATCACCACTTCAAACAATAGAGTAAAACTCTTTTAAGAGAATATCCTGTCGAGAGCGACAGGGTATTTTCTCGACACGGTGTTAGCATTGCCTGTAGGAGAGCTGGCTAATACTAATAGCAGCATGGATTTAAGCGCCAGCCGTCACGATCGCTTTACACAAGCTAACTGGCTAGTTATGAACAATATTAACCGGCAGTCAATTGTACATCACTGATATTTCTCTTGAGCTGCTTTAACATCCATACATACACACAAATGCACATTGAGTCCTCTTTTGCTTATTCGCCATCATTTGCTAAATGTGATCTGGAGCTCTTCCTGCATTTACAACACATTCTCATCCCAAGACGTCATCTAACTGACCATACGTCAACATCCGACGTTTTAGTGTACCCTTTAACGTCAGTTAGATGACGATCCTAGGGCGTCATCCAACTGACGGTTTACCTTTAGCGTCAGGTAGGTTTAGGTCTGGGGTAGGGTTAGGATTGGATAGCGTCATCTAACTGACGTTAAAGAGTACCCTAAAACGTCGGATGTTGACGTATGGTCAAAAGCGTCAGTTAGATGACGTCTTGGGATGAGAACGGGCTGACATTTAATGTGGATCAAGTGATGTTGATAGGATACCTGCTAAACTGCTGTTCAATGATGGAATACGGCATCTTTCCTTACCAATCTTATAAAACACGGTCATGCCACATTTCTAAATTGTTCATTAACTCTTTCCCCGCCATTGACGGAATTTTCCATAATTAATTTATTGAGGAAATGTCCTGCATTTTCATCAGTCTATTGGTTTTTAATGATCATATTAAGAAAACGTGTTCTGTTCTTTATTTGATATATTGCATATTCAGATAGCCTGGAAAAACCCAGACAACTTCTGGCAAATTTAGATTTGTTTTTGTTTTTTTTAAGTTAGTCTGGTAAAGAGCTCATTCAAGCCCATTTCCAATCTGCCGAAATCGCGGCACCAATCAGAAACGTTGGGGCGGGCTTTACACGGTGACGACAGTGCTGGGATTTTGAAGCAGATTTTGTAGCTTACATTACAAACACGGATGCTGCCGTCGAACATCACTCGTTCGAATCAGCTATCGTGTCTGTTTTAAGCGATTTGAACGTTTCCCTTTTGTTAAAAACCGAGCAAAGAACAACACTCGGAGCCTGCATACGTCATCTCCTTCATCGCTCTGGGGTGCGTTTCCCGAAAGCATCGTTAGCCAACTATGTTCGCAACTTCCGTCGTTATCGGCATAGTTCAACGAGTCGGTGTTTCCCGAAACCATCCTTCCAACGAACATTCGCAAACAGCATCGCAAAGTTGTGTGGTTTGAACGACAGCTCTCGACCTGTGGTTAGATCGTTTCTATATCGCATGACATTTGGAGTTATCTTGAGCAAAAATAAGCAAGCTGACATTCAGTACAACCGGTGTCTTTTATTTAGAATACATACAAATGTAATTTACGTCTTTTAGTTTGTCAAAAGATTTGAAGTAACGTGTTTGAAGAGTGCGCATGTGCGAACGTGCATACTATATAAGAACGAGCCAAATATTGAGTCTGGTAATAAAGCAAAACAACTGAGAACAATTACAAATAGTCCTCAGATGAAATGTTTGTAATTTATATAAAACAAATCTAGCGTTAATTGGATCTCAAACGGTTTCATTAAAAGTAGTTAAACGTGCGAAACTAACGCGGTTGAACGATACTTTGCGACAGTGGGTTTCGGGAAACAGTCGTGACTAGCTAGTTGATTTTTCCAACGATGCATCGTACTATGGTAGTGAATCAGCGAACTACGTTGTTGTACGGGAAACGCACCCCTGATTGGTTTTAGGTCTATCCGTGACGTCCGTTGGTGACGCCCCATTTGTCTATGCCGCTTTGCCAGACCCTAACTCAGTTACAACTGAGAATGGTCTGGTTTTAACCAGGCTAATATTCAGATACTCATCCAACAAAATATTCTGGGGAGCCATGACATTTTTGTAAAAATGATCAAAAACGCTGGCGGGGAAAGAGTTCGCATAAGACAGTTACCTTTTTTTGCACATTTCACCCCGATTTTCACGACAACTGGGGTGAAATATGACAAGGACATTTTCTTCACATTGATTTATGCGGCTCTTCTGATATCAGGAGACATTGGGTTCAAAGTGAGATAAAATTCCCCTCAGTGTCAACCTTAGATGTCCTCCTGATTCCAAGAACAAACCCACTCGACTATATCCTACAGCAGCGGGACTTTCTATAAATGAATTATCATTCAGTAACCTCAATAAGATTTTCAGACAGTTTTTAAAGGTTCAAATGAGAAATCCGATGTCAAATGTTACTTTTAATATGAATGTGGCATTGGAGGGCGAATCTTGATAATATTTTTGATCCTTCTTTTTCCCCCTCAGCACCTGCAGGGACACTGAGCCAGCCGTATGGCTTTTCACCAGTTTTCCTAACATATTCCTTCCATTTGAATCAGTTATTTCATCAGTGGCCTACGCTCACTGTTACACACCGTCTCTGGCCTACAGTTGGGGGCTGGGAGAAATATGGATTAACTGTGCAAATCAAATATCCTCTGACCACAAATGACTCTTTCATTGGTTAATGCCTCACGGCTGTTTTCCTTCTTTCTAGATTTTGCTCTCCATGGCAACATTGCAATCGCTTTAGCAGGAAACCCAAAGCTCGCGTGTTCGGATCGACAGTCAAGAACAAGTTCACAGTAAATTAAGGTTTAATTAGGCCAACATGTTTTAGGGTCGTGAAGTGGGGTGCTCTATTTAAACCGCACTTCTCTGTGGCAATCACACTTCCCAGAACCGTTTAATAAATGAAAATATCCAATATTAGTCTTCTTTTGTCCAGAAATGAGTTGTTATATAACAATCTGCCGCATGACTCATTGGTCAATCATTCCTGTGTATTGTTTTAACAAATTATTTCTTTTTAATTACACCACTACGTCCTGCTTGTTGAACACACGCATGAGCAAAATTATAGCTCATTTTACCTGCTACCTACCAAAGCTTCAGATTACATTACAAAACACATGATCAAATACTCATCAATGCACAAAGACCTCCAGATCAACTCATTTCAGAGCACATAATAAGGACAAGCTGTCGGTTACACAACTAGCATGAAATGTGAGGTATGAAAAAAAAAGCACTGTACCTTTATCTGTATTCCTATCTCTGTCTCAGCCCAGCACAGACAAAAATTGTGAAACACTGAGACATTTTTGTGTGAATTTCATCAGTGAAAGTGGTCTGACTAGCTCTGAGGACAGCAGAAGAAAAAAAAACGAGAGACCGTAACACTCTATTGAATATGATTCCAGCTTTTAAGGATGCTATGAATACGATTTCTGCAGTCTATGGCTCACCAAGAGGGTAAAAGAAATGCGAGATCCTTCCTTTATCACCTGAAATGTCCTGAATTCGATGAGATACTGCCCATGATTCTTTGTCCTACATCAGTTGAAAAGCCAGATGCTCCTGAGGATCAGCAGCATCACTGGTTACCATAGCAACAGAGACTTGAGCAATGAAATACCAAAGACCTTTGCGAATGGATGCCTGAGCCTTGAAGGTTCGAGGGTTCAAAAGTCATCGCCGTGGGAACGGAGACCCATGGAGTGCCAGAGAAAGTCCCTGAACTGTGACACCAAACCTTTCTTGAAACAGAGATCTATTAGAGATCCTCAATGGCCCTTATGTGACTTGGGTTTGGGGGGGGGGGGGGGGTTCGGGGCCCCCCTAAGTGCTCCGGTAGGTCTTTATAATGTCTTTGATAGCTCTCCTACAGATAGGACAGCTAGCATTGGCCATTTTTTTGAGGCGGAGGCCACAGGTGTAGCAGAGACACATGTGTCCGCAGGCGTAGATGACGGTGTCCACTGTGTTTTCATAGCAGATAGAGCACTCGTCCGGCCATGAGCCTGAGGCAGATGGGAAAGTGGGTGATTTGGGGAGACTGACGGGTGAGTTGGGTGTCGTTCCTGTGACAGAGAAAAAATGGATTACCATTTATACATTTTTAATTGTAGTAGTTGCTCCAGGCAATTAGTTAACAAGAAAAAAAGGAGAAAAAAAGGAGTCATAAAAGTGCTCATATGAATATATGTATGAGTATAATCAATGTCTTCTGCAAAAATCATATCAGTTGATAATAAAAATGTACAAATTTTTCCAGGAAATCCTGAAATATGATAAACATACAGACCTTCAGTGGAGCTGCAGAAAGCAGCAGAACAGCCGTGTTCATTTAAGATGGGCTCGGGACTTCCACCACACAGGCCCGAGGGTGAGAGGGGCGAGGCAGAGGGCGAGCCAGGGCTGGACGGGTCACGAACATCGCCCAAGAAAGTGGAGCCTGAATATTCACATAGTAGATAAAAACAGGTGACGGACTTTTTAATTCTACAAATAATGGATTCTGCACACAAGAAAAAAAATTATTTGCAATAACAGATCCGACACCCAGGCGACTAAAAAGGAAAGCCACCTCTCTTTAGGAAAAGCAGACCTAATCTATACAGAATAGAAACGCAATTCTCTTACTGACTGAATCATTTGAAGCAGTTATTGACTTATTCACTGAACCGCAACCTATTTACTGATTGGTTGTGTTCATATAACAATTGATACATATTGGGTTTTCTATTAAGAAGAAACATTCAAATCTGTTGATAAGGTTTGTTTTATATGGTGTATATGACCATGCATATTTAAGGGGTGGTGGTCTGTTTTTTTTTTTATAGAATTATTAAAAGAATTATTAAGGAAACCATTAATTGGAATCTGAATCAGAAACAAACTCAATTTCCATCCTTAATAATGGCCACGGTAAGATTTCAGGACCTTTTAAAGTAGAGCTGAGACTGAATTAAATTGAACTGACCTAATTTCTAGTAGGCTGGATCTTCTGATATATAAATATATATGTATATGAGAGGGAGAATTGGCTGAACAAAATGCTATGCTGACCTAAATCCCACAAATATACTCTCTCTGAGGTTAGTCTATACAGTATATGCATGTAGTGTGCATTTACTCTGGAGGAGATCTATGACAGTATTAGAGTTAATAACATTAGGAGTCGGTGGGATTCCCCAAGGTTCTGTTTTTGGTCCGTTCGTGGTGTAAATTATACATGCGTTTTCTTTGCTCACATTACAGTATTGCAAGTCCTACAGTATGATCCTTCAGATGGAGTCAGGGTGAGGGGTTATATATGAGATGGGGTCCACAGAGCGTGATCCTTTGTGAGCCTGACATGCCATTCCACCTTCCTGTCATTCCACACATAGATGCATCATAAATCCCCTTCACCAGGCCTCAGCAACTGGCCCTGGATCACAAGGGCCAGGCCTCTTCAAGCGCATCTCTACTAGATTAACAGAGACATAAGAACAGCTGAGTCTCTCTAACCTCCACCCGTAGAGGGAGAGACTTCAATAAAAACCTATTAGAGAAAGTCGGCCCTCTCAAAAGCCCTGTGCCATGTGTGAAATGAGCACTATGTGTCAACATGGCAGACATTTTCTATCTTTTGAATACCAAAGAGGTACGTGGTATAAACAGTCACATCATTCATCTGTCAAAGCTCTGAGCTGCCCATGTCTTCACATATGTCCTACATCAGAGGTCTCGACTCTCAAACTACGTTAAAGCCATACGAACAGACGTTAATTAAATGTCATTACTTGCAGATAGTAATGCTAAATAGATTCATACTTGAATTCTCTTTAGTTACACAGAACCAAAATCTAAAACCTAAGCTTACAGTACATAAAACTATTCTTTTGTAGCATTGCAAACGGGTATTTCTTTCAGATTTCCTCACATTTTGCGTCTTTTGTTCTATATTTCTTCTGCTACTGTTGAATAAGCACAACGAGAGCACAACTAAATTGTTATTATAATGATGTTTTGAACCTTGAATCTTGAAAGAACAAAAAGATGTAAACGAGAGAAATGTTCTCAAATGAATGCTCTCAAATGAAGTGCGAATCGCCCACTCTCCTCTTCGCTTTCTCATTTCTTTTCCTTCGCTGCATGATAATGAGATGGGGTGAGTTCGTGTGTGCAGCGTGAAGGAGGGAGGGGAATGTGCTTCCAGCGACACAGACATGTCGGAAAGTGCATACAAAGCTAACGGAGGTCACACGCCTCCCACTCATTCTCCTGTAATACTTCCTGTCTTTAGCATATGCGCTACTTTGTTTAGTGTGTCAGTCACAGGTGTGTGGGTGAGACCTGGAGCTCTGTCTGGTGTTCTGAAAGGTTACTGGATTGCTTCTGAATTATTCATTTATCAACAAAATTAAAGTGATACAAAAAATGTAATTGAAATGAATCTGTTAGACCTAGCAACAGCACAGTTTTGTAAAGTTCTTTGATGGTATATATTGTACTGCTTTAAGGAATTAAAGGAGTAGTTCACTTTAAAAAAAAAAAAAACTTTTGCTGATGATTTACTCACCGCCATGTCATCCAAGATGTCCATGTCTTTCTTTCTTCAGAAAAGAAATTAAGATTTTTGATGAAAACATTCCAGGATTTTCTCCATATAATGGACTGCAATGGGAACCAAACGGTTCAAGGTCCAAATGAGAGTTTCAGTGCAGCTTCAAAGAGCTTTAAACGGCACCAGACGATGAATAAGGGTCTTATCTAGCAAAAAGATTGGTCATTTATTAAGTTTTATAAGCTCAAATGCTCGCCTTGCTCTGTTCTGTGATGAGCGTTCGTGACTCCTGTTCAAACTCGTTCATCAAAATGTACAAATCTTTTTCGATCCTAGATAAGATCCTTATTCGTCGTCTGGTAGCATTTAAAGCCCTTTAAAGCTACACTGAAACTCTCATTTGGACTTTGAACCGTTTGGTTCCCAATGAAGTCCATTATATGGAGAAAATCCTGGAATGTTTTCATCAAAAACCTTAATTTCTTTCTGAATGAGGAAAGAAAGACATGGACATCTTGGATGACATGGGGGTGAGTAAATTATCAGCAAAAGTTTTTTTTTTTTTTTTTTTTTTTTTAATGTGAACTACTCCTTTAAAAACCAAATACTATTTTAAATGTATTTAAAATTAAATAAAACATATTGGAACCTGTTTTATGAGAGGACAAAAATATGTAACAATAAATAAAAGGACAAGACTCGATGTCATATTACCCAGCAAGAACTGATTTGTGAAAAGTGGCATGTGAGTTTGCATTTTAAAACACATTCTAAGCCCCAATTTCAGTTGGACTAAATGGGTAATTCTTTTGGAATCTTAATGTAAAAGCTTTAGTCCAACTAAAATCATACCAGTTTGTGTTGGGATGCACGATATGAAAATTTTGGCTGATACAGATAGCCGATAATTCTTTATATTTGAACGCCGTTAAACCGATATTTTGGCAGTTGACCGATAAATCTAAATACAAATTTGTATATAATTTTTAAAAGCCTGATTGCAAAACAAAAAGTCTCACCATGTGAAACAACAAAACAAGCACACATTCATAATGTTCTCATACTTTTATGAAAGACTTTTGAAGTGATCCCAATAATATTTCAAGCAATTCAAAACCATTGTGGTGAACAGTGTGCATCTGAAGCGTCTCAGCTGAAGGAAATAATTCATTAATTATCCGCTTTAATATACATCGCCTAGGGCTGTCAAGCGATTAATCGCGATTAATCGCATCCAAAATAAAAGTTTGTGTTTACATAATATATTAATATTACATAATATAATTTTATATTTATATATAAATACACACACATGCTTGTATATATTTAAGGAATATTTTTTAGGTATATACTGCATATAGATTTATATATAATTTATATTATATATAAATATAAATATTTTATATATAAATAATATTTTTTTCTTAAATATACATGCATGTGTGTGTTTATATATATACAAAATAATTATACACAGTGCACCCACATATATTATTTAAACACAAACTTTTATTTTGGATGCGATTAATCACGATTAATCGTTTGACAGCCCTAATATCGCCACAATTTTCCTATAATATATCGGCAAAATTGGACCAATAATGATGACATTAAATATCGGCCGATACCGATATGGTGGTCGATATATATCGTGCATCCCTAGTTTTGTGGAAGTCGAACTAACACATCTAGATAATGCTTACCTAGAATCCTCAGCTGTGTGACAGCACCATGCAGTCCAAAGAACATCCAGAGTGGTCGTGAGTTGTCCACACACACCTGCATGCCAACATTGGTGCCATTATGACTCAGAATGACTTCCCCTTCCTGTGTGACCAGGAAGCCCAGTATGTCGCCACTCTGCAAAGCAGTAGGCACCCTGCACACCGCCCAGAACTCCTTGCGGTCTACCAATGCTTCAGGATTGTAAGGAAGGTCACTCGGGCGAAGCACTGCGGGGTCACATGATGTCACGCCATACGAAAGAGACCCAAAACGAGCAGGGCTGGACTTGATGACTTTGATGAAGATGGTTTCGCCAATTCGCAGCGGGCGATCCGTGAAGACCAGCGTGCGTTCATCGCGGTTGTGTTCGGATCGTGCCACGGTCTGTTCGTTAAGGGTTCTGATGTGGGCGGCTCGAAGCTGGTGGAAACGTAGATCACATTCCAAGGTGTGAGGAAGCAGTGTCGACTGCTGGGAGTTCATGGAGTTTTGAGGAATGGGACAGGCAACGGGAGCGGGAGGGAGTCGAAGCCTGGCATCATCTTGTTGCAGGTTAAGATCACATAGACTGACGGACAGGCGGGAGGTGTCTACTTCACGTCGTAAAGAGGTGGATCCACGTACTGTGGTGAAGGATCGTGGGCGGAGAAGGTCTGGAGGGACGACTTCACTGTCTGTGGGACAGATTTGAAATGCACAGATTAGCTAATTGTTTTATATAGTATTGCTTATTTAGGATTACTTTGGTCGAACCTAGAAAATTGACAAACATTAGGCAATTAATTAATCAGCTTGGACGATATCACGTCTATCACTAAAGCTACGTTCACACTGCGAGCCTTAGGCCGTGGGTCCACCAAAGCGTCTTTCCATGCGCCTGGCGTGTTTTCAAATGTTTTCAATGGGAGCGCTGTGTTTTTTAAACGCCATGAGCGTAACGAGGCGCTGAGCGTTCTTTTCACGTTCTTTTAGCGTTTTTACTGGTCGCCGGGAGTTGAAAAATGTTCAACTTTGGTTAAAACGCAGCGCTCATCACTGTCACTTTTTACCTATCCGTCCAATCACAGTGGAGGAGGGGCGGGACTATACCACACCGACCAACTGTCGCAACATTCTTTCTGTACACAACGACATCAACCAGCAGAGCTAACCGAACAAAATGGATGAAAATTTTTTTTTTTAGTATGAAACAAATTATCTGCGAAATCAGTTACAAGTAAACTGTGCTGCGGAGATTCTGTATCATGGCAACAAAACGTAACGGAAAAAACGCTGTGCTGCCAAAACGCTCTCAAACGCCCAAAGCACGAGTTTTCTGGCTAAAAACGCTTTGGTGGACACACGGCCTTGGTGCTCAATTCCGATTTATTGCTCAGATCAGATTTTTTTAGTATAGCTGTTCACATTGTTGTTTTAAATGTGGCCAATATCAGATTCCAGTGCACTGACCCGTGTGCATAAAAGAACCCTAAAAATATTGAAGTAAATATGGAGGACATTAAAGTAAGCGATTAAGTGTTTATTAATATTTTGATCTGTCGCCGAAGCTAGCGAATTTAAGCGCAGTCAATATAAAAAACAAACAAAGGGGGATCTGATAAAAGCACAGTTTTTGGTAACATTTTACAATAAGGTTTCATTAGTAAACATTTATTAACTACATTAGATTTAGCACTTCTACAGCATTTATTGATCTTTGTTCATGTTAATTTCAGCCCTCGCCAATACATTATTAAAATCAAAAGTTGTATTTGGAAACTAGAGCCCGACCGATAAAGGATTTTGAAGGCCGATACCGATACAAATATTTTTGGGTTTTAAAATCCGATATTCCGATATATCGGCCGATATTTTTTTTTATTAAATATTGTTGGATTTCACACACGTGTAAAAGAAAAGCTAACTTTTCTGCACAAGATACGTTTGATACTTTTTCTCTAAATGTTCACTCCTCGCAAGTATAACTTACATTTTACAATGCAGGGACTGTAACTAGAGATATGGTAGTTATAAATACAGTAATCATTACTTTAGTTAGGCAGAAAAAGTTCATTGTTGTTTCCAAGCTCATTAATGTTAACGTTAGCGGTCTTCCACTGACGATAGTGGCATTAGCTATAGCTTTGTGGTTAGCTAGTCTATGTTGAGCCATAATTTAGCAATAGATAACGTCATCCTGCAAATTGTAAAACATACATTTTCAATATAACAGGCCAAGGAGAGATGATTGAAGCGTGTTTCGTCTGTTTTTATTTTATTTTTAAAATATTCATTTATCGGCCATTATAACTGCCGATACCGATATTTTGGAAAATGCCTATCCGTCTGGATCTATTGGTAACATTAGTTATTAACTAACATGAACAATTTATTGTTGATCATCTTTAAGTTTTAATTAAGATTGTTAACTAAATTTAAATAATTTTAAGACATATTGGGGCCCCCTAGTGGCCCACAACCCCTTGCTTGAGAAGCAAGCTTGAGTTTTGGATGGTTTTCAGGCAATTGTCAACTGGGAGAACATCTGGACAACCAATCCAGCTTGCCAAAAAATGCATGCTACAAAGACTAGTAATACAACAAGCATAAAAAAGAACTCAAAAATTGAACTTGAGTCCTAGTTACTGATCACATCTCTGGACAGTTAGTGTACTCAGAGCTACAGTGGTTTCCAAAATGGCTACCAAGGAGTGTCTCTTTACATTCTTTACCATGGGTTACTTAACCAGCTACCAGAAATAGAACTTTATAGTAATGTTATAGTAGGCTAGCATAGTACAGCGGCCACAACATGCCCTCTGCTCCTCCCCCAACTGCCCAAAATAGCAAGAAATATGAATGAAATGCTGCGCTATGCAACATGCAATGCGTACACCATATTTAATTCCCCAGTAGCCTAAAATAGCATATTACAGTAGTTTAGAAGCAGGCTAGCTTAGCTTATCATAGCTCAGCACTCAAAAAAGCTGAAGACTGTCGTGCCTCCTTTTGTAACAGATATCCCCCCAGGAGTGTGCTCTGTATTTAGACCTCATCTGTGCAATCGAAGACAGTCAGACCCCAGACAAAAATATTAGCACTAAAATTGGCTGCCAGTGCTAATTAGCTTGTTAAAATTAGCCATTTCTCCATAACATTGATAACTTTGTTAAGAGACGGAGAACATTATTTATCCTACTCAGTAATACAATCAGCATCTGAAATTTACAAGCAAAAATATTTTTATGAGGGCATTTTTTTCCCCATAGGCATTTAACAATATTTTACATCTTTTCACAAACATAGAGATGGTTAAACAGAGAAGGAAGCGACTTGAAGATGAAAAGAAGGTGGAGGTCAAGAAGTGTGATAGAGGAAGATCCAAAGGAAAGTGAGAGACCTTTCCTCCACAGGGCCTCTCTCTCCTTCTGCCTATATTTCTCTTCCTGTGTCAGACTTTATATATCCACATTGACCCACAGAGACTGTTGATTAGCTCCCGTCTCCGATAAACCCTCTTAGACACATTTAAAGAGAGTGTGTGTGTGTCTCAGCAAACAAAAGCGAAAGAGACAGATCAAGAAAAAAATATTTTTATTATTATTTAGCTTTATAAGGACGTAACTCGTTTCCATCGGGATGAAAGACGAAGAGTGGTTGACTTAGATCCCTAATATGCAAGGCTACTGTACAAACAGAATGACGCAATATCTGTGACACAATTGCTTTTCTTTCTATCCTTCAGAATAAAAGTCAACAAAGCCTTATTATGGGGGATAAAAACGGATTACAATATCATAAATCATAAATATCATGATCAATATCATAAATTAAAATGCTTGTATGGTACAGATCGGGTAAGTAAAGCATTTCTGTTGGTTAGGGTTCATTCATTGTCCTTTCATGTTAGCTGTAACATTAAAGGGATAGTTCACTTACCTCAAGGGCATCCAAGATGTAGGTGTCTTTGTTTCCGCAGTAGTTTCAATTTTGATATTTTTAGGTCAAACCGTTCTTGTCTGTCATATAATGAAGGTCTATGGTCACCACCTCAAAAAGCATGCTCAAAGAAGTCCTGATTAAACAGGATTTAATGACTCGTAAATGTAAGAACACATTGATGGCCTAAGACACAAAACGAGCGGTTATTACGATATTATTACGAGTCATTAAATCATGTTTAATTTGGACTTCTCTGTGCATGATCTTTGAGGTGGTGACCATAGACCTCCATTATATGACTGAAGACAAGAACGGTTTGACCTAAAAATATCAAAATTGAAAATACTGTGGAAACAAAGACACCAACATCTCGGATGCCCTTGAGGTAAGCTAAAACATACCAAAAATTAATTTCAAAGTGAACTATTCCTTTAATGTTAACCGATAGGTCTTTTTTTTTTTTTTTTTTTTTTGTAAAGTATTAGGCCAGCCTCCATTTTCTGATCTTCATATTAACAATATCTGACTTGGATTTTTATGGAAATGAGTATTCGGTTTAGCAGCTCTCTGAATCCCATAATCGGCTCTCAAATGACTCTCAGATATTACATCACTCAAAGATAAATGAATCTGAGTACGTAGTCTTTGATTTGCACACAGAAAATATGTCTAGATGGTTTCAAATTCATTGAACTGCTGCATGAGAAGTCCCAACATATGACTTAATTTTCCTTACTGGTCCTTTAAAGACATTTTTCTGGGAGCTTCAAAGTGTCTTGAAAAGAAACAAGTGTGGAAGTCTGAGCTAATTAGTGAGATATTAAACATTCCAAAGGAGAGCATGGGGACGGCCCAGGGGCACTAACTTTAACACAATCACAAATGTATTAAAATAAAATAAAAATCTCTGGAGACGATAAAGACATCATTAAAATGAAAGCTTCCTATCATTTGATTTAAAGTACAATTTACCAAACAAATCAAATGAAAATGATTTACTCATCTCTATGTTGATCCAATTTTATGATTCCTTTCTCCAGTAGAGATGTGTTTTGAAAAATGTTCAAGCTGCTCTTAAGTATATGCCAATCAAAAAAGGCCTCACACATCTTATTTAGTTGACATGAGGGTGATTAAATGATGGCAGAATTTAATTTCTGGATGAACTAACACCTAAATGCATGGTTAAAATCCACATGCATCTGACCCCACCCAGTTGGATTGGACAGAGACCCGGATAATGACTCTAGCTGGAGTGAGTCTCAGGTCAGGTTCATCAGAGTAAAGCCATGCTGTAAACAGGATTAATCCAGGCTTCAGTAGCCAACCTCCCTAGTCCTAACACAAACCTAACATATATTTGGAAAAGGCAGGACGCTTTTCTCTGGACAACTCAACTAAGAGGAAAAAAGGAGTGGACAGGGATACAAGCAATGAGCAAAAAATGTATTGAATGCTTTTGAGTGGATGCTATCCAGCTATTCTTATGTTGTCCCTCCCTGTCTCTCTCTCACAATCCCATCCTTGTCTCTTCATGTTCCAATCTTTCCCCCCCCCATGGCTGTTCTCAATCTTAGTGGGATCATACAGTAATATAATAAGGATTCTGACTGATAACAGATCTGCAAAATAGACAAACAGAAAGGCAGTGATATAATCAGTTTTACAGTGACAAAGGTTAGATTCACACAGTCAGTGTTTGGGATTTATAATCATATTTACACTTGAGATGGTGTCACTTGAATTGTCTTGCTCACAGTAGCGGTTTGAATACTGTCTGGATTAATGATTAACTAAAGTCAAGCCCGTTTTCTGTTCTTATAATAGTGGAAAAACGCCTGCAAACATATGACTCAAAGATGATGTTCATACACGTTTTACTTAAATTCGCAACATGCCACTTTAGTTTCTTTTTTTCATTAGTTTTGACTATATCAGTGTTAGATTTATTTTTAACGTTTTGTAGTTTGTTTAATTAGCTTTAATATTTTAGGACTACCAACACTGATATGCCGTGAAATTAGTGTAAATGCTATCCATTGAGATGTTTAATGCAGGAAAGTTATAAGGGTTTCAAATTTTCAATATATTTAATTTTACATAAGCACATACACTCTCAGAAAAAAGGTACAAAAGCTGACACTGGGGCTGTACTTTTTCAAAAGGTACACTTTTGTACCCAAAGGCTGCATATTGGTACCTTAGTGGTACACATTAGCACCTAAAATGTACATATTAACACCTAAAATGGACATATTAGCACCTAAAATGTACATATTAACACTTAAAATGTACTTATTACCACCTAAAATGGGCATATTAGCACCTAAAATGTACATATTAACACTTAAAATGTACATATTAGTACCTAAAATGGACATATTAGCTCCTGAAATGGACCTATTAGCACCTAAAATGTACATATATGCACCTAAAATGTACATATTAGCACCTAAAATGTACATATTAACAGCTAAAATGTACATATTAGCTCATGAAATGGACACATTAGCACCTAAAATGTACATATTAACACTTAAAATGTACATATTACCACCTAAAATGGGCATATTAGCACCTAAAATGTACATATTAACACTTAAAATGTAAATATTAGTACCTAAAATGGACATATTAGCTCCTGAAATGGACCTATTAGCACCTAAAATGTATATATTAACAGCTAAAATGTACATATTAGCTCATGAAATGGACACATTAGCATCTAAAATGTACATATTAACACTTAAAATGTACATATTACCACCTAAAATGGGCATATTAGCACCTAAAATGTACATATTAACACTTAAAATGTACATATTAGCATCTACAATGTATATATTAACACCTAAAATGTACTTATTAGCACCTAAAATGTACATATTAGCACCTGAATTTTACATATTACATAAAATGTACATATTAGCACCTAAAATGGACAAAAGTTTACCTTTTGAAAAGGTACAGCCCCAGTGACAGCTTTTGTACCTTTTTTTCTGAGAGTGTTATAACATGGTCTATAGTACGCCGAGTTCTTGACTCAAGCTGTCAATATGGTTTTTATATAGCTTAGACACAAATTGTCTTTGTCAGGCACATTTGACAAAATTAGCTTAAATCTGTCCGCTCTGAACATTCATCAACAGACTCTCCAAAAGGAGGCGTTAGACGCCTGAAGGTTTGCCTACGGTTTCCATGTGATATTCTCAATTTTAGCGAACAAGTGAGTGTTAATTACTGAATGAACTTGCTGAGACACTTGAAGGAAGCACAGACATCAACTCCAGGGTTTGTGCATGCTCCGACTGGGAAGCTTGAAGGAAAGGGAATGGAAAAAGCGAGGGAGGGGCAAAGACAAGAGAGCGTTCGTGCCAAGATGTCTATGACCGGTGGCAGCTGCTGCCCCTCTAATTACCCTGCACCTGCTTGGCTGCCAATCGCCACGTTTCCTTTGTCTCATTGGCAGCTTTCACACAAACCTATTCTGCAATTGGACTGGCTGAGACCAGCTTGTAATCGTGATGGGACGCAGCTGCGCTGACCGAAAGCGAATACCCATTTTGATTGTCCTTTTTTATCTAAGGTGCTTTTTTTTGCACCAGGCTCCAGCACCTGTTGGGCTAAACACAAAAAAGCAGATGAGGCTTTTGATAAACAAAAGCAGCTCTTGGTTCAGTCAGAAAGATCCTGGCCGGGAATGTAACAGCCATTCTCATTCTTTGCACGTTTACAGGCACTGTATACTGTTCTATATTTATATTTCTAAACAAGTAGCTTTTCTGCATGTCATTTTCTCATTTTAATGAAATGCACTTTTTCTTTCTGTCTCACAAAGTTTATGATTGTATCCCACAATACATACACGTGGACGTGGGAAGAGAGCGTAGCAGTGCGATGCTGGTGCATATGGCACATGTAGGTGTGTGTGTGTGTGTGTTAGAGAAATAGTAGAGGGAGTCAGGAGAGGTTTCAGTGCGGCGTGTTGGCTCTATGCCATGCTTGGCTGTTGGGTCTCTTTGTTTGGATAATGGCCTCACAGGCAACACGTGGACCCATTGACAAATGATCTCTGGGTCACATAATCTCCTTCCCTGAGGTCATTTCTCATTTTCTCTCTTTGAAACACACGTATATAGCCAAAAACAATCAGAAAGCCGCAAAAGACCCTCCATGCGGCTCATATCCAATTATTAGTCAGGTCAATCATGGTTTCCTTGCCTCACGAAGTTAACATGGAATCCAAATTGACCCATTTTACTTGTACAACACATTGCTGGTCTTACTGTACACAATTGGATGGTGCAGCTTATTCAAAAGAAATGCTGATTTTATCTTGGTAGTCTTTTATTAAAATGCTATAAAATGTCAGCTATCTTACAAATTTCACTTATTTTTCACCCCCTCGCCGGAAAATCACACTTACCACTTCCAACCACAAAAAGTAAATAAGACTAGGCTGTGGATTATGAACTCATTATATTATTATTTTCCATGTTTTGTTTAATTATATGTTTCCCCCATCCCCCTACAGTCACAATGTTAACTGTTTCTCAGTTGTACCACCGTGATTAAAGGATAATTCCGGTATTTAACACCTTGAGTCTATTTTGTAGTTTGTTTTGAATGAAATAGAGTGGTGGACTTCGAAATTTCGACAATGGGTCCTGTCTCGACTTTTTGACTTTTATAGAATCGCCTGTGACAGCTTTAGACTGGGTGTCTATGGGCATGCACAAACATGTCCTTAAAACAACCCTTAACGTTCATTTTCAAAACTGTGCAACTCACTGAGTGGTTGGTGGTGTTTCGTTGATGATTAAAAACAAATATATCGGCGCAGTGTATGCTTTCAATCCGTGTTGTTTGCTATAGTGGAACTATTTTTTCAGACACCTCACAACCGCGCGTATAAACTTCCGCTCGATATTTGAGTCTGAAGCGTTAGCACACTCCCGACCACTTGATGGCGACAACCCTGGACGCTGTACGGAACGCGCACCGTAAAAAAAGTCACAGACACAGTCGAAAATGGCAAGACCTATGGGCAAGACGGAGAACCGAACGAAAGACTACAACCAAATGTAAACAGACCCCTTTCCGTTTTCCTACCTAGCGCAGTAATATCAACGAGCACTGAGTCCTCCAGCAGACATCAATGCAATTTTAAAAAAATGACAACGGTATTTCGCTACGCTACTTGTTTCGGAACATCAAGGAACACCACCAACCACTCAGTGAGTTGCAGTTTTGAAAATGAACGTTAAGGGTTGTTTTAAGGACATGTTTGTGCATGCCCATAGACAGCCAGTTTAACGCTTTCACAGGCGATTCTAAAATAGTCAAAAAGTCGAGACAGGAACCATTGTGAAAATTTCTAAGTCCACAACTCTACTTCATTCAAAACAAACTACAAAATAGACTCAAGGTGTTAAATACCGGAATTAAACCCAGCAAATTGAGATTTTGCACCAAGACTCTGACCCAGGAAATGTGAGACGGTCTGCGTAGACCTAAATATGTGTATGTTTATCTAGCAGTCTATAAACTGATGTTTGCCCATTACTCCCTCAAAGAGGCCCTGAAGTGCTCTGCCTATATATAAGACAGCCGCACCTTATCTCAGTAGCACTGTCCATGTTTGGATGTCCCAAGGCCTTGGCATGAGAAAAATGAAGGAAAAGGGGAGTTCTAAGTTTGGAGAAGGGATATAAGGACACTTAACGGCAGGAAAAGGAAGGTGTTTTGTTTTTGGGATGGGTCACGCTACACTTTCCCGCCACCTTGAGCACTCTTCCCAAAGCTTCCTGTGTTGGTGTGGGCTCTTAAAAACACAATCTGACCCCATGACAAGCACTTCTTCATTCTTTTTCCTTCGTGTACTCAAAGCATAAAATACTGTCAAATAGCCAAATGGTACAACATCTGTTGTTCTAATTTCTTTAATTTGTTCCTCCCAAATTTGCAGCTGGCCAGCCAAACAAATGCAATTACTACTGTTAATAACCCTGCACAGAACAACCCATCAGTCTCACTAATTCACTCTTTCTGGCAGAATAGTGTAAATAGTACACATTTAAGAAATTGTTTTTGGGGGATTATGTTTTCAGCATGGGACTTTCAATTAGAGATATTTAGCCTGGAATGACCGACCGTAGCCAAGTCAAACTTGCTTTCCTAGAGAAGAATATTTTTGATGAAGGAAAATGAGGAATCTTATTCCACTTTAATTAGATTTTCGTATAATATAATATTTTCTTCCGATAGATTGCTTGTACGCTGCGAACACAGAATTTTCACTTTAACTTAAAGGCTTTGTCCTTAACTCACGGTGATGGCGTTCCTTTCATCTTTGAAACAAAGATATTTTTCGATGAAATCTTAGAGATTTCTGTAGTCTCCATTGACAGTTCAAGGTCGTAAAGAGATCGTAAAACTAATCCAAATGAATTGAGTGGTATAGACAGACCACATTAATGTAGGCTCTTATTCACATATGAACGATCAATGGACACATCAGTTATTATAAACAAAAGCTCAAGCAAGTTTGCTTGATGTGTGAGAACCAATGAGGTTCATTCTCGTGTTACACAGCACGTTTGAGCTTCTGCAAGAACCAATGAGGTTCATTCTCGTGTTAAGCATCACGTTTGAGCTTCAAGAACCAATGAGGTTCATTCTCGTGTTACGCATCACGTTTGAGCTTCAAGAACCAATGAGGTTCATTCTCGTGTTACGCGGCACGTTTGAGCTTCAAGAACCAATGAGGTTTATTCTCGTGTTACGCATCACGTTTGAGCTTCAAGAACCAATGAGGTTCATTCTCGTGTTACGCATCACGTTTGAGCTTCAAGAACCAATGAGGTTCATTCTCGTGTTACGCGGCACGTTTGAGCTTCTGCAAGAACCAATGAGGTTCATTCTCGTGTTACGCGGCACGTTTGAGCTTCAAGAACCAATGAGGTTTATTCTCGTGTTACGCATCACGTTTGAGCTTCTGCAAGAACCAATGAGGTTCATTCTCGTTTTACGCGGCACGTTTGAGCTTCAAGAACCAATGAGGTTCATTCTCGTGTTACGCGGCACGTTTGAGCTTCAAGAACCAATGAGGTTCATTCTCGTGTTACGCAGCACGTTTGAGCTTCAAGAACCAATGAGGTTCATTCTCATGTTACGCAGCACGTTTGAGCTTCAAGAACCAATGAGGTTCATTCTCGTGTTACGCATCACGTTTGAGCTTCTGCAAGAACCAATGAGGTTCATTCTCGTGTTACGCGGCACGTTTGAGCTTCAAGAACCAATGAGGTTTATTCTCGTGTTACGCATCACGTTTGAGCTTCAAGAACCAATGAGGTTCATTCTCGTGTTACGCGGCACGTTTGAGCTTCAAGAACCAATGGGGTTCATTCTCGTGTTACGCAGCACGTTTGAGTTTCAAGAACCAATGAGGTTCATTCTCGTGTTACGCGGCACGTTCGAGCTTCTGCAAGAGGTTTGTTCTCATGCGTCAAGCAGATTCGGTTGATGTGCAACTGTAAGTCAACTGTATTTAGTACAAAAGTTTACCACTATTTTGATTTTTGGGGGAGTGAATTGGTGCTTTCCAGTAAGATGGTTTACCCATATTTGCCGCATTTAGCCTGACCAGCGTATTTCAGGAGAGGGTAGCTGAGGGCTAGGCTATTTATTAAACAACATTCCAGCCTCATTGCATTTCCAAATGCCTCAGGGGACGATTTAATTTCACCATTATATTCTAGAACCCTGAAAACTACACCACACTAGCAAGGTTCAAGGTCCTGCAAGATTTTTTAATCACACGCTAGACAGAATCCTGCAGAACTGTCATGTTATCACCTCCTAGCTGCAAGGGCCGATAAAGAGTGTTGAGGAGCGGATATTACAGGAGAAAAGGGAAGTTCAACAGACAGGAGATCACAGTGTGTGAGTGGTTGCCTCTAGTCTAAGGAATGAATGAGTATTTACGTGCAGGAGGCTGGTTTACTGCTCATAGCTATATTTTTCCTGACAGAGTTTTATTAGTGACAGAGAGAATTTTAACACCGTTTAGAAGCAAGGATACATCAGTGTCATCAGTTGTTTTAAAGTGACTGAAAAAGTCTTCTCTTAAAGGAAAAGTGTGTCATTTCTGCACCACTAGTGTCACAATAATAGAGCAGCAAAAATACTGTTTTCAAACAGGTTTCCCAAACACCCTGCCAATTGCTTGAGCCAATGTTGCTGTGTCAAGCTAGAAAGTAATTTAGGCCTAAATACAAGTGGGCATTCTAGACCAAAAATGAAGCTAGACCCCCCATTTTGAGTTGTTGTAACAGCTGCCGTCAGCCATTAGCCTTTTAACTGGGACATGGAAGCTAAAGGTCAAGTTCACCCTCAAGAGCATTGCAATGGTAGTGCATTATTTGGTGATTTGCTAATAATTTATTGTTATTTGTTGTTATTATTATTATTGACCTAACCTTCATTGCATTACTGCCATCCAGGATAAAATGATTATTTAGAAAGCCACCATTACAACCTAAGACAAAAGTAACCTAATACAAAAAGGCTAAATCTTTTTTGACTGATTGTGCACCAGTGGTTCACAATAAGACCGAGCAAGTGTATTAAGAAAGTAAATGCTAAAGAGGTGTTAATTTGTGATTTTTCAGGCTTTGTGTACTGTCACAAGTTCTTCCTTCCTGCGTCCTGTAAATAAGGGCATTACATGTCAGCCCACAGGAAATTGAGACTCAAATGTGATTGTTTCAGTTCTGGCATCAGCACTCCAGGAGCAATGTTTGATGGAAATACAGGAAGAGCTCTTTTGATCTTGCTCTGCAGGCTCTACACACACTTACAAACCCTTCTGGGAAGAGAAAATGTGACGTACTGCTGTGAGGTAAAAAAAAAAAAAAAGCGTGGATATACAGTAAGCATACATTTCAGTTTGCTTTTTTGAGTTTGTTCATAGTCGGTATTGCAAAAAAAATTCATCTTGATGAGTTTCCGAATCTTACACCGTGCTGCTTACATGGATAGTGCTGTTATCTGCTAATATAGGCGGCTAATAAATCAAACAGTCAAACCAAAATTTATTCAGACACCATATTATTCAGTTTATTCGCTATAGTTTAGAAAATGGTAATAAAATATGATAAGAACTTAAGAGTTATCAAATCACTGGTTTTGGCCATCCTTCTGTTAGAAAGTCTGAATAGCTGTCAGCTGTTAAATATAAGTACAGAATTAGATAATGCTAATTTAGGTTAACCAATAACCCGGCAATGCTTAATTTTGTTCAGTGTGTGGTGTGTGGAAAGGTCACATTAGCAATTAAAGAAAAAACACTTAAGCCACACATGGTCTGAATCATTTTTGGTCCCGAATCTGTATACATTTTATTAGTAGTCTACTGTATGAAGCATTTTTAGATATAATATGTCACAGTTTACTTTATTTTGCTATCCTCACTTACATAAATGAACTATAGCGATGCACGATATATCGGCCAAGATATCGGTATCGGCCGATATACGTTCATTTTTAATGTTATCGTTATCGGCCTGGTGAGAAAACGTGGCCGATATATTAAAGCCGATAAATAATGTACTATTCCCTTCAGCTGAGACACTTGTGGAGCACTGTTTATGTTTTTGAATTTCTTGAAATATGATAATGAAAAAATGAGAATGTGCAATGCAAATCTGTCATATCGGCTATACAACATTATAATGAGAACATAATCGTGCGCTTGGGACATGGGTTTAATTGTGAGACTTTTGTTTTTGTAATCAGGCTCTCAAAATTAGATAAAAATTTGGATTTAAGTTTATCGGCCGATATATCGGTATCGGCCAAAATTTTCATATCGGTGCATCCCTAGTCTGTAGTATAGAACTATATTGTATGTCCTGCACTATATATATATATATATATATCCACTTGTAAAAAAATCAAAAATTATATCTAGTGTCTGAATAGTTTTTGGTTTGACTGTATATGCAGTGTGGAAAAGTACAGCACACACGCACACATTCTTTTGCTTCAGCGTGACAGTAGACCTTCGAAGAACACAAGTTCAGCAGTGCATGTCTACACTGTCGTTGTGAGGCAAAGGTACAGATAATGTTACTCGCACACGTAACGAAACACATCCCACAACCGTGGACAGATAGCAGACAGAGAGGCTGCCGTCAATTGCCACAGTGCTCAATTAGGATAAATGGAGCTATCTCTGGTGTATGTGACCTGGTTCTATAATTAACCCTGGGGGATGACAGCATTAAAGCCTGCTGTATGTATGCGTGTGAGATGTGAATGTCTCGCCTCTTACCGCCGAACCTCCACTTCAAGCACAGTCACCCGTACACACAGCGGTACATCAAAGCATGGCGTATGGTATGTTCTGCTCATGACAGTGTTGACTGTGATTATATACAACAATACATCCAGACCACTGGCTTCAAGTTTAAGCTCTCTGATTTACTGTGTGTTTGGAGCAAGAGCTATTCTTGATCGCACACTTGCGTAAACAGTCAAAAAAAAAAAACATTTCTAAAGTTTTCAAGACAACTTTATAATTATTAGCACATATTGTAAGTTCTAATTGCTTTACACAGGGAAAAAAATGCCAATTTGAGGAAATTTGCACCCTAGTTCAGAGATGTAATGAACAATGAATTAATTCAGTTCACACATAACTGGTCTGAATGATTCGTTCAAAACTTTTTTTTTTTCCTGTTGGAGTTTCAGAGTTTAACTAGTTTATCTTTTGAGTTTAACTAAAGTAAAAAAGCACAAAAATTGATAAATGAAAAATCTTCCCCCACTTAAATCTTTCAGAGATTTTTCTGGTTTTATGACCAACGTTTCCCCGCCATTGATGAGTTTTTCTGGCAATCCATGTTTTGACTGTTTTATGGTAGGGGGGCGCTATAACGCATCATTGCTTACACACATGAAAGCTATGAGATCATCAAACATTCAACAGAATATAAATCAAAACTGGTTAATGTTACTGAATGAAATGTCGATCCCACAAAGAGGTATACAGGACTGAACAAGCTTTGGGGGCAAAGATTAGTGATGTAAAGTTCGATTCATTTTCGATTTCTTACGTCATTCACTATTCATCGCTTTTCTAACTACTCAGTTTCATGTCATATCAATGACATACAAATAAAGTCATTCAGTATGTGTCACCGCATATTGAAACATTCAAATTAAGTTTTACATATTAGTGATTATTGCTTTTCATTTCATTCATTCAGTGTTTGTGGTCAGGTATGTTTTAATAAAAGAATGTAGGCCTATTTAATTAAACTTAATGAGTAAATTACATTTTGTTTGTTATTTAAGAAACTTACATTGCACATCAGGCTCATTCAAGTAAGTCCTAGGTAATACACACACAACTCACTCGTCATCCTCGGCAAACTCGACAGTTGGTTGAACCGGCTCATTTGGTTCTTTTTGAGTCGGATGCGCTAATTCGGCTGTGTGTTTAGCGTCATCAACCCAGAACTAATGTTGGATTGAGTTTTTCTTCTATCAAGAACTTTAAGTGAGTTAACTCAAGCAGAATGGCTTGCATTGGGAGGAGACAGGCAACAGCCTTACACATACGTGCAAAGAATTGCTTGATTAGCAGGTTTTCATAGACAAAGGGCCTTAAATGACAAGAATTTGGGAGGAAACTCAAATTGTCAGTTGAAGTTTATGGTTACAGTTCAATGTCTAATTTTCACCATTCTTCGAAAAACTGTTGGATTCACTCATAGCCACTCAAACATAACAAATTTCTCAGTAAATTGTTAAATCAAACCCTGTGTAAATCATTGCATTGCATGTGGCAATTAACGATGCACGTTGGGTTTTTCCAATTTAAAAACAGATGGTTGATGTACAGTATTTCGTTTTTCTCACCCAGCAGTTGCACTCCTCTGGTCAGACCGTAGACATCTATAAGGGCCCACAGTGGCTCTGTGGTCCGAACGCCGCTGAAGAACAGCATGGGGCTGGAATCGTTGATGCGATAAAATACTCTCCCTTTTTTATCCACCCAAAAGGAAATGAGGTTTCCTTCATTTGCAAACTCTTCTGGAAGGGCCTTGGCCCAGAAGCCGCTCTGGGATACCAGGTCAGGGCAGGCATATTTGGGTAGACTGTCGGGGTTGATTCGAGACGGGTCTTTAGACGTGAAGCCCAGTCGGAGAGCGCCACTCCAGCAGCACTGCTTTTTAGTTATCTAAAGACAGGGAAAGATAGATCTGTTATCATTACGACATACGACGGTGTTCTTTACGAGTCACTGCATAGCATAGAAATGTTGATGAAAAATGTGCAAAGGTTGTACCTTTAGGTATACAGCAGTTTGTCACTGGGCCACTGAGCTCATTTTTCATTGTACATTTGGAGTGCTGTCAGTACAGACAAAAACGTCAAAAATCGGTGTTGCCTACACCGTGTTATCCTCTTTTTAAAATTCGCACCCTGTTGACTTCAATGGGGCAAGTTCTAAACCTGCTTTTAGCCTCTTAACATCCTTGAATTGTCATTACAAGTGCACAACCATGTGAGTGGTGTTATTAAGAGTGACCACGGTCAATCTGACTGCAGTAGATGTGAAAGATTTTAATAAAATTATGTTAATTCAGCCAGCTCACATACCATTCACTTCCTGTTTTCGGTCGAAGTCCACAGTAGTCGATTGGTGAGTTCGCACGCGCGATCATTGGTAACTAAATGATGTTCAACATCTGATTCGGATGAACTATCCATTTGAGCTGATATTCTCAGAACACCACACAGCACCGTCATCGGCTGACAGCTTAGGCTACGTTCACACTGCAGGGCTTAACGCTCAATTCCGATTTTTTGAAAAAATTCGATTTTTTTGCAAGGCCGTTCACATTTCCGATTAAATGCGGCATTTTGTGATCTCCCGTGTGAACGTGAAATGACCTAGAAGTGACCCGCATGCGCAGAAGAGTAATCAACGGTCAACGACGTCACTTGTTGTTTGGGGAATAGTTCTTTTTTTCCATATGTTGCGAGCTTTTGTTTTATTATTATTATTGCCACAGCCCATACAAACACAGACAATAATTATTTTATCGACGGGCAAAGTTTGCACATAAATGTAAGATTTTTTCGATCCTCGCCGGCCTCGTCATAAAACCCGTTTAATTGATAGTGCGCGTCCTCGGCGCTCCTTGCTTTGTCGCCGGCGGCCGCAGTGCGACACTGGTGGCTGGTGTTGCCAGATTTGGGTGTTTTTTCTCGCTACATTTTAAGGCATGTTTACATGTGTTTTAGCCAGGTTTTCGCCTGGAAGGCTCTATAGAAAGATATATATGCGGGTCGGATATATTGTATGTGATCTGACCGTTCAGATTGAAGTCGCATTTCAAAAGATCGGATACATATCGGATTTGGACCACATACCCAAGTGGCCTGGGTCGCATTTGAAAAGATCGGATCTGTGTCGTTCAGATTGTCACGAAAAAAATCAGATACAGGTCGCATAGGGGCAAAAAAATCAGAATTAGGTCGTTTCAGCCTGCAGTGTGAACGTAGCCTTAGTTACCAATGATCGCGCGCACGAACTCGACAATCGACTACTGTGGACTTCGACCGAGGACTTCACTTGTAATGACAACACCAATTTTTGTTGTTTTCGTCTGTACTAACAGCACACCAAATGTACAAAAATGAGCTCAATGTTAAAATTGACCAGAATTCTCCTTTAAAGGGGAATCTCTGTAACCTAAAAGGTTCATCATAGTACTTTAAGGGTATATATTACTACACTAAGGTACTAATATGCACTTTGCACAGAAATTTTTGAAGCTACTTTTAAAAGGTGCAGTGTGCCACTAGCAGCACCAAAATTTATTTAGTTTCCCAAACACACAACTCTTAATTCACTCTATTTAATCTCATTTTTGTTACATTTCATTTGTGTTTTTTTCTTTCCTATTGGAAAAGGTTCTAGTTCTTTCTTTTAAAACCTTTTAAAATTTAATTCCATCAAAGTTAGCTCTAATATTTCCTTCTGTAGCAGTGCTGAAGGCCAAACAGGGGGCATGTTTTGTGATGATCATAAATGGTTGAGCGTAGCGGACAATTCAGGGGCTGTATGAGGCAGTCATGTGGTGTGTTTAGACTAGAGACGCTCTGTTTTATTTGATTTACAGTAACTCCAGGAATGAGCCCTACAAACAATTCAAGAACACAATGACTTATGTCACAGCAGCCCTACGTTACTGAGAATACCAGTATTGAGAACTTGACTAATGAGTGAGTTTACACTCAAAACCGTCTGTGTATGTTGGTTGAATAACTGGTTGGTCCAGATTGGAGTGTTTATTTTAGATTTTTACTGCGTTGACATAGGAAGAGGGAACGTGCGCAGCGCAACTTCTCTAGAGTGGTGCTTTTAAAGTACAGTGAAGATAGGACGGCAAACTAGAAAGACCAGAAAAGAAAATGCTATTGCAGCCAAAAAAAAAATTCATGTGAATTTTTCTCTTGTGGAAACAAACGGAATTTCATGAATGTTTTCAAATATATTTCCCTAAAGTAAACTTTGTTTTACACATACGCTAGAGAAGTGTTCCTCAAATCCAGAGTTTGAACCATGATCAAACTTGCATATTCGACATATTCGAATTTTGGCATCAGCATAACACCAACAAATAATTGCTTTTATCGGCTGACAATCGGTATTATAATTATATCCACTATACATTGGTGCATCTCTATTTATGAGTTATGGGTTACATATTCTAGGGCTGGGCAACGATTAATCATGATTAATTGCATCCAAAATAAAAGTTTGTGTTTACATATATATAATATATATATATAATAATATATTATGTATAAATACAGTATTCACATGCATATATTTCTTAAATATATACATGCACATTTGTGTATTTAACTATACAAAATAATTATACGCAGTACACACACACATGTATTATGTAACACAAACTTTTATTTTGGATGTGATTAATAGCAATTAGTTGTTGCCCATTTCAAATTTTAACAAAAAAAAAAAAAAAAAAAACATTTAAAAAATATTGATGAGATTTCTTTTCTTTGCTGGAAATGTTCACATACACCTTGTGTGTCGTCTACTTGAGTAATCCGGACCCACCATCCCCCTTAGATTATCCCACAGTTCCCCCTAGATTCATCTATTCCCATCCTTGTTCTTACCTTTAAGCGGACCTGCTCATAAAGAGCAATGGGCCGGTTGCTGAACGTGATTGCGTTGCAGAAGCTGGCCTGGCGTTTGACGCTCCTCTGTGATAGATCCATGACTATCTGAGACCCTTTAGCATTGGGGTGGAAGAGAAGGGGGCTAATGGGGACACCTCCGCACGGATGCAAGGGTAAACAGCGCTTCGGTTTGTGGTGGCATCGGTGAGCTGTTGAGGGGAACGGACCGCCCAGAGAGTCTAGAAGAGAGACAGAAAGACGATTTATAAACCATGGTCTGTCGATATGGTTGAATACTGCAAATGATAACATGATAAAACTACATAATGGTGTGAAAATAAGTCTTCTCTGTTTAGACCCCCAGCTCAGTATGACTAAAGCCTGGCCTTTACTTTCAAATCAATGAACCGCGTAAAATAGCATCAGCCCTTGCATGGCGAGATTTGTCTGACCCCATTTATGTACAGCATTTTTAGTTTTGTAATAAATCTGATACATCTTCTTCCCAATAGGCTGCACTGAACTGCACAATTTCAGTACTGAAGCATTAAGTGCTACAGCGTTTCCTAGAGCATTTGATTATTGCAATTCGTTTACGAATTGGATAGTACAGTATGTTGCACTGCTGATTTGTCTTTGCTTGTAGTCACGTAATTGAAAATTGAGTTGACTGATTGTCACTGTATTAATTCATAACAGGCAGTCTTTCTCTTATGCAGTCTTTTTCTTCACTCACACCTCAAATGTGTGTGCTTTCATACAAGTGTGTGTGTAAAGCTCCACTCCTGAATAGAGTTGCAGGAAACACAGGCATGCTCAGTCTTAAAGGAGTAGTTCACTTTTAAAAAAGCTTTTTTCATTCTTTCTTCAGTCGAAAAGAAATTAAGGTTTTTGATGAAAACATTCCAGGATTTGTCTCCATATGAAGCACGGGTAACCAAACGGTTCAAGGTCCAAAAGACAGTTTCAGTGCAAACTGTTCAAAGGGCTTTAAAAGATTTTAGACGATGAATAAGGGTCTTATCAAGCGAAACAATTGCTCAAAAAAATAACAAAGTTTAAGTTTTATAAGCTCAATTGTCAGCTTGCTCTGTATATTGTGATGCACGTTCGTGACTCTCCTGTTCGAACTCGTTCATAACATGAAAAAAGATTTGTTCATTTTGATGGAGCAATGAATAATTCATAATAAGACCAGGAATTAAGAATGACAATAGGGCCAATTTTGATTTCATGTTCATTTAAATACATTTTTAATTGAAATATTTGGAATAATGGACCTCAGTTGTTGACTGAACATTTACTGTAACGCCGCACCTTAACTAGTTCTGCAACATGTCTTCCACCTAGACCCAAAGTGGGGATTTTTTTTTTTTTTTTTGTAGATTAAGGCTATGTTAACACGGAAACGATTCTGAAGAGAAAACGCAAAAGTGGCGTTGCGTTATCACTTTTTATTCTGCGTTTAGACGAGCGTTTTGGGTGTGAAATTCGCGTGCAGATGGTGACGCAAAAGTCTGTGTAATTCACTGTAGTATGCACTCCAGGCGGCTAAGAGTGCATACTACAACAACACCAAGCCCGCGCGCCGGCGTAGGCTACAACCTTCACTGTCAAGCAGAGCTTTGCGTTTTTACCGTTTACACGGGAACGCGGCGGTGGAGCGGCGGTGGAGCGGCGGTTTCACTTTTTTGCGTTTTTAAGCCCCAAAAACGCCGTCGCCGTGTAAACGACATGCACATCCGATAAAATATTTTTACGTTTTCACCCGCGAGCGTTCTCGTGTAAACAGGGCCTAAACCTTGAGAGATTTTACACTGATCTGGGACCAACTTTCCCTATGTGTACAGATGAAGCGAAAGCTGAACTCAGCTCAGCAGAAAACAGAAACTCTCGCCATGACAGCGTTGCTAAGGAACATGAGCTGCTACTTAACCTCCATTTTCTGTCTGACAGCTGCAGCTCTTGTGTTTGCTAATGTATTCATTTCAGTGTGCTCAGACTATGAGTGTTATACACAGTATCCGTCCGCAAACAGACCTGCCCACACACACACACATGTATGCAACGTACAAAGTCTGAAAAGTAAATGAACGTGGCGATTGTTTTATCATATGATGGTTCACATAGGCTATTTACATGGCGAGATATTATACAAATATTTCTAGTCTATATTCTCTTGTCTGGTAGTGACCAGTGTAGCCTTATCTGCATTGCTCAGGAAACATGTCATTGCCCACTATCAGTTTCATGGGAGCCACAATAGCTGAGAGGACTGGTGTCATAACTGGACGCTCCTCCAACCGTGCCGCTACGGACCTGTGAGGGTGTGTTATCTTGTTAAAGGAACCCCGTTCCAACTCTGTGAATGTTGGACATGAATGAATGTAGATAGGAAAGCCATAAGCTGGAACCTCTCAAGGATGTCTCTAAATGCGACATTGTGCCAACTGGACGCATGTTTTTCAATTTGCAAAACGTCATTTATTCAAACCGTTAACCGTTGAAATATATATATTAACATTTTGTCAGAAAAAGAAAGAAAGAAGTGTTGAAGGTTATACAATAGATAGATGCATAGAAGGATAGATGGATGGATAGAACGCTATTGATAATACGATTGATTGTCAAAAAGATTCGTTCATTTTGATGAACGAGTTTGAACAGGTGAGTCACGAACGTGCATCGCAGTAGCCTACAGAGCAAGGTGAGCGTTTGAGCTTATAAAACTTAAACTTTGTTACATTTTTTTTTTTAAATGAGCGATCGTTTTGCTTGATAAGACCCTTATTCATCGTCTGAAATCGTTTAAAACCCATTGAACAGTTTTCAGTTTGCACTGAAACTGTCTTTTGGACCTTGAACCGTTTGGTTCCCAGTGAAGTCCATTATATGGAGGAAAATGCTGGAATGTTTTCATCAAAAACCTTAATTTCTTTTTGACTGAAGAAAGAAAGACATGGCCATCTTGGATGACATGGGGGTGAGTAAGTAAATTATCAGCAAAAGTTTTTTGAAAAGTAAACTACTCCTTTAAATCCAAAGAAAAAAATAAATAGGTATTGATTTAGCAAACTTATATTAAGTCTGGCTCCATTCTATAATGCAACACTGACGTGTATGATTCATCAAATCCCAACCCACATTTTTCTCTGTTAAAAATGTGTTGTGAGCAGCCCTTAATACATTTCTGTTGTCATCCTAAATTTTATTACATAAGATGCACTTAAGTCATAAAAAGTAACAGGACCGGACATGCAGAAACACAAACACTCTTTGTAAGTAATTGAAGCCACCAGTGACATAGCCCAGCACACAAGCAGATTCCACCCTGGGCTACCGAACACATCATAATGCTGCTATTTCTATGGTAACCACATTCTTTTTTAAGGTAACCAATGGACAGAAGATGTTTCTTACATAAGTTTATTCCATAAAGAACAGCTTGGAGGGCCTGAATCAACACACTTGAGCATATGAATAATCTAGAGCTTTCTGAATTACAAATATATAACGCAATTTCCACAGAAGTAACAATGCTAATGTCTGCCCACATCCTTGTCCCAAAACGAAGGCTCCTACAAAGATGGCCTCCAAATGCGTTTTTTTGTTTCTTGTGCAATGAAGGATACCACAGATGGATCATTTGCGGCTTGTCTACCCCAGAATTCACTGCGTGCCAGTGAAGTATTGGGTTCAACTTATTCAAATATCTAATGATTAGGGGTGCACGATATATCGGCCACCATATCGGTATCGGCCGATATTTGCTCATTTTTATGTTATCGTTATCGGCCCGATTATAAAATTTGGCTGATATATTAAAGCTGATAAATAATGAATTATTTCCTTCAACACTTGAGACCTGAGACACTTAAGATGCGCACTGTTCAACATGATTGATCTTAATATAGTTAAGAGCAAAATGTGCTGTCATATCGGCTACATGAAATTATAATGAGAACATTATAATTGTGTTAGGGGACGGATTTTAATTGTGACACTTTTGTTTTTGCAATCAGGCTTTCAAAAATTATATAAAAATTGGATTTAGATTTATCGGCCGATATATCAGTTATCGGCTTTCAAATATAAAGAATTATCGGTTATCGGTATCGGCCAAAATGTTCATATTGGTGCATCCCTACTAATGATACAAATGTGAAAATTGTTAACGCAGTCGAAACATTGACATATCTTACTAACATTAGTGATACTGGCCTTAATTCATAAAAAAAAAAAATTCTATTATAATATATTTAAATGTAATTTATTCCTGTGATGCCAATGCTGAATTTTAAGCAGTTAATGATCCTTCAGAAATCATTCTAATTTGCTAATTTGGTGCTCAAGAAACATTTCATATTATTATCAGGGTTAAAAATAGTTATATTGCTTCTTTTCAATTGTAATTGTACTTTTTGATCAAATAAAGTAGCCTCGTTGAGCCATAAGTGCATAAAAAATAAAATAAATTTTGACCAATAGTGTATATATTCAATTGTATGTGAAACCATTAAATGGATGGATCTTTAAAGGGCTTTTAGATCATAAACAGGTTTAGTAAAGCACACATGTGTTAATAGTAAATAATTTGTGTTTCATTATTTCTTTTATTTTTTACTTGCATTGAAGAGGATTTCCAAGTGCTAAGGTCAGGTTTAAATTCGCTGTGTAAGGTTGTCAGGTAGCTGCTATCTTTATCCCCATTACATCCTCATTACCATGCAGACATGCTCAGGGCAGGTTCAGATGTCTGACTATAGGTGAGAGAATGTCATGTTACTGTATGTGTAACACCTCACATCACAGACACTCGCATACACTTAATGTTCAAATAAATCTGCTTGGCCTGCAGCCCTCAAAAGGCCGTTTTCACAAACAGAACATCCCGAGGCTCACTCTCCACAGTTTCGTTTGCTGAATATACAGAAAGTTTGTTCCAAAGTGACTTGCAAAGGAGAGAAAGTATTTGATTATGTGCATCACGAGGAGGCAAAGACTCCAGCCAAGTATACTCAGTGCAAAATCTGTTCTGTTTAATCTGTGTAAAACGACAGTAGGTGCGTCCCAATTTGTGTACTTATCCACTATTCTATGGGGTTTTGTAGTATAAATAGTGCGAGTAGTGTGTTTACACTGAACATTCCAAATAGAAAAGTGCACTTTAAATACCCGGATGATGCACCAAATAACCGAAAAAAACTAAGTGTGGAATGTTGGACACTTCATGCGCTCAACTGTCGCAGATTTAAATACATCAGACTCTGATGTTAAATGTTTAAGGAGCCGTATGTAAGATTGTGGCCAGAACTGGTACTGCAATCACTTTCAAATCACCGTAGAGCAGCACTGTAAAAAATGAATATGCTTTATCTAATCAATAAAATTGTGGGAACAAATTACAAGCAATATTATTAATTAAATTGAACAAATTAGAATTGAGTAATAATTAATCAAATTATTCCTTAAAAGATAACCATTTAAAATGAGTAATGTTTACACCAAAAAAAAATAAAATAAACAAAAATATCTGAATAACAGACAGACGTTAAAGATTAATTAAGAACTCTTTATTTTATATTGCCAACATTGAAGACACCTGATGTTAACAATCAGAATCACTGAAGGAGAAACGTAAAACAAACACTGATCACCACAATGGTGACTTAAATGTAAGTTTTTTTTGTGTAAGTTTTACTCATTTTAAATGGTTTACTTTTAAGGAATTAATTTGAATAATTATTACTCAATTCTAATTTGTTAAATAAAGTCAAGGGCTGCAACTTCACTTTTTAAATGACAATATCCTGGCTGGACTACTGTTGTCAGTGATATAGGTATTTGAAATATGAACACGATTTCTTAATGTCTAGTGACATATCAGGGCCATTTTAGGATTATTTTAAATACATTTCTTACATTCAGCTCCTTTAATATAACCGTATATAATAAATACATAGTGCATAAGTATATAGTGCATCATTTGGGACACAACTAGTAAAGTCATTTTAGATGTGCCAAGCGTTTTCAATGTTTTTTCTTCGTAATATGCATTTCTAGTGTGTTTGGTCTGCCAGGTCTGGGAAAGCTGCAGGCTCAACAAGCCACATCAGCTCATTGAAGAAATTATGATATTGTTTACATAAGTGAATATATTTTTAGTATAGTAAAAGAAGTTCACAACATGAAAACATCAGGTTGTAAATATAGTTTTGATTTGAAAAATATTTTCAATGGTATTGCTTTAAATTAAATTTTTGTCATTAGAAATGTGTTTTGTTTGATTATGTCACGCATTGTCCTTGCTTCTAAATCTATTATCTATTCTCTAGGAATTAGCTGTCTGTAATCATATTAAGTGTGCTACTGTAAGTACATGTGTTCTGATACTCAATATAACTTCATGATTAAAGCTGTTTTTAGGTACCAGACACCAGAAAGTAAATAATCTACTTGAGAATCTGTTTTTCCTGAAACATTAAACAGTTCAATTTGAAATATTATCTGAAAAACATGGCTGGTATGGCAAATAGGCTACTGTAAAAAAATAGAAAAAAAATGCTTAAATGTTTAAATAAAAGTATATAAAACAGCAGCATGAGTGTGAGATGAGCTGGAATCGGCATCTTAAGAAGAGTTGTACTTGGCTGGCAACTACAGTGCTAATCCATCTGAGGTGAGAGGCATGTCATGTGACCACAACACATCAGTCACCATGGCTGCAGGCTTGGCTAAAGATTCATATGCTAATAGTTATTCTGGTCCCCCTCCCACCACCCACCCCCCCCCCCCCCCAAAAAAAAAAAAAAAAAAAAAACAACTTCCCTGAATAACAGGGAGTTTCACCTGACTGAGCACACACCCTCTGGGCCTCTGGTTTATACAAAACCCTCGCTCAAGTGTCGTCACACACATCAATCAGAGAACACACACGCTGTCACTTAGTATCAAGCATCAACACTAGAAGAATGCATCACTGTCTGTTTATTTATTTCACATTTAAACAACAGCTCAGAACATTACCAAAAATATTTTAGCCTATCACTGAACAAGTAGAGAGAACATTTTGTTCACTGTACTTGGACAGTATATATACACTGAACAATTTATACAGCATTGCTATGATATGATGTTTTATATTTGTATTTTTTCTGACTGGGGGGTATGGTTTCTTGAGTTAATTCTAATGTCTCGTCAAAATTTCATGTGAATTGCATTGAAAGTGTGTTTAATAATAAAACAAAATGTTGAGGTGTTGAGTACTTGTTTCCCCCATTGTACATTATATATATATATATATATATATATATAGAATGGGATTTTATTTTAGGGAGGCAATATTCTAGCAGTGCCGATAACCGATAAATTGCCGATATTATAATTCTATAATATTTTGTTTAAATAAATCCAAAATAAAACCGTAAAATAAAAGTGTTTAAAGTTAATTTAGTTATCACACTATTTTAAATAATTATGTATAGTGATTATGATATATAAATATATTGTATGGGATTTCATTTTAGGGAGGCAACAATATTCTAGCAGTGCCGATAACCGATGAATTGCCGATATTATAATTCTATAATATTTTGTTTAAATAAATTTAAAATAAAACACTAAAATAAAAGTGTTTAAAGTTATTACCACAATTTAAGTTATAATCAGTAATTTAGTTACAATGGTTATTCATTTTGAGATAATCTAAACATTTGGCATTGCTATTGAATTGCTCTATGGTCACCACCTCAGAGAGTATTCACTAGTACAGCCACAAAGCGCCAGCGCCCTCAGATCATTTGGACGTGGCTGTGGTTACAAGAGGTATAAACGATATAAATACTGTTCGTTTTCCCACACAAACCGCTCGTTTCGTGTCTTAGGCCATCAATGTGTACTTACTTTTGCGAGTCATTAAATCATGTTTAATTTGGACTTCTCTGTGCATGCTCTTTGAGGTGGTGACCATAGACCTCCATTATATGACTGACAGACACAAACGGTTTGACCTAAAAATATCAAAATTGAAAATACTGCGGAAACAAAGACACCTACATCTTGGATGCTCTTGAGGTAAGCTAAAACATACCAAAAATTAATTTCAAAATTAACTATCCTTTTAAATGAGTGTTAGTTGGCAATCTAGAAGTGAATCTAAATGTAAAATTAGAACATTTTTAAAAACATTTTTTTATTTATAATAAAAAGCAAATTTTTAGTGACATTATTTGTATTATTTAGTGCAATTATTAACAGTTTTATTTTTGGTTCCTGGGGTGTGGATGTCCGTGTTTGTAATTGTGTCCTGAAGCCAGCTAGCAACTATCTTATAAAGTAAAGTCTCGTGAATGAGTGAACATATTAAGCGCTGTCCGGCTGGCTAGGTGATCTGATCCGTATACACAAACACCAGTGTGTGGGGGGTGTCATTTGATTTCTGCGGTGAGAGCGAGGATTAAGTGACTCATCAAGGATGTTGTGCTCAGCCGAGGTGCAGCAGACGGTTACTTAGCAGCATCAGCACCTGACCTGCAAACATATGTTTCTGACACAACACACTAACTGAGCCGTGGAACCACAGCAGGAAATACAGATAAGGGCACTTCCTCTGTTTGCCTTACAATAATCTGTCACTACAGCGCATTGACTCCTTGTCTGCTTGTCAACCAATCACTAATAATCAATCCCAACATGCCCCATTAAAAGTCCCAGTCCAAACAAACTCCAGTGCTAACAGTTTCCTCATGTTATTTTTGTGCAGCTGTCGTACTGTGGATTCAAAAAAAAAACACTTTGGTAATTGATTCAGTAATTACAATACTTTCCGTGCTGTTATAAACAAATTAGCAGCGAGTAACTGATTCAGCAATGATGAGTACGAACTGGGGATGCATGGAATTAATATCAGTGTCGTAATGGGGTGTGTTCCCAAAATCAGCTATGATCGCGAGTTCCGTCGTTACAAATGGAGATCAATGGAACTTGCAACCATAGTTGGCTAATGATGCTTTTGGGAAATACCAGCCCGTTCTCATCCCGAGTGCGTGTTATATTGACGCTAAAGTGTGCGTTGGATTTAGATGAAATTTCAAAAGTGTCAGTATATGATGCCCTAGGATGAGAACACGTTGGAAATACACCCCTGGTCTATTCTGATTTGTGCCACCATTTGATTTGCATAAGTTTACATAATAATAATGGTTTTCAGCTGGATATTGGCTAGTGTTGGATGTTTAAATTGTCCATGCTCATTTCTCCTATTTTTACATTTAGATTACCTTTGCCATGATCTAATGCTCAAAGGGATACTCCACATTTTTTATGGAAAAATGGATACTCCACTCCACGTTTTACCGTTATTAAATCCATTCAGCTGATCTCCAGTTCTGGCGGTACCACTTTTAGCATAGCTTAGCATACATCATTGAAGTGGACAAGACCATTAGCATTTAAAAAAATAAATAAAAACAAATGACCAATTTTTTTTAGGAAAAAGTTTTAAAGAGGAAAAATATCAAAACACTTTAGCCATTTTTTTTTTCTTTTGAGAAATGCTAATGGTCTTGATCTCCGGTTCTGGCGGTACCATTTTTAGCATAGCTTAGCATACGTCATTGAAGTGGATAAGACCATTAGCAATTTCTAACACACACAAAAAAAAATGATCAAATTTTTTTTTAGGAAAAAGGTTTGAGGAAAAATATCAAAACAGTTTGGTCATTTTTTTTTTTTTTTTTTTGAGAAATGCTAATAGTCTTGATCTCCGGTTCTGGCGTTACCACTTTTAGTATAGCTTAGCATACATCATTGAAGTGGACAAGACCATTAGCAATTGCTAAAACAAAAAAAAAAATGACCAAATTTTGCCTAAATTCACTTTAAACACCTTTGTTATTTTTAGACAAAATAGTATAGAATTATTAATTATGTATAACATATTTTAATACTAATATAAAGGAATTGATCAACTTTTTTTCTTTTGTCAAATCAACTAATGTGGTAAAATGCCAATATTTTGAGTTTTTGTTAATTAAACCAATCTCCTTCATTGTTTCAATGAAACTTTTTAAGTTAAACCAACAGTTTTATATTGTTGCATCCTTACTAAGAATGTATATATTGCACAATTGCCATTTATTGCACAAAATGAATTATGTAACCATATGCAAATCATATAATTGTACAAAAAAAAGAATTTTAATATGCAAAACAACACATGCAAGTACACTGACAATTTGCATGTAACTTTCCATATTAACGGTTTAAGGTGGAGTAGGAAATATCGGGAACAACTGTCCAAATGTTCCATTTTTAACAGGCTTTATAAAAAAACCCCGAATTATTCATATCTTTCCTGCCTCAGAGGCCAGGATGTGTTCCAGAGTTGCATGAGAAACACCCACCAGTCTTAAACACACACACACAAACATATAGTAGTGTCTCAATCCTGCTCAAACACTACAAACCAGACAATCGTGCTCTGTATGGTTTCTGGTTTCATACAAAGATCAGATAAAGCACTGTTATCTACTATATCTGAGGTGAAAGATGCGAGCGTTCCCGGATAAGCAATTTATATCCACTGTCAGCCTGCAACAAGAACTGAAAAACAAGCCCTGACTCAGAAATGAGAACTGGAAAGAGAAACCAGAAAGTTATGACCAATTTTTTTTTTTTTTTTATAAAGACAAAGAACAGCAGCCTAGTCAAAGACATTAAATCTACAAAGACAATGCACTCATATTACTATGAATGGGAGAAAGTGCAACACAAGCTATGACGGAAAAAGTCGCACCTTCTAAATAAAACAATCGCCAGTTGGTGTAGTCATTGGGAGAGATGCGTGCTTATGGCTTCACAAGCGCATTGGCTGGTCCACTGAAAATTTCTAAACTAAATTTACACGAGTTGTTGTCAATTTTATTGGTGATGGTAAGCTTGGTCAACAGCTTTAAAGAATTTGATGTTTCTCCATTCAAGAGATGTTGTACTTGCATGACTGAAAATATCATTTCAAAGATGGCCGCCGAGTGA
Organism: Pimephales promelas; assembly: GCF_988280905.1. NCBI lineage: Eukaryota > Metazoa > Chordata > Actinopteri > Cypriniformes > Leuciscidae > Pimephales > Pimephales promelas. Next base: position 7,897,913 of record NC_142774.1, read on the forward strand.
AATGACTTGCTAATGACTGAGTGCTTGTGCCTCAAAACGTTACGCAAAATCTGGCTTACATCATTTCCCAATCCTGTTTCCAGCTCTTCACATAATTTCCTTTTGTCTTCTTAATAAATTTCAAGTTCAAGGCATCCATCAACCATTTGTGTGTCTTTATGGCTTTTAAATATTTGTTTATGCTTCTAATGACATGCAATGTTTTCATTTCAGAACTGACTGTTTTTTATGCACTAATATTGCTGATTGTGTTTTTTTGCAATGTGGTTTATTTAATTATTTATTTATTTCAATTCATACATTTTCTCAGGGGTTTACTCAGTACGTTTCGAACAAGTGCACCAGGTGCTACTACACGTACTGGACTGTCATATTGAGTCCCGGTTTACCTAATTGGATGGGATATAGTGCTTTAGTTAGAATTAATGATCAAGTGAGTCTGATCCAAGGGTTCAGATTAACTCATCCAGGCCATTAAGACAGAGAGATTTACATAAACCAACTGCTCACAGTCTGTTTCAGTTACAGCCACACATCCAACAAGGAAGATTATTCACCCTGCAGGCCAACGGAAATCATCTATCTATCTATCTATCTATCTATCTATCTATCTATCTATCTATCTATCTATCTATCTATCTATCTATCTATCTATCTATAAAGCAATGACATAAAAACAGATAAGTTAGCCTACTACAGTGGAAATTGCAAAGCAAGAAATACATGTTAGAAGGGCTTGCCAAAACATATATTGTAGCACAACAGCCTGAACATGAATTTCAAGGAATATCTGTAGGCTTTCTACACTGAGTAATCGACAACCGTGCATTTTTATGCAAAAACAAACAATTCATTTATTGATTCATTTGATTCTCTTTTGAGCCAGCTGCTTCACGGGCATGTAAATCACCTAGTAAAACGAAACGTTGTGGGAAAACCCAGTGAATCCTTCTTATTCCCAACAACAGAGGGAATCCCCACAAAATCCCTTCCCTTTCTCACGCTTTCAAACTGCTGTGGGGGAAACTCGTCTGATGTCGAAAGCGCGTTCACTGACACGAGCGCAAAATCTCCAGAAACCTATATACAGTCTACATTAAGTCTTTGACTTATGCTCGAATGTGTTCTATTCCTTGCAAGTATTCTAATATGCAGGTTTTAACAAAGGCAGACGTTTTCATTCTAAATTCTCTATTAATCTATCATGTACAATACAGCTGAAGCAGAGCGTACAACATCATTCAGCGAGTGCATGTATATCCTTAACGCAGTTCCTCACCGTACAATGCGTTTCGGGTTATCTGGCCTCCCATGACTCAACGCCGGGTCACTGTTTTTTTTTTTTTTTTTTTTTTAAACGCTGGCCGCGTTTATTTCTCAAAGGTGGAGAGTGCGATAATTCCACACCGACATCATGCTGGAGGAAAATATCTCTCGGCCCCCCGAAACGAGATGTAAACAGTCGGACACTCCTCCAGTCTCCGTGCTCATTGACTGAGCGCGCGGACACCAGCGCCACACCGACTCATTTACATAGAGGGCGGAGTCTAAAAGCCCTTGGTGTCACTCCCATCCACTACAGACCCACGCAGACATATCAAATACTCAAGAAACACACTGTAAACATGTACATAACATAACACCCATTCTAGAACCTTATATTTTCTTAAACACATGTAAAGTATATTGTTGTGCACAATTTTTAAAATTGCTAGATACCCATTATACATTATACAATTTACAGTGTTGTAGCCTATATAATGCATTCCTATGTAATTAATACCGTAATTTAATCACTTTTCCCTAAGTCAAGTTAGGGAATAGTTTCTGATAAAAAACAAAAACAAAAAAAAAAACAAGCAAAAAACAAAACAAAAACAAACATCTTGCATAAAAAACTGTATTGAACAGTTCTATATTAAACAATAGATTTAACATCACAGTTTAACGTCTAATGATAAAAGTGTAATTTTAATGTAACCTTCTCCCTTCTAAATAGGTCAGTTCAAGAATAATTTATGCAATTTTATATTATTTATTAGAAGGACTTAATAGAACAGTTTCATGTCTATCCTTATATTGTTCAACTGGTTGAGACTGAAATGGGATTTAGAAAGTAATAAGTAGCTAATGCATTACTTTTTAGAGAGTAATTAATTACACTGTTGAAGATGTAATTAGCCTTCCGCCGAGCCCCACCCCCTATAGTTACTGTTGCTATGATGTGTGATTGGACAATGGCCGTTTTGGGGGAGGGGCTGGCGAAAGGTCAATGAGTAGCTAGTAATTGTTTTTTTTGTGTTACTTACCCACCGGTGTTCATTTATAGGCTTTTATTTATTATATTTATACTGTAAAATATATCCATTTCGGTATTAGGATTAAAAGAATATTTATTTATTTTTATGGATTTTATTTTAGTGTAGTATTGGGTGTATACATATGCACACTTCTCTAATGTGGTTAACATAAAACAATTTCTCAAGAGGAAATACAGCTTTCAATTTGAAGCAAAGGAAGTGAAAAAAGAGGCATGGTTCTTAGCAAGCAGACACAAAATAATGTCAAACGAAATATGCCTATGGGAAAATGATGTTTACAATCCCTTTTTTGTCATGTCTTTGAGATACATACAGTAATGCCAAACATAGTCCATATGGCCAACCCTCTCTACATCTCAGCAGAATGACTGAATTAGTCTATGTTTAAAAAAAACAGAACTTCCTTTCCTCCCTGCATGGCTTTCTGTGAATGTTGTCCTCTCTCTTCTGTGAGAATTATGCCCTGATATTATTTCTGAAACAGTTCAGAGGACGGTTAATTCGTAACACTTTAGAAATGACATGGCAGAATTGTCAATTGGTTATATAAATCAGTTAATAAACAAATAGCCTGAGAGTTTCACTGTATCAAGTTAATAAATAAATGTGATCAACAAAGGGCCTGGAGGATAGAAACTCAATTAAACTCATTCTCACTATTGCCTCTCTGATTATGTGGACAACATTATCCACTAAAATCACGTTAGCAATAATATTTACTCTTTTTTGCCATCCCCCTTTTTAACAATTGGAATTTTGAAGGGAACCATAACAAACCACAGGCCTTCGCTCCAGAACACCACCACTTTGATCAAAATGAAATCATCGCTTACTCCGCAACGATGGGCTGATTGGTGCACTCTCGCTCACACATGGTACACACATTTTTGGGAGCTCATGCCCGAAACGCACAAGCGTTTGTGCTACTTTAGTGCTCAGGAACAGGGGATTGTCATACGGCTTTCATTAGCACCGCATGAATGATGAATCAATATCCTCTACAATACATGACAAACAGAAATTAATGGTGCTCTTACAAAAATCTCCTTCTGAGAATTATGACAGTCCATGTTTGCCATTTAGTTGTTTTCGGGTTGAGGTAACTGTTGAAGTCATTTTATTTTCTGCAGGCAAGACACACTAATATATTCAGTGTTCAGTTGTGAAACTCTTCCGAGCTGCTGGTATTGTCTTTTAAAGCTGACTGCTTTGGCCAATCAGTCTGGGGTGTGTTTCCCGTACAACAATACAACTCGCCGCTTAGCTACCATACTACGATGCATCGTTGAAGAAATCAGGGGGGCGTTTCCCGTATAACGACACAACTCGCCGCTAAGCTACCATAGTACGATGCATCGTTGAAGAAACCAGGGGGGCGTTTCCCGTATAACGACACAACTCGCCGCTAAGCTACCATAGTACGATGCATCGTTGAAGAAACCAGGGGGGGCGTTTCCCGTATAACGACACAACTCGCCGCTAAGCTACCATAGTACGATGCATCGTTGAAGAAACCAGGGGGCGTTTCCCATACAACGACGTAACTCGCTGCTTAGCTACCATAGTATGATGCATCGTTGAAGAAACCAGGGGGGCGTTTCCCATACAACGACGTAAATCACAGATTAGCTAGCTACCATATTACGATGCATCGTTGAAGAAATCAGGGGGGCGTTTCCCGTATAACGACACAACTCGCCGCTAAGCTACCGTAGTACGATGCATCGTTGAAGAAACTAGGGGGGCGTTTCCCATTCAACGACATAAATCACAGATTAGCCACCATACTACGATGCATCGTTGAAGAAATCAGGGGGGCATTTCCCGTATAACGACACAACTCGCCGCTAAGCTACCATAGTACGATGCATCGTTGAAGAAACCAGGGGGGCGTTTCCCATACAACGACGTAACTTGCCGCTTAGCTACCATAGTACGATGCATCATTGAAGTAATCAGGGGGACGTTTCCCATACAACGACGTAACTCACCGATTAGCTACCATAGTACAACGCATCACTAAAGAAATCAGCGGGGCATTTCACATACAACGACGTAACTCGCTGCTTAGCTACCATAGTACGATGCATTGTTGAAGAAATCAGGGGGGCGTTTCACATACAACGACGTAACTCACCGATTAGCTACCATAGTACGATGCATCATTGAAGAAATCAGGGGGGCGTTTCACATACAACGACACAACTCTCCGCTTAGCTACCATAGTATGATGCATCGTTGAAGAAATCAGGGGGGCGTTTCGCATACAACGACGTAACTCGCCGCTTAGCTACCATAGTACGATGCATTATTGAAGAAATCAGGGGGGCGTTTCCTATTCAATGACACAACTCGCAGCTTAGCTACCATAGTACGAATCATCATTGAAGAAATCAAGGGGCGTTGACAAAGACAAAGCTTGTGTACAGTACATTCCATTCTTAAAAATAAAAAGCTGTTTAATAATATTTGCCATGATTGAAATGTGTGTGTGTGTAGTGTACAAAGCAAAGAGCAAATGGCTTTCGACCATTCTCACTATATACTCCGTGTAAGCAAATTTATGGTAAGTGCTTTATAAAAACGGCTAAACTCTGAAACCTGAAATGATTGGAAGCACATTGCAATTGGAGATTGGCTCACAAAGTGTCCATGAAATACTATCCTCATTAGAACCAAGAGACAGCCGATGCTGGAACAGCACTTATGGATGCCTTGACAGGCACTGCGGCTGAACCCCAGCCTGCATTTGAGAGCTGGGGAGACAGCCGAGGCCAATTATGCTGACCTTTAGGATCCAGATCCATAAGTGGGTATGTTCCTTTGCGGATACAACATCAATCCTGCAGTCACAGGGGAGTTTGCTGAGGCTGTATATCTGTGTATTGTGTTTGGGCATGCTGCATTAGGTTCTCACGAGGTTGCCCCCTCTCTCCTTTAATTCTAAACACATATTCTCTTACATAATACACTCAGATAGATAAAATGCTTTGGAGAGGCTCTGCTAATAGAGCAATCCATTACATTTCTCATCCTATGTCAAAATACTTCAATTTAGAATTAGACCTCATCATTTCATTAATCCTGCACACAGCCTCAACCTTGAATAATAACGCATTGCCAGTCAGTTAATTAATTGTTAAACTTAAGAGAAATGATGCACGAGGAAAAACTGTGAAAAACTTTTTTTGGATGCCAGGTAACTTAAAATATATAGGCAACGCATTTATTTTTCAGTGTGAGGGGGAAAAAAATAAGTGCATTATTAAAAAGACAACATGTTATTGTCACAGGAGGTTGTAGCAAGGACAGTAGAGAGGCAGGATCTAATGCAACAATCTTTTTTTTCCCACAATAACAAATGTAGGAGAACTGGAGCAACGCGGCAGCACATGATAAACTCAGCAGAACAGGATAACCCCGCCAACTGTACATTGATATGAGAGTGAATAGGGATGAACAGAAAGTGAGGGCTATATATATCATGGATCATGTGACACTGAAAACTGGAGTAATGATGCTGAGAATTTAGCTTTTCATAATTAATTAAAATAGAAACCATTATTTTGAACTGTATTGTATAATATTATATCACAATGTTACCTTGGTGGACATAAGAGACTTCTTTCAAAAACATTGTGCAGTATGTGTATGTAAATTAGCCTACATGTATATTTTCCAACCCGATCTCACGACCAAGTCGTACGAATTTGACGAATGATTAAAAAGTGGCTAATTCGTAACAATTCATTTGACCTCACTCGTACGAATTAATACGATTTTGCTAAATCGTACGTATTTTACGAATTGGCCAATTCGTATGAATTCGTACGAATGACCTACCCCTTACCCCACCCCTAAACTTAACCATCACGTGGGTTTAGACAAATCGTACGAATTAGTACGAGTGAGGTCGTACGAATTAGACACTTTTTAATCATGCGTCGAATTCGTACGAATTGGTCGTGAGATAGTGTTGATATTTTCAGTACAGTAAGTGTATTAAAAATGTCGTATTAAATTAACTTTGACAAACTTTAAGTATTTCTTTTCAGATTTCCTCTTTTTTTTTCCCTCTAGTAACCCTGCTCTGAAATACTTGATTCTGGTAAAAGAAAAAGTTGTATAATGACCACTAAAAAGAACCATAAAAAGAAACCGTTAATAGCTGTAATAGCTGACTGTACATTATTACTTATTTTACCTCAATGCTTTAGATTTTATTGCACACTAACTGTATATGACTTGTATAGGCCTATGTGTTTCATTGGAACAGCCATGGATACAATTGTGTCTCCCTCATGCCAAATTTCTTCATAATAGATCTGATTACATAAGCCCAAACGTTTCCCTATATTCACTGCTGAAACTTGCTGAAACACTGCTGATGTTTACGTTGACCATACGGAGGACTTTTCCTGACTAAACACTAATCAGTCTCACTATTGCTTGGCAGAGTCTGACACTGAGTGTTCTTTAGTTGTGATGTTTAATAAAATAAATGTACAGTTTGGGTGATGTGCTGGACTTTGAAACTGCATTTCAAAATGCTTATTTTGATATTGTATGAATTGAACGATACTTGTAATTGAATCCAGCGGAGTATCTCCTTGTTGTTTGGTGGTGAATGTGAAAACTGCAGGCCAGAGCCAAATTTAGCTTGTAATTATTGATCAAGGACAGACATTGCTGCTAGTGTCATGGTGCCGTGTAAGCTGGTGTGTAGCCAGTAAACACTCCCTGTCCCCCAGAGGTATGTGTCTCCGTGTGTAATGTTGGTGAGTATGAGAGTGTGTGTGAACGCTCCTTGTTTTTACTGCCATCATCTGCCGTTGTTCAGCAGCTGCAGAGCAGTGGAGGTTTCCACGACAACAAGAGATTATGGTTTCAAAGGGTTCACACGTGTCTGTGATAAAGAAATACTGTAAGCGTACACATTTTCAGCTACATAAAATGTGAACGTGTGTGCAATTACGTGCATTCTGATGTATGCTCAACATTTACAATTGACGTAAATCGATTTTAGCCATTATGATGGCAGTATACACTATGTAAAGACCCTTTTACAGTTGGTAAACATGGTGACGTTTTTTTGTGGGCGGAGCTTAGGCGGAGGCAGAAAGATCCCTCTGGATGCTTCACTAACGCTAGTTAGCAAGGATTGTTAGCTTGTTTTTTAACAATGACTGGAGAAAATCTGATATTATCTTAATGTGTAAGGTCACTCAGTGTCCAGGACCGTGATTGTTATTTCCAAAAGTTATTTTTAATGGACCGAACCAGATTGGCCGACCCGTACACGCTCACTCAATGCATGGACGATCTGACAGGATTAACGTACGTTACCTCGGTTGAGTGGCCTGACTTCTACACCTACCTTATAGAGAAACCAATCGTAAATAGAAACTGAGGGCATATAAATCTTTAGATGCCTATAACTAGGCCTATATGGTCCTGTACAAGACTTGTGTGTACGATCCGCAGTTCTGCCGAGCCAGCGCCGAGACCACGACAATGTAAAGAGTGACATTACAGTGCGATTTTAATGATGTGAATATTTTCTAGAAATAAAAGTTCCAGATACAGCATATTCATTTTTCATCAATTCTTGCACCAAACAACACAACAAGATGACATTTAATAATAGTGAAAATTATTTAATTTCCTTATTATGTAGCCGAATCTGTGCTGTTTTGTATTGGCCGCCTCCAGTTTACACTTTGTTTTGCCTCCAGCTAGCGCCGTGACGTAACTGTGACGTCGGCGCAAAAGGGGTCTATACTCTATGGGGGGAAAAAACAGAATAAGACTTGCTGGTCTCCCAAATTTAGGGGGCACTTGATAGCTGGCTAGAGAGATGAAATACAACCTGACCAGACTTCCACCATCAAGCCAGTTAAAGGGTTAGTTCAACCAAAAAGGAAATTAAGTCATTAATTACTCACCCCCATGCTGTACCAACCCCGTAAGACCGTCATTCGTCTTCGGGAACACAAATAAAGATATTTTTGATTTAATTTGAGAGGTGGTACATGGGATGCCTAGGCTAAGGGATCGAAACTTGACAGCCCAGAAAGTCATTGAAGAAAATGTTTAAATATTCCAAGTGACAACAGTGGCTCAAGTATCCCAGATTGCAAACTGACATTGAATCAACGTGGAAATATGACATCGGAACAACGTTGATCTGACATTGTTTTGCTCATCGAATTAACGTTGAACCAACGTCAGACGCGTCATTCTTTCAAAACTAACGGAAAATCAACTTGAAATCAACGCGTTGTTTCAACGTTATGAAAGCAAACCAATTTTCGATTTTCATTTAGCTTTGAAGAATGCCGCGTCTGACGTTGGTTCAACGTTAATTCGATGAGCAAAATCAACGTTGTTTCAATGTCATGAGAGACGTCGTTTCCACGTTGATTCAATGTCAGTTTGCTGTCTGGGACAAGTTTATCAAACGACGAGAATACTTTTTGTGCGAAAAATCAAACAAAAATAACGACTTTATTCCTTTTCTTCCTTGTAGGCCAGAGACGAGAGTTCAAGAGATTCCCACGACGCATGCGCGAGAATTGCGATCTCCTTCAACTACTTCAGTTCAGTTCTCGCGAATGGGTCGTGGAAATCCCTTGAACTCTCTCAACCACAGCAAGCTGCTTCGACCTCCCAAAACGAACTCCAAACAAACCATGATTTGGCCTGATATTGTTTGAAATGACATTCGTGTGTGTGTGTGTCCAAACTGTTCGTCTGTTTGTTTGTTTGTTTGTTGGGGAGCCATCATGGTAAAACTGCTCCGTAGCAGTAACCAGCAATGCCCATGTAGAACAAGGCAAAGCTATCTTGGATTGTACACTGTGTCATCTTTTATCATAGTGTACAAAAACCATAATAATTGGTGTAAGTGAAGTACATCCAATATGGCAAGATGTTTCTCTCTTTTCTACTGAGTCACTGCAGTAACTAAATATGGAGGCAGCTGCAAAGAGAGTCAAGGAGGGTCTGTAGACACACACACAAAGTCTCTAAACAAGAGACCATTCAAATACAGAACTCTTGTAGCATACCATGTGCAAAATATTACAAAGGAACATTAGATGCTGTCATTATTACAGACATGTGCAGCGAGAGAGAGAGAGAGAAAGAGAGAGAGAGAGAGAGAAGTAAACAGCTCAATACTGGTGCTATTGGAGCCTGTTGCAAAAATGACTGTGGTAAACCATGGTATTTGAGGCAATTAAATAATGAATGCTTGCAGTGTTAATATATCATAGTTTTTAGAGGTACCATCCCATGATATGTTCATGTCATGCCTACATGTTTTATTTTAAATAAAAATTTAGACTCTCTTCAGTGTTCATTCATTTCATACATAACATCGTCTTATATCAGAGTACATCTTGGGTGGAATATTTGGGCTCGTACTTAATAAAAGAGTTGTGAGCTCATACTTAGTGAACCAATGAGAGGAGATGAAAGTCAAGTGGTAAAAGGATCTGTCATTGAGGTTTAATAATACACACGCGCACACACACACCTTATAAGAGCCTTATAGTTTGACTTAAAAGTAAGATATTAGAGAAGGAGGATTCAAGCAAAGATCATAAAAAATACATACAATACAATCATTTATTTTTTATTTTTTTTGGTCTAATAGCCATTATCCCAGGCCCTACATCCTGTGGTCCATATGGTATTACTCGAAGATGTCATGTGCATCGTCAAAATGACCGATCTGATCATTACAAGCTGTTTATTATTCATTATATTAGTGTTAATCCACTCCAGCTGTTCCATATTTTCATACATTGTGTTGAGTTGAATTTAATTCTTGATCACTCATGGATCGCGTTGATAATTCTACCTATCCACACGGATCGGCTTACTGGGTTGCACGTTTATGGTTTTTGGCTTGAACGGTGGTGAAATAGCTCTTTAAGGTATAATAATCACAGTTTGCCACTTTTTACAGTGTATCTTGATCAATTTCATGCATTCTTTCTCAATAAATGTATTATCAACTTTTTAAATGTGGACCTCACTGTAAATGCATTAGTCGTGGTAGTGTTGAAAAACCATCAATAAAGCATTCATAGGCTTTAGTGCATGTGTTTGTGTGCTTGACTGAAGCATAGCAAAGTCTGCTTCTCTTTAAAACTCTCTGGCGTCAAGATTTGAGCGTTTGACTTATATCTGACTGTGAGTTTGTGCTAAAGCATGTCCAATGAGGTGAAGCCACAAGTATTAGCTCTAATACACTCTGTGGTTTCAGGATTACATTTGGGCCAATCCGTCATTTAACTCTGGCTGTAAACCACGGTGGAAGAAGCTCAACAGTCAAACTTACACACCACAACCGATTTGATCACAAACCCCAGAATCCCTCAAGACCATGTGCATACAAGAACGAAAACTGTTACATATTTAAAAATATGGTCAGGACTATATTAAACATGTGCCAAACGCTGCTCTCATAACTCAGATTCGATTGAGTCTGACGTTCCACTCTAAGGTGAGTGGTCTTACTCTCAAAGTTGTTGAAAGGACACAGAGTCAAAACATTTCAATTCTGAAACTTAAAAAAAATTATAATCAAGCCATGTAGGTTTTCTGAGGACAGATGTACTGAAACGGACACGTAAAAGCTACAAAACTGATTTGGTTGATTTTTTCGGTCCCACTTTATATAAAGTGGCTTTAAGTACTATGCACTTACATCAAAAAATAAGTACAATGTACTTTTGCTGCTATTGAGGTGTGATAGGGGTAAGGTTAGGGACAGGTGTGGACTGGTAGGTTTAAGGGTGAGTTAAGGTGTAAGGGAAGGGTCAACTGTGTAATGTAATTACATAACTTAATTACAGCTTTAATTACATGTAGGTATTTTCAAAATGTAAGAACAATGTAAAACGTGTGCGGCAACGATTAATCGCGATTAATCGCATCCAAAATAAAAGTGTGTGTGTGTGGTGTGTATAATTATTTATATAAAACACATGCATGTATATATTTAAGAAAAATGTATTCTTAATATATCAAATATTTATATTTATACATAATATTAATTATGTATAAATATAAATATATATAAAATATATACATGCAAATATTTCTTAAATATATTACGTAAACACAAACTTTTATTTTGGATGCGATTAATCGCGATTAATCGTTGCCCATCCCTAAGTACATAGTACTTTTAAGCCACTTAATATAAAGTGGGACCATTTTTTGTGTTTTGGTTAGTTCGCTGTGAAGTGTTTGTATGTGTTTGATGGTTATAGTTTCGAGAGCCAAATGTGTCCTCAAAGAGATAGAGATAGAAGTTGGTTGCCTTAAAGGGATAGTTCACCCAAAAATCTGTATTTACTCAGCCTCATGTTGTTCTAACCCCGTAAGACCTTCGTTCATCTTCGGAACATGAATTAAGATATTTTTTATGAATTAAGAATTAAGATATACATGAATTAAGATATTAAAATCTTTTTCCGAAGATTTTTAAGATATCTTCGGAACATGAATTAAGATATTAAGAAATCTGAGAGCTGGATTACTCCTCCATACTAGTCCATAGGCTTCTTGAGGGATTGAAACTTGCTGGCCTCGAAAAGTTATTATAGACATCGTTAAAATAGTCCAAGTGACTATAGTGGCTCAATCTTAACTTTATCAAACGACGAGAACATTTTTGTATGCAAAAAAACCCCAAAACAACAACTTTATTTCAACTATTAATTTCCTTCTCTCTTGGCCTCGAGTCAGGTTACTAGTTTAACAGCGTATGATCTGTTATTGTACGTCACACGCATCACACACATGACCAGCGTCGGCCAATAGTGAGCTCTATGCTATCACACTACGTTAACTGATTAGAGGCCCAAAAAGAAGGAAATGAAGAGTTGAAATAAAGTCGTCGTTATTAATGTTTGTTTTGCGCACAAAAAGTGTTCTCGACGCTTGATAAACTTAAGATTGAGCCACTGTAGTCACTTGGACTTTTTTAATAATGTCTTTAATAACTTTTCGAGGCCGGCAAGTTTCAATCCCTCAAGAAGTCTATGGACTAGTATGAAGGAGTGATCCAGCTCTCAGATTTCATCAAAAATATCTTAATTCATGTTCTGAAGATGAACGGGGTTGGAACAACATGAGGGTGAGTAAATACTGACAGAATTTTCATTTTTGGGTGAACTATCCCTTTAATTCAAAAAAGGTATAAGATTTGGATTACAAGTGACAAGCTCTTCCATGTAATTCTTTTTTTTTTTTCGTTTGGTAGCCCCGCCCACATTAACATCTCATTGCGAAATTGGGTGTGAAACTGATGGCTGTTTAATTTTTATTATTATCATTATTGGTGAAGTGTTCCTTTAAGAACAACTAAAGTGAATATCTTTACAAGAATTGGTGGACATGTTTGTGTGACCGTATATATAGGCTATAAACAGATATAAACAGATATGTTTGTGTTGGGCAGGTCCCAACACAAACATATATACGTTTGTGTTGGGACCTGCCCATGTCTTTCTATACATGCCATGAGTCAGGTATCATATTGTTTTCCACTCTGAGAAAATTCTTTACTTTTCTCAAGGTCTTCAGTTCACACCTAAGGGGTTAGTTCTTATTAAAATACACACAAGAACCTGTTGCAACCACAGACATGTAGATCATCAGTAGACTTAATTATCTAGGGATAAATCTCTCCTACTGGGATCTAATGGCTTTCGCCCGGGAGACACTTGGAGCGCTGTAGGAACTGAAGCAGTCGAGGCAGGGGAGGTGATAAGCTGACAGTAGGAGTCGCCTGTAGGGCTCCAGGATCAGATTGCAGGGAGTGCTCCTGTTAATTGGAGGCGATGAAGGACAAGACGGATCCTGAAGGGTGAAGTGTTGACCTCTAGCTGAGCTCTAAAGGGGGACGTTTCATGGATAGACAGGTTTTATTCGCTTTTTTTGAATTTGAAAAATGTAGTCTGTGTAGATGTACTCTAACGTTCGCGATGATGTTTTGAAATAAAATCTTCATAATTTGGATGTCACACAAGATATTTAATAGTAGCTAAATATAGGTGTACTGTATAATAAACAACCTTACTGTGTGTTGTATGGGTACGGTAGGTTATTGTAATACAATTGAAAAAATTAAATGATGATTTGTGAAGAAGAGTGGTAAGAAATGGACCCTGAAATTCAAAGCCGCTTTCTGTTTCTCTCGTGTGTAACTCCGACAGATGGCAAGCGGGATAAAAACTCTGCAAATAAAAGTGTAATCCCGTCCTCACATGGGTTGACACTCACCAGATTATCCATAGAGAGAGAGAGAGAGAGGAGGGGAGGGAGGGAGAGGATGTGAATAGCGAAGGTGAAGAAGGAATGGATAAATACCTCTTCACTGTAAAACAATTATATGATCAATAAGTCAATCAATCAATAAGTGACAACATGTTTTTACTAATGCTGTCAAATCGATTAATTGCGAAGTTTGCAAAAGTTGTAAACACACACACACACACACACACACACATATATATATATATATATTAGGGCTGTCAAACCATTAATCACGATTAATCGCATCCAAAATAAAAGTTTGTGTTTACATAATATAATAATATTACATAATATTATGTTATATATATATATATATATATATATATATATATATAAATACACACACATGCTTGTATATATTTAAGAAGTATTTTCATGTATATATTGTATATAGATTTATATATAAATGATATTTTTTTTCTAAAATATACATGCATGTATATATATATATATATATATATATATATATATATATATATATATATATATATACAGTATATATATATATATATATATATATATATATATATACACACACACACACACACACACACACACACACACACACACACACACACACACACACACACACACACACACACACACACACACACACACAGTGCACCCACTTATATTATGTAAACACAAACTTTTATTTTGGATGCGATTAATCGCGATTAATCGTTTGACAGCCCTATATATATATTTACAAACTTTAATGTTACGCGATTAATCACAATTTGACAGCACTAGCATTTATTACTTTAACTCATAAAAAAGTTTAATTTTTTTATTTAGAAGTTATACAAGTTAAAGTTGAAATGACTTGTACAGCCAAGTAGATTTGTACTTAAAATTATTTGTACTTAACTTTTTTTTTACAGTGTTTAAGATATCACATGGAAACAGTATTTTTAAAAGATGACAGACTAATTAAAATTCTCATAATAATAATAATCATAATATTTTTTATTATTATACCTTAAAAATACTGTTTCGATTGGCAGCTCATCAGTATGTGGTTGTGTGTGATGTTAAAGGTACTGTGAAGGCAAAGCTAAAGCTTACATAGACCACTGGCTTATGGGAATTGGTTGTGTAACGCTATCTACTCTTTTATATACTTTTACCTTTAAAACACCATTTTAAAATGCCTCTGGTGATAAAATCTCACAATACACGGGCCAGTGCTCTGATTGTGTAATACCACAGGACCTGAGCTCGGCAGCCCAAACGCTTGTATTTTTATCAGCTTACGCATCTACAGCATCCAGTACTGAGCGCTATGTCAACAAGGCATCTACAGGTCAAAACACAAAGCACACGTCGGGGCCCACGCAGTGCAGTCTAGCCCCAAGGGCCGGGATGTGGAGGTGGATGAAGACAGAGATGAGGCGGAAAAGAGTGAATACTGGTCCTTTGGATAATGTCACACAATATGGCAGTTATAAGTGTAATCGAAACTATTCAACCCCCATTGCATATCTGTCAAATTTTACAGACTTTCAGCTGTTTGCAAATCAACAAATCAAACCAAAGTAACTGAAATAGCACAACAACAAATGCTAAAGTGGTTTCACCAAATTCAACTGAACATGCAACTTTTAATGACTTCCATTTACAACTAAAGGCTTAAAATCTACAGCAGGTTTTTCAATGACTCAACAAAGACTACTCAACTGTGTGCAAGATAACAAGGGGGCGTGGTAAATTGTCAACAAGAAAAACTACAAGGGACTACAAAACGTGATGCAAAACAGGAACATAAAAGTCCATAAACCAGATAGGAATCATAACATTTAGCATGCTTTTATCCAAAGTGAGTTATCAAAGTTGGATAGAGCAAAAGCACCAATTTGAAAGGACGGGACAATTGGTTTATTTTATATTTCTGTACCATATTCATAAAACGTGCTGCATTACTCTGGAAAAAATAAATGTAAGCCTACTGACAGGCAACCAAGCAGAACATGACTTTTATGCAGTATAGTTATGTAAAAGTTATATTTCAAATGCTTGTTAGATCATTGGGTCTGTGGACACAGTGTACTTTTACTCTAAAGCAGTGAAACAGTGATTTATTGTGCCCTGCTAGTTTCATCGAACAGTGTTTGCTGCGCTGCCTTTTTTTTCAACATTCTTTGTGTAAATATGCATGAAAAGAACAGTTCCAAATCTGACACAGTGATTTTTCATTGCTGGAAAGCCAGAATGGTCGTGGAGAGGGGGGTATAATTTGTTTCTGCATCTGGTTCTTGGTTGGTTTGGACTCCACCTGTGACGTGGTGGGGGAAACCCCAACAGAGAGTTACAGCAGGGGGCCGAAAGCCTGACTGATCGTGCATGGCTTATAAAGCTCTGAAATGCATTAAAACGTGGACAAATCCCCCAACTAAACTTACAGAGAATCCCTTTCAACTCTAACGAGAAACTTGGCAAAAACTCCTCAACATCAGGCAAGCTCCAATTCTGGTCTTACTTAACTATGAAAATACACATACAGTACAGTGAAATGATTTAAAGGGATAGTTCATCCAAAAAGGAAAATTCTGCAATCATTTACTCAACCTCATGCCGATTCAAACCATTTGCGTTTCTTTTTCTGTAAAGCACAATTTTTTTTTTTTTACACCAACAAACAATACTGTTTTGGACCCCATTGACTTTCATTTTTATTGACAAAAATATCTGGGTTGTGTATAAACTTTATAATAAGGTTCTAATTGTTAAAGGGATAGTTCACTTTTAAATTAATTTTTGGTATGTTTTAGCTTACCTCAAGGGCATCCAAGATGTAGGTGTATTTGTTTCCGCAGTAGTTTCAATTTTGATATTTTTAGGTCAAACCGTTTTTGTCTGTCAGTCATATAATGGAGGTCTATGGTCACCACCTCAAAGAGCATGCACAGAGAAGTCCAAATTAAACATGATTTAATGACTTGTAAATGTAAGTACACATTGATGGCCTAAGACACGAAACGAGCAGTTTGTGTGAGAAACCGAACAGTATTTATATTGTTTTTACCTTAACCACAGCCAACCTTATTAAACTTATGCACTGCAGTTTGGTTGTGAGCTATTTACAAACTGACAAAGCTATTTTTTGGCTTGTGAAAGAGCTTGTTCCAGCCAGGGGGTCAGATCAGCCCTGTTTTTAAGGGCTCTTTAATCATATTGTCAGGTTCCTCGGTTGAGTCAGTTCCCACTGTTACTCATAGCCACGGCTTCACAAATATAAACTCATGTATCATCTGTCTGGAGTCAGGCTCAAAGGAATGAACAATGATCGTTCTGTCTCTCTGTATAGCTAATTATAGGTTTCAAAACACAAAAGTTTAGTCCAGCAAAACTGGGGATCAAGATGTTTCACCTTTCTAACTTACTGTTTGTTGTATCGCCTGTTGTACAGCCACTTTCTGCTTATATTGCGCTAATGCTGCCTAGAATATAAAACAAGTGTGTACATTAGCTGGTTATATTTATCTGTCCAGACGTTTTGAATTTGTAAGGCTTATTTTCATGGCCCTATTTCATATGCTTGTGTTGGACGAAGCAACAAGGTTTTGTTTGGTGTAACTTTGATTTTAAAGGGAACTTATAATAGCGAACTGATACTTATATTTCACCCATTTCTCTGGAAATGGAAAAAGAGCCTCCACTTGCGCTCGAAAAAGAGCCCCACCTCTTTATTTTTAATATTTATAAGAGCGGGAGTTCGTTTTTAACGAATATCAGACGGTTTGCAAATGTGATATTGATGTTATACAACAGTTCATTAAACAATAAGTTAATATGTGACTTACATGTATTGTCAATACTGTCTGTTTTTGCTTTATTTTGCCAATGAAAATAGTTCCAAACAAACCCACAGTAGAGCCATATTGCGCAAAAGACCATTTATGAATGAGTTTAGCAACACAACTGTATAATGTCACATGACAATAACAACATGGCGGATGTAGAACGTCTGAAATTCATTTATATACACACTCATGCTGCGTCCCAATTCGCTTACTTATACTACGCCCTAAAAGTACTCTTTTTGTGAGGAAAAAGTACATACTTTTGAGTGTGTAGCAAAAGAGTAGGCAAGCTTTGGGACGTACTATCACGTCATCTCGGACAGCTCTGTCGCGTGTTGCGTGCATCCCGTCACCGTAAACTGTCATGTCAATCATCTTGTCACCATTAAAATCCTCCATTCTATATCTAATTTTATTTCCTACCGTTTCGGAGAGCACATCCATCTGCCAGTTGTGGGTCTTTCATGCTCTCCTCGTGTTTGCAATTTGAATATAATGATGCATTTAAAACGTAATAGCTAAACTCTTTACAAAAGTTCACAATGCTGCTGCAAATGCAATATAATGTGGACAACATTTAATAAATTCATTTTCGTCAGGTTAGATACTGATAATTAATCACTCAAAGCTCTTTATCTAAACCTCTCTAAACCGTGCGTCCTCCGTATCGACTACGTGTCTGTAGTTTTTTAACACCTTTTACTCGTGTTTGTAGTTCTAACCGAATCCTCGTCCAACGCGCAATGGTTTGTGGGCAATATCAGCCGTTAGAGTGTGCATCGATCTACACTTCGGATTCTGACCGGAAAAAGTAGACCATCCGGGTATCTTTAAAATACTCATTTCAACATACTACGATTTGGGACGTACTAATTCTATTTTCGAATACTATTTAGGACGGATAGTATGCGAATTGGGACGCAGTGTTAGTTCCTATGTGATTTCGGACACAGCCTCTTACATAATTTGTCCCTGAATGATTCAGCCATTTTGAATGAATCGTTTGACTGAATGATTCAATGACTCACTCGTTAGAATTTGCTGCCATCTACTGGCGGTTTTAGTATCATTTCATTTTAGCTGAGGGGCTGAGGGACTGATTAAGATTAAATGCTCTTTTTGTTTTTGGTCGTAATTGTAAAAATAGTTCTGGTTAAAGAGATAGAATGCGTTATAAATAGACTATTGAGAGGGAAATATGATAACATTGTTCAATATAACAGAGATAATAATGTAACAGCAGCAGTCACATTGAATACAGTGTCTTTGTCATTTTATTTCCTTTGAATTCCAAAGTATAGGCTAATGTATCATTAGTATAACAATATCAATTTGGGAAGGTTTGGGAAGGTTCTTTTCAAAAGGTACACTTATGTTCCTTATAGGCTCTAATATGTACACTTTAGGTACTATATGTACCTTCAAGGTAGGCCTATCTTTTGGCACAAAAGTGTACCTTTTGAAAAGGTACCGTTCTAGTGACAGTTAAAAAAAAGAGTTTGTATAAATACGGTACAATTTCAAATCATAACTGTGGCCTTTAGCTTAGTCACTGGAGATTGTGGAAGGTGTTATGCAAACAAAATGGACTTGACTGTTGATAAAAACGAAAGTAAATACAGAACCATTGTTCTGTTTCTGTGAGCAGCAGATGTTATAGTTCCTGTTTATTATGGGAAAGTCGGATCATCTCTAACCGACGTGGCCATATCACCAGATGTCTTTAGAGAGTGTTTTACTTTTATACACAACCTAAGATATGTTTAACTGACAAATTAATATACCCATGATAATGCCACACCCATTACAATCACAATGTCTACCCAGAGAGACACGTCCAACATGTTGTGTGTGCTGCATGTATGTGCATGTATGTTTCAGCATGTGCAGTTATGTGGTGTATTATATACACTTCTTATCTGGGATGACAACGTATCAATCAATCATCTGTCAGTGAACAAATTGCTTTGTGTGATTTACACTCCAAACACAGACATACAGTAAGCTAGACATGTAGTGTTGCGTAGTCACACCTTCTATCTATCTATCTATCTATCTATCTATCTATCTATCTATCTATCTATCTATCTATCTATCTATCTATCTATCTATCTATCTATCTATCTATCTATCTATCTATCTATCTATCTATCTATCTATCTATCTATCTATCTATCTACACTCTAAAAAATGCTGGGTTGTTTTAACCCAATTTTGGGTAAAATATGGACAAACCCAGCCATTGGGTTACATTTTTAAATGATAATTTTAACCCAATAGTTGGGTTTGTCCATATTTTACCCAAAATTGGGTTAAAACAACCCAGCATTTTTTAGAGTGTATCTATCTATCTATCTATCTATCTATCTATCTATCTATCTATCTATCTATCTATCTATCTATCTATCTATCTATCTATCTATCTATCTATCTATCTATCTATCTATGCAACTTGTAAACACAAAAATGGGCTGTGGGCATGTCATCTGAGACAAACATGATGCACTTCAGGACTGAATATAATAATTGTCTCAAGATATATGTCTTGACTTACTGCTGCAACTCTGTTTATGTAATATAACATGAAAAGGCTTACAGTAATCAGATGACTGATCCCGTTCTAAGGCCCTTTCTTAACATGTGTTTATGTGTCTTTCAGAGTCCTGCAATGACCTCATAGATTTTATATCTCTAGCTGTGAAACAGAGGCCTATCTTCAGTCTCATTCTGGGTTTCTATGAGGTAATGGCAAGAAAAATGGAGAGTGAATGGTGTTGCGTAATAGCTTTAAGGACAGAAATACAATAAAACCTAGAGTGTGACTACTTGTGCATATTTAAGCTCTACATCTTTAAGGCTAACTTTAAATGATGATGTAATAATAGACTTGACCATGAATATATGTATTTTTTTTTTTCAATATTTTTTTTCACAATTTTACCGGGAATAAATCTATCTATCTTTTTTTTGTATTTTTTTAAAATTATGTAAAATGATTGCACCACACTAAATATTTTTAATAATTGTTGTCTACTCATAATTCTGATACAATATTATTTCATTAACACAAACAAAACATTGTTTGAAATAAAATAAACATTAACTTATAATATATATATAGCCTATAGATTAGCTAATATATATATATATATATATATATATATATATATATATATATATATATATATATATATATATATATAACGTTTTTAAGTCGATCAGATTTTTCTCCCCTTGACCCCCTTTTGACGTAAGAAGAGGATCTTATTTTCGCATGTGACAACAGTGTAACCAGTTCCAACACAATGCCAAAAGCATGCAAACTGTTAGAACACTATTTGCCCAAAAAATGCCACTGCTGTCTTACAAAGACCTAAGGGAACTGTCAACATGTGTAAAATGTAAACATGATGGTACATGCAAGCAAGTCAATGAGATGAATCATTGTAACTCCACAACAACTATAAATGTACCCACTCACCATTCAGAAGCATCCAGGTGCGTCTAAATGTTGCGAACTCTTCCCAAGTCTCTCTATAAGTCTGCACTCCGATACTGGCTATTTCTGAGATTTTTGGGTGAAGTGAGATTATTCCTGTTTTGTTATTGCTGAGTATCCGAAACCTGGATCAGTTCGGCCATCTTCTGGAGGCCGGGAGCAGCAGCTCATTTGCATTTAAAGGGACACACACACACACACAAACTGCACGTTTTTGCTCAGACCCAAAAAAAGGGGCCGATTTGACAAGCTATAATAAATAAACTGAAATTTCACAGACATATTCTGGGGACACCATATATTTATATTACGTCCACTGAGGGGCCAGAATGAAAGTTTTTATGACGTCTTTTTGTGACGTGTTCTGCACGTCCGATATAGACGTTAATGGGTCCTTCGTACAAGATTAAAAACTAGTTCAAAAGTGGCCATTTTCAACATAATTTATGGTCTCATTTAGACAATTCATACTGTTTCTGGACCAAGTAAACACTTTCATGATGCATTAAATTAAAACTCATATTTATTTCAATGTAATGTCCTTACATTGTTAAGATGGTGATATTTATTTCATTTTAAGTCAACGTTATAGTGATCAGTGTTTGCTTTAGTTGGGCTCTTGGTCCCAATATTTCATACTCTACCTTTTCTTTGGCTGTTGTAACTGTGTGTTTGAATAACACCATTGTTGCGGCAGAGAAAGCCAAGAAATGTAAAATTGGCTCTCATCAGCTTCTTGTTGATGATGATGATGATGATGAAATCAACATAAAGTGAGCATTTACTGTTGGGTTTAGACTTTTGTGTTTATATGTAAAATTTGTAACCACCAACCTTGTGGAACTGCATTTTTTGGCTAATAGCATGGAAGGTGGACAAAAAGCAAGTTTACACAATGTTTTGAGAAAATGTACCATATAGTCACACAGACATCAAGATTTTAAAAAATGGTGACAATAAATAAAAAATGCTAAAAAAATGCTTCATGCAGCAATGCATGATGGGTAGATTTCATAGTACAAAACATCCTTGATTCCCAAGCTTTTTTGTTTTGGTTGTCACCATTGTTGAGAAGCATATGCAAAATCTTGATATCTGTGTGTGACTATGTGATTCACTTTCTTAAAATATTTTGTACACGGTGATCATTTGAAAGTTGCTGATCCAAATAATGCAGTTCCACAAGATGAATAATTATAAATCTCTGATATAAAAACAAAAGTTTAGATGTTGTTTAATGCTTGCATTGTGTTGATTTTGTCATCATCAACAAGCAGCTGAAGACAGCTGACTTTTCATTTTCTTGGCTTTCTTTGCACAAGCAATGGTGTTATACAAACACACAATTACAACAGCCAAAGTAAAGCTAAAGTAAGGTGATCTCGAACCAAGAGCCCAAATAAAGCAAACACTGATCACCACAATGGTGATTTAAAATGAAACAAATATCACCATCTAAACCGCATCTAAACAATGTAAATAAACAAAAGACGTTGAAAAGTCATTTTGCTTAGTGGGTTGGTTCTAAAAGTCATTCATTTTTCTTCTACCAAAAGATAGCAGATTTGTTGTCGTCTGTGAATTATGAAGAAAAATGTAAGAAAAACTGAAAGATGCAGCATCCGCGCCAATAGCATATTTCCAAAATTACTTGGTGCACCTTTCATCAAATACGGCCTTGAAAGAGAAATCACTGCGGGTCAGGCATAGACCACAGCATTCCAGTCTCAGTTTCAAAACTCTAATGCTAAACAACTGCTATGCAATCACTAAACAAACATCATTTCCTTAATGAGGAAATCTAGGAGAAGGTCAAACTGGGAGTGAGTTGAAATGTTTCTTCTTAAAGTTGAGCAACCTGGATGAGGGCATTTTGGACGAAGTCAAATTCAGGTTAGCCATGTGTGTTGCCAGATTTCAGCTCGTGAGCTTAGTGGAAATGTTAAATGTTCCCATCAACGGCCTTGGTCTGCACAATCAGGTCTGCTGATTAATAGTCCTGAGCTGCCAATAGATCTGGGGGCTGTTTTCTTTTGGACACAAAAACACCTTGTTCTTAGATGAGAACTTTATTCAAAATACCTGCGGAATTATTCTGTAACTAAACAACTTGGACCATGTACACAAAGAGAGAGCAACATTCATCAATAATGGCGCTTGCTAATTGGAATTTGCTTTAGCGTTGCACAGGTTTATTTATAATAAAATTTAAACTCTTATAATTTCTGTATAAAAATTTCTGTATATTCTGTCAGGCACATCTTCTCATCATGAATTTAGATAATAAATTAGTTTTGTTTTATTCATTTTTTAATTTAAATCTGACAGTTTGTATCACCTGAAAAAAAGCTAATCCATTAAACACGAAAGTATTATGCAATCATTTAAGACATTTCTCCTTATCTAGAACCTTATTGGTATTTAAAATTGATTTAAGAACCCTATCGGTTTGAGTTAAAAGAACTTGTTTCTTTTAATTTCAACCAACTCAAATTGAACTTAAACTGGGCTCGGATTTCGATTTCCAATTAAAAAGTATGAGTACAAAATAAAAATCTGCAAGTTCTTCTTACTTACACTGAATTGTGAAGTACACTGAATTTAGTAACTTAAACATGTTGATGTAACTGATTACCTAAGTGTCCTATGTGAGTTTTGCCAACTTATTCGGGTTTACAGTGTTTCCATTTTGAGGTACTCTCTATTAAACCATGCTTTCAGAGTTCAGATCAGTTAAATTGCCTTGCATAGGAGTTCATTTCACATAACAGGCAATTCTGTGCACCTTTTCAATGCTTAATAAACCACAAAAAGCCTTTGAGCTATTAACAACTCTCTGTGAGTCTGACCTTTTTAATTTGTCTGAGGCATATCAGGCAGCTGTCAGAAATGAGCCGTGAGACATTATTCATTCAGTTCACAGCAGACTTTGATTCTCTCTCTCTCTCTGTCTCTCTCTCTCTCTCTCTCTCTCTCTCTCTTATCCCGACATGTTAAATAGTGACTTCCAATGTACCGGAACTAAACTGTTGATCCCAAAGGGAAACCTCTGGCTGTGAATATCTTTACATTTTCTAGTGTTGGTTTGTGTCTGAATGTGTATGCCCTCTATGCTAATGTGTGTGTGGGATTGTACAGCATGTTGAAAAAGCAATCTGTAAAATAATCTCCCTGATGGCCTCCTTCTGCCTTTCAAGCTTTGATTTAAATCTCATGATGCATGAATGCAACATACAATGAGTGAGTTTTGCCAGCATGAGTGGAATTTGAGGTCAGATATAGAAACCAAGTCAACAAAATCTTGTTGTCTGTCGCTGTTCACAGTAGCGGCTGATTAGAGACAGGTTTTTATCGTTTCCTACTTTATCGCATTGTGCCTTTTTTTCTTAAAATGAAATATGATTCATCAGGCCTTTTGGGAATGTGATTTGCATTACATTTTATGTTTTGCCCTCTATAATAAAAGCTACAGAGCTTTGATCATAAAACGGAGAGATTATTGGGAGATATTAAGTGACAACTGATATATAGTGCAACTGAAACTAGTTTATGCAAGTAGTCTGCTATACTGTAATAAAGATTTCATTGATTTATAGTACAAGCAGAATTTCATCTTACTTTATGGTCACCAGCAACTCTACCAAATGGCACATTTTTGCTTACGCTGGGCCTCTGAATAAAATTAAGGAGTATGGGCTCCATATTCTCCTATCATATATATGAGCCAACAGCCTGATGTATCAAATATGATACTCTATAAAAGCACATATGCAAATTTATTGGATTCATCATTATTATTATTATTATTATTTTTGTCTAAAGGCTCAATAAACACTCCATTTTCAAAGATTGGGGTTTTCGGACTATTATTTCACACTAAGTGTTAGGCTATGCCCTTCCTCCCACACATCTGAGTCTAAATAAGCATGTAATCATGAATTGACAAAAAGATATACATCCATGTATGACATGAGGATAGATACAGACATAGATACACACACACACACACACACACACACACGCACACAAACCTCCCCTTCTCCCTCAACGCTCATCTTTTCTGGACTGTGCTCCTGTTTTCACATCCCCTCCCTTCATAAAATCATGAATCATCTCACATCTCGCTTTTATATACTTCATTTTCAGAAACATATTTAGATCAAATTACATAAAAATCATAATAAGCGCAACATGTTGTGGTGAGTCATTTGGCCAGAAATATAGTTTCTCAGTCTTGATGTCACTAATGTCAGTGGGGCCAATTGGTTTAGAAATGAAACATTGGATCCTTATTATTTATGATGGGACTCAAACTGTGTTACATCTCTCCTTTAGAGAAAAGGAAATTGGTTATTTAAGTTGAACCGGTGACAGCATGAGTGGAATAAGAAGGAGGCGGGGATGTTTCCGTGCCATTACAGGACTAAATTAAACATCGCAGGTTTCATCTCACTGTTCAAAGTAACAATTAGTTCCAACCTATAATCTTGTATGCTACATTTCTGGTGCAAAACAAGACGAAGATACTGTATATGAACCAAACCTTCCTCCTGTTATCTTATAACACTGAGGGATAATCGCCATGGTAACGGTTTACTATGCCCAGTTGTCAAGGAGATCTCGTCTGACAGGATAATGGGTTCCACTGTCCCTTCTGCCTCTCGTTACAATTCATCACGAGGTGAACGCATCACACGCATGCAGACACTAAATCTGGAAATTTGTCGGCAAATGACCTCACTATTAGCAGTTTAATAATGCGTGTTTCCTGATAAACACCTATGGATGGTTTCCTGGAGGAAAAAGCATTTTGATTCACCTATACACTCTAGAAAATGCTGGGTTGTTTTAACCCAATTTTGAGTCAAATGTGGACAAACTCAAACATTGGGTTAAAAATGTCATTTAAAAATGAAACCCAATGGCTGGGTTTGCCGTTATTTGACCCAAAATTGGGTTAAAACAACCCAGCATTTTTTAGAGTGTATGGTGTATCTAACACAGTCTCATCACAAGAAGTCATAATGACGTCTTGGGACGTCTTTTGACCATACGTCAACATCCGCCTTTTTAGGGTACCCTTAAACGTCGGTTACATGACGATCCGTCACAAAACTGACGCTTTACCTTCGGTTAGGCGACGGGGTAGGTTTAGGGGTAGGGTTAGGATCCGATAACGTCATCTAACCGACGTTTAAGGGTACCTTAAAAAGGCGGATGTTGACGTATGGTCACAACGACGTCCCAAGACGTCAGTTATATGACGTCTTGGGGTGCACTAATAATATCTCTGAAAAAAAAAAGTATGCTTTGCTGTTATGATTGAGAGAGAGAGAGAGAGAGAGAGAGAGAGAGAGAGAGAGAGAGAGAGAGAGAGAGAGAGAGAGAGAATGGCTTGTGCTCTCATGTTCGTTTTATATCAATTATAAATCATTAAATATACAATTCGTTTGTTCGTTTGTATCACCCTTTGATTGTCGTTGCTGGCCCTTCGGTGCAATCTGTAAATGCACCGGAGTGCCTTGTCAATGCTGCAGATAATTAAAGCCCCCTTCAGCATGTCTTTATTTGAATATAATGACGTTTTTTGCTAATGAGGGGCACAATTATATCCGCACTGGCATAATCTTCATAATTATCTGTTATGCATGAATCAGAAGAGCTTTGAAACAGAACAGAATCTCCAAAATTACCTCCATCGCTGCAAACGTCCTACGCAGTTGGAGAGGAGTTCAAGGGCTGGCAAAGTGCTGGCTTACATAAAATAATGTTTCTGAAGGATATTCAGTCAGGGAAAGTGAGACCATTAAACTTTTCAGCTGGTGAACTGGGTCTGGTTGAACTTTCGGCACAGACAGAGGAAATGGGCTGTCCTAATAACTCGAATGACTCTTGAATTGGTCGCATAATCAACTTGGATCACACACTACTGTACAGTGATGACCATACACACAGTACAGCAAAAACTGAGTAATGTTAATGAACATGATGTGTCTAATTATTTTGCAGAGCAGCTCATAATTGTGCATTGTTATTATTATGTCTGTAATGATTAATCATAGTAGCCTATTGTGTACCACGATGAGTGAACTTTAAAGAGTAAATAAACCCTAAACCAACTTTTTTAGTTAATGATCTGTAAGAATGGATCTTTATTAATACCACCAGTCATTGATTCAAGTAACTTTTTTGACATTTGTGTATAAAGTGTTGTGTTTTATTTCTACAATATATGGTGTAAAAACGTCTTAGTGCTGCCCTCTTCAGGTTGAACGGTGGCTACTGCAGTTGAATTTTCCTATTGGACGTTCTGCACTTCGTGACGTACGCAGGTTTCAGCTCACCACCCTCGAGCTACGCTCTTGGCAGTATAAAACCAGATTGTTTCGTCAAAACCAGTCAGGAGTTGGAATAGCGAGTATTGAAAACGATCAGGATAGAGTGTTTTAGCATCTATTTCGTCCTCTCTCCCCTGTGATCTGCCACTTTTTCAGTATTTTTCAAATATTTCCAGTGGGTGGAGTCAACTTGAAATATGAAAGTGAAAAAGTGGCGACTTGGATATCTGAGTTGACTAAACTTTATGACAACTTGACAAAAAGTGACAACTTGGATATCCGAGTTGACTAAATTTTGAGGCAAAGCGAACACTTTTTTGGGTTAAAACAACATTTTTTTTTTTACAGTGAAACCTTTGGCCTATCTGAGCGCTGTCTTTTAGCCCCTACATGAATTCATTCAGTATTCATGAACAGTTACCATGAGAAACATCATAATCAACACAATTCACAAAAAAACAAACAAATAAATAAATAAACAATTGCTTTATGGTGCAGAATGTTTAACTTTAAGAAAAAGAAAAGAAAATGTCTTCTCGGCTGAAATTCAAGAGCTGGTTGTCTAAATTACTTTAACCTGGAATACACAACTTTCTTTCATTTCTATAATTCACATCTGTTAAAGGATTGTTAGGCTGTCTAAATTTGGAACAGTTGCTACCCAGATAACAAATTCATGTTCTAAAGACATTTTGGGAATTTGCAATGTTTCTAAAATGTGATTAGAACGCTGTTTTGATAAATTATGTTTTTGTAACAACGTTCGGGAGGAACACACTCAAGTGATCTATAAGAGGAGGCCTACACATACAGCCTATACTCAACCATGTTCCAAGTACTCTGATTATTTGGTAACACTTCAGTTAATTCTCATAGTTACTCATCAGCATGCATAAGATATTGACTGTTTATTATAATGCACATATGAATGCCTTATGCTGCATGACCATATTCTACATCCCTTATGCTAAGCAGTAATTAGGAGTTTACTGAGGCAAAATCTTTGTAACAGTTAATAGTGAGAACTGGACCCTAAGCTAAAGTGTGACCCATTCGGTAAACATTTATTTATAACGTTAACATTCATTATGTACAATAACATCACAAGGATGTTCTAAAAAATGTTGTCCTCAGAACATATCAAATATTAATAATGTTTTAAGAACATTTTATAAATGTTATTTAAAATACCCTCTACAAAGCATTAGTAGTTTGGGAACGTTCCCTGCATGTAATCTCTGATTAGCTTGGACATCCGGTGGTCAAGATGTTTTTTGGAACTGGTCAACTATAACTAATGACTGACTTAGAGCAGCTACCATATTCCACCCTGTAAACAATATTGTTGGTTTAACTTAAAAAATGAAGTAACCTGCCTTAAAATTTTAAGTTCATTGAAATGGAAAAATTGAGTTAATACAATGGAGATTCAGAAACTCAAAATATTATGTTATCTGAACTACATAAATTATTCAAGTTAAGTTTAAGTTAAAAATGTTGTGATTACAAATCATGAAAATATTTTTTTACAGTGTATGGGACATAATAGAATAGAATAGAATAGAATAGAATAGAATAGAATAGAATAGAATAGAATAGAATAGAATAGCTAACCTTTGTGTGAGTTTTGAAGTCTTTGAAACCTGTTCGACTGTCCCCTGTGCAGTGCTCTGATTCCGGACACGCTGTTGCCCATGACTGCTGATCTCCAGATGTTGCACTTCGAGCGTCAGGCTCTAATAACTCACACTTATCGTCCTTCTCTTTGACTTGCTGTTGCTATTATGTCCGTGACAAGTCAGATCCACAAGTACAGATCCACAAGTTTTTCTCTGCTCGATGAACTGTCATTGAAAAAACACATCAGCTGCCCAAACGCGCCCAAGCTGCAGGTGCAAGACGCGCGTTTGCGCTTCGGGAAAACGCACGGCAAGCCACAGGAATAAGGTTTGCAATGAACGAAACGGGAATAAATTGGATATTTTATGTAGGTCAGCTCAAAACCGATTTGATTTGCAAACTTTTCTTCCCTCAGATATTTGTTTTGTCATCCTGCTTTGGTGAGTTATTCTCCATCGGGGATTTAACGCGCATCTGTCGCCTCTGCTTCTACTTTAGATTAGATCAAATACACAGCCTCAACCATCATTCAGGATAATGCGTCCTCATAATTATATAGCCTAATCCCTTTAATCACTCACCTATAGGCTACAATTTGGCTACTACTGGATATTTGTTTAAGCCAACAGAACCAATCAAAACTTATGTAATATTATTTGCTGCAAGATGAGACTTTAATAGCTCAAGTGTTGACGCACGAAGTCATGACAATGTGTCACTTATTGGCGTTATAGTGACTCAACATTATACCTCAAAAATATTCGAACAAAACAAGGTAGATCCAGAAGAGGGAACAGTCAAAACATATCGTAACAGTTACACATTCCATTGTTTTCTTCTATTTTAAGATATTGTTTTCAATATCTTATATATAGTATATATATATATATATATATATATATATATATATATATATATATATAGGATATCATATAATAAATTATTATTAAGAAAATATACTTTTTTTGCATGTATTATAATTTGGAAATATTGGAATGCAAAAATGTTTTTTTTTTGTTTAATTTTATAAATAATAGGCCTAATTAATAAAAATAAAATAAAAACACAAATAATTCTAATTTATTTGGTAATATTTCGAATTTATGTAACATAATTGACTATTTTAAATGACAGATTGTCTTCAATGGGAACTGACTAGACACAAGTGACTCAACTGATCTCTAGGAACTTCCACACCTTTCATTGTGTCATCTGACGCAGGGCTATGGACACTGAAGAGCAATTATAAAATGATTAACATAACTTTACCATCTTATGTAATCGACATGTTCTTTATCTGAGTACATGTGCAGATTTGTGATGATTCATTTAGAAAGGATTTGTTTTTAGTACACTGTAAAAAAATATTGTTGGTTTAACTTGAAAAAAAAAAATGAAGTAACCTAGTTGCCTTAAAATTTTAAGTTCATTGAAATGGAAAAGTTGAGTTAATACAATGAAGGAGATTGATTTAATCATCAGAAACTCAAAATATTATGTTATCTGAACCAGATAAATTATTTAAGTTGATTTGACAAAAGAAAAAATGTTGTGATTACAAATCATGGAAATATATTTTTTTACAGTGTAGAATTGATCTAGCCCTGAATAGATGATGGTATAGTCGGATTTTTGTTTGTGTTGGAGCGCTGATAAAGTTTTATGCTCTCAGTCTCAGCCCTTTTTTGTAAACCCTCCTAAATATAAATATAACAGAAATAAATGTAAATACCAAAACAGCATTGAATATATAAAACATACATAACTACAGAATATAAAAAAAGTATAAAACATACTTCAATTTAAACTATTAGACGTCGATCCTTTAAAAGAAATAATAATAATCAGCCAATAATCACACTGTAAAAATGATATAAAAAATATTTTCAAGATTTGTTATCACAACATATTTTCTTTTGTCAAATCAACTTTATAATAATTTATTTAGTTGAGATAACTTATTATTTTGAGTTTCTGATGGTTAAATTAATCTCCTTCATTGTATTAACTCACTTTTTCCAGTTCAATCAACTTAAAATTTTAAGACAACCAGGTTACTTACTTTTTTAAGTTAAACCATCAATATTTTTTTACAGTGCACTTAATGTTACCTTAAGGTTTTTAAGCGGGGTTTGGAATGCATGTGTAAACCAACAACATCATTGTTGGTTTAACTTAAAAAGTAAATTACCTGGTTGCCTTATATTTGTTCATTGAAATCATTTTTTTTTTTTTTTTTTTTTTTGCAGTTAATAAATACAATAAATAGATTGGTTTAATCAACCGAAACTCAAAACATTATGTTATCGGAACCACATTGATTGTCTAAGTTGATTTCACAAGAAAAAATGTTGTGATAACATATCATGAATATATATATATATATATATATATATATATATATACATATATACATATATACAGCACTGAAAAAAAATATTTTTTGCTCCTTGTTCAAATTGCTTAATCAAAATGAGCTTAAGCAACACAATTGCTATACATTTTGTCCAAACTTAATTTGATTGTGTTCAATGGACTTAAATATATCTAAAATTTAAGTTTACTTAATCCGTTCATGTTGCATTGAAACTGGCAACTGAAACTCGCCGGTGCTTGTTAGTTCCCAGCATGCTTTGCATATGTTGAAATATGAAATGTGTTATTAAAGTGTTATTTTATTTGTTTTGGAGAAAATTAGAAAAGAAGGAAGACTTGATAGTGCACAGTTGTATTTAATGTTCAATTACATAAAAATTATTAGAACTATTTAAATTACAGTGGGTTACCATTGTTGGTCGACCAGTCCTAACCCGCTTTGTCAACAATAACCACAAATGTACAGAAAAGTGCAGCTAGACAACATGTAAAAGCAACTCAGATTTAACACACCATATCCTCATGTCTGTATCAGTAATTGTTGATGCTTTATCTGTCAAATGACATCATGTTAGCTCATAAAAGTTTGATGGTTAATAATAACCATATAATTTACCAGAATTTTTTTTTAAGTGTCCAGCTTTACCATACAGCACATCCTCCTTACATAACGATGATTCTGACCGTTTAAAAACACTAATTTTCACTCCTCCTCATTATCAGACTTTAGCACTGTGTAAAGCTGCCACCTAGTGTAAAGAACAACACATAAACAAAGCAGGATTCATCCACTAAAAGCTTTGATGGACATTACAAGATTTATTTTTTATTGTTCATTTCAGGTGTCTTATCGCTGTAAAATATTTTGCAGTGCTGAGAGCGCCATGTCCCGTTGCAATCTTTTTGTGAGGTAGCCTACAGTAGTTGAACCGAGAAGTGCTCATGCTGTGGGTCACGGTTGTCAGGCAACAAGGACGCGTCTCCCCGGTGAACAAAAAACAGTGTCGTGCGTGTTGTTGAAGCAAAACAACCCAAGTTTATGTGCTACAGTTATTATTAAATACAAAACAACAACATTTTGAGGGTTTTATAGAGGACTGACAATCGACCGCAATGGAGGAGGTATGTTAAACTGAAACTTTTGCCTTACTGTGGGTGAAATAGCAAATATACTATACTAACGTTCGATCTTTATTAGCATCTCAAACACTGAATTAGTTGTGGGCCCAGTGAAATATCTTTCATAGTTAATCCAAGTTACACTAACGTTATATCCTGAGGCATGTCCGTGTTTCGAATTGTTATAATGAAGTGAATATTAGGCCACAGTCTTTGCTAACATTAGATAAAATAGCTGTAATTTACGCTAAATAATATATTATTATTTGATTCAAGATAAATATAGCCTAACGTTACGTTACATACAAAAAAGTGTAGGCTACTTTGTCAATTTTATGAAACTTATATGAGCCCTTTCGAGGTTGATAATACCTTTTTAAGTCACAATGTCAACATCGTTTAAACATTAGCAATTAACATTTATGCTTAGTGAACATAGATAAAATGTGACACGTAAAGGAGTAGCCTAAGTTAGTTAACTTAAAAAAAAAAAAAAAAAACTTTTGCTAATTTATACCCCCATGTCATCCAAGATGTCTATGTCTTTCTTTCTTCAGTCCAAAAGAAATTAAGGTTTTTCATGAAAACATTCCAGGATTTTCTCCATATAATGGACTTCAATGGGAACCAAATGGTTCAAGGTCCAAATGAGAGTTTCAGTGCAGCTTCAAAGGGCTTTAAACGACACCAGACGATGAATAAGGGTCTTATCTAGTGAAACGATCGGTCATTTAAAAAATAAATAAAAAAGTTTAAGTTTTAAGCACACATGTTTGCCTTGCTCTGTTCTGTGATGAGCGTTCGTGACTCTCCTTTTTGAACTCGTTCATCAAAATGATCAAATCTTTTTTCGAGTCATGACTCGAAGGGTCCTAGATAAGACCCTTATTCATTGTCTGTGTCGTTTAAAGCCCTTTGATGCTGCACTGAAACTCTCATTTGGACCTTGAACCGTTTGGTTCCCATTGAAGTCCATTATATGGAGAAAATCCTGGAATGTTTTCATCAAAAACCTTAATTTCTTTTTGACTGAAGAAAGAAAGACATGGAGATCTTGGACATCCAAAAAATAATATGTTGGCTTTAATTAATTTTAATTTGTCAACAGGTTCCACATAACTGGATTACGTTAAACAAACATAATTTGTTTGTGTAACTTCAACATAATGGAATTATGTAATTTTAAATTACCCAATTTAAGTAGTCTCAACGTGCATTTTTAAAGGCTTCCTGACATGATTCAAAGGCATTTTATTATATTCATTCATCCATTTATATTTCATTTGATTCAGTGACATTTAATTAAATTGATAGACTTTAGCTAGCTAATTGCTAGCAGAAGCACACATTAGCATCTTGAATGCTAAGATTTACATGCTCCTTCATTCAAAGCAATTGAAAATAAACGAAATCAGTCGACAGACAAACAAAATGCTCCACTCTTCTCCACAATGTAATTTAAATGATTTAATAATTCCAATGTAATTTAACATTAAACACTATTACACACTATCAAGTCATCCCCTTTTCTAAATTTCTAAAAAAAAAAACCCCATAAAATCACACTTAATTTTAACATTTATTCTCTCTTAATTCAACCATATGCAAAGCATGCTGGAAACTAAAAGCACTGCCCAGTTTCAGTTGAGGCAACACAAATCAATCATGTAATCCAACACAAACGGATTAAGTAAACTTAAGTTGTTCTTAGATTTAAGCAGATTGAACACAATAAAATTAAGTTCGGGCAAAATGGCAGTCGGCTCGCATACTGCCACCCTCTGGATGTACAGATTTTTTTTACTTAACATGAATGGTTTGTGTTTAGACAACACATTAGGATTTTGTACTGTTAAGTTGAGACAAAATTACATAGAGCTTAATAGAAAAAAAAAAAACATTTAAAGTCCAAAAATATAATTATTATATATTATGTAAAGTGCATTTTTTTGAGTGAAGAAAGAAAGACATGGACATCTTGGATGACATGGGGTGAGTAAATGATCAGCAAAAGTTTTCTTAAAAGTGAACTACTCCTTTAAACAGATAGGAGTTAGTTCTTCCCCACAAAAAGACAATTAATTATGACTTATAAGTCATTTAATGATACTTGCCCTTCTGTTATTGAACACAATTAGGTATTTTGAAGAATGTTGGTAACCAGACTGTTGATGGTAGCCATTGACTTCCATAGCAGGAAAAAAATACTAAGGAAGTTAATGGCTACAGTCAACTGTTTCATTACCAACATTCATCCAAATGATCTTTTTTTGTGTTCTGTAGAAGAAAGAAACAGGTTTAGAATAACTCGAGGGTGAGTAAATAATGACGTAAGTTTTGTTTTTGGGAGAACTATCCCTTTGAGATCTGAATCAATTTTAAATGCTATTTAAAAGAACACAAATGGCAAATTATCAGAAAATGTCCCACTTTATACTCTTTATCCTTTTAATAACATAAGTGTAAAACTATTTAATTTTTTTACAGCATGAATTGCAAATTAACCACTAATTATGAGTCTTGGACAGTTAACAGTTCCAGTAGCAGTTCTTTTTTCACCAATTATTTATTTTTCTGCTGCAAACTGCCTCAAGCTTTTTCATCCCATAAATCTTTTGTAAACCTTTGAAGTGCAAGATCTAAAATGATCAGTTGAGAAAAAAATATGTGTATTTTTTAAATATGAGATATAAAAAATATATCTCGACCAAAATTGGTGTATTTAGATGGATTAGAGAAAGCTCCAGTATATGATTTTTTCTTTGTGTGTGTGATGGTTTCTCCATGAAGCCTGTGAACACTCTGAACAATCTGTTTTAAAAGCAGCACCTGTTGCCAGCTCTTTGTTCTTTGTGTTTGATCATTTTAGTTTAACATCAGCAGTGCTAGAGTAGACTTGCAAACTGTTACAAAACTGTAAGGCACAGACTCATTTCAACTTATTCACAGTACACTGTCTGCATAAGTGATCAAATAGCATCTTATGATGTCACACTTATGCTTTCGAATACATTTTCAGACCGAGGACAGCACGTTCGAAACCATGGAAATAGACACCCAGGAGGTTTTAAAGGAGTTCTCAGGAGATGGAAGGTTTCGTGTGGAATATGAGAAGGTCGCCAATGCTCTGCAGAAGTCCCACAAGAACGAAAAGAGACTGATGGCCAAATGCATGGAGCTGAACGCAGAGTTGATGTCCACCTCTGTCAAACTATCCACAGCCATGAAACTATCTGATGAAGACCAAACCACAATCAGCACCCTTAAAATGGTACATTAGCCAGAACACTCTAAAATGGATGTTGTGTTCATTGTCTTCAAACTTTAACAAGATGACCCCTGAATGATTTCCTCATAACATCCCAGCAAATAAATTTAGGTTCTGGGAACGTTAGTTCTTGGTTCCCAGAACGTTCCTTGAACTTTCCCTTAAGGTTAAGGGAACGTTCCCGGAACATTCTCCTTACGTTATAAAAATGGAACCTAAATGGAACCTCTCTTGCCACATCCAAATGACCATCTGTGTATTTTACCGTTGATTAGGAAATTGACAAGGCCTGGAAAATGGTTGAAGCTTCACACAAAAAGGAGTTGCAGGCAAAAGAATCAATCCTGAAACTAAAGGAGGAAATAACCAATCTCCAAAATCTTGTTGGAAAAGGAGCTGGAGTCTTTGAGGGCCAAGAATACAGGTAAACAATATTATACTACTGTACATTCAGTCTGTTCTTAGTTTTCATTTTGTTTCTGGTAGAATGGAGGACGTTACAGTGAGTATCATGCACGCAGATAGCATTTTTGTATGTCTGACGCAATTCT
The DNA here is from genome assembly GCF_988280905.1 of Pimephales promelas. Classification (NCBI taxonomy): domain Eukaryota; kingdom Metazoa; phylum Chordata; class Actinopteri; order Cypriniformes; family Leuciscidae; genus Pimephales; species Pimephales promelas. The sequence continues at coordinate 7,934,145 of NC_142774.1, forward strand.
TCTACTAATAATTAAACATAGCTCCGGTTCTGGCAGGTCACGTTAGTCAAGCTCGTATTAGCTGAGACCACGTTTACACAAAGCCGGGTATTTAGCGAAACAAATATTTTCCCCCTCACCGTTTTCAAAAATAACATACATAGAATAGAATGAGCGCCGTCATAACTATGCCAAACCTATTGGCGGCAGTGTAGGGAGAAGGATAAAGCCATGCAAGCCAATCAGAATCCTCAGAATCGACAAGAGAGAACCTAAAACGCCGTTTCTCCCAGTTTACACGACAACATATAACCGGCGTTTTCAGAAATCCCCACCTTGGCTGGAGTTTTTAGAAATAATCGTTTTCTGTGATAAAAATGGGGTTTTCATGTAAACGAGAGGCCAAACCGCAGGGAAATATCTATGTTTTCCCTTCGTGTAAACGGGGCCTGACTCTCAGCTGATATACGACGCCTATCACTGTATAAGGGCCGGTTCACATATCGCATCTTTTGCGGGCTCAAGTTCGTTATTTCAAATGTAGGCGCACGGTATGCACGCTCATAATGGTCGCGGAACTTTTCAGAATACCGCAAGCGCACCATACGCACACAATAGGTCATGTGACAAGAACCAACTGAAGCGCAACCGCCCTGGCGCTTTGGAAAATGGAGAATGCGGCGCGCCCAGCGTTTTCTACGCGTTTTTAGGTGCTATATGTGAACCGGCCCTAAGGCTACACTGTAAAAAATAAACTGTAAATTTTACGGTAAAAAAACGGCAGCTGTGGTTGGCAGAACTTTACTGTTAAAAATACGGTAGGAACGTTAACGGTTTTACAGACTTAACTTAAAATTTACAGTAATAAAATGTATTTTATTTTCTGAAAAAATGTTGATTTACCAACTTATTGACGTATTGATATCTGTTTTAGACCATTGTAGTATACTGACAACCATCAATCATCACAGCAGTAATGAGAGTTACATGAGCAATCACAGCTTATCGCAAGTGATTACTTATTTAAGTAATACATAGACAAAGGATCTGCACAGTGTCATTCACGCAAACATTAAACACCATCATGGTAACACACATGAATTAAAAAAAAAATGCAATAAACATTAATTTAACAACATTAAATGTACCATAAAACCCTAATGTACATAACTGATTAGAAAAAAAAACAATAAAACTATGAGGAACCATAGTTATTTTAACAAAAATACATAAAATGTGAAGTGTCACACAGGGAATTATGGGAATGTCAATTTACGTTTTTTCACTGTAAATTATACAATGATTTGTTCTTTTTCACTTTCAAAACTGTAAATTTAACGGTATTTTACTGTAAAATTATATCACAGTTATTTACCGTATATAGTACGGAAACTTTCTGTTAACCAATTAACAGTTTTGCGTTGTAGCATTTTTAAGGTATTTTACCGTTAAAATCACGGTTATTTGTTTACACGTAAACATTCTGAAGAAAAAAAAAACGCAAAGGTGGGAAATTCGCGTGATATGGTGACACAAAAGTGTGTGAAATTCGATGTATAATGAACTCCAGGTGGCTAGGTGGCAATGTGATACACTACCACACAACAACATCAAGTCCGCGCAACTGTGTACGCGGGAACGCTACGGTGGAGCGTTTTTAAGATTTCCACTCTGGCGGGTGGTTTCAGTTTTTTTGCATTTTTAAGCCCCAAAAGCGCCGTCACCGTGTAAACGAAAGGCACATCCGATCAAATATTTTTACGTTCTCACCCGCGAGCGTTTTCGTGTAAACAGGGCCTAAGATCCTTCACTATTATCAGCAGCTATCGCATTTCTCAGGAGCGAATTACCCTCCTCCATCCCTAGCTCCTCCTCTCGTCCAGTCAGGATTTGGTATTGTCCTTTGAATCAGAATAAATTCTCGAGTTATGTTGTACGTTAAAATCTTATTAATTAATGAAATCGGCATACATTCATGTTTATTGTGTCCTGTTTACCCTAAGTGCTCACTTTGGCTACATGGATGCGAAGGGAGTTCTTGGCCTAGCTATCCTAGCTATATGCTAATTGTCAATCGTATTTGACGATAGACATTTTTTATGTGCTTGTGCCTGTATATTCTGTGTGATGGCGTTCAGAGAAACTACAACCTTGTTGAGGTGTTCTGGTGGGGATGGAGAAGAGCGATGCTTGTTCATAAACCTTGTTTTGAATGTGTCTAGCATGGGCGATCTGTTAAAGAACATAGAGGAGCTGACCAATGAGAGAGACAAGCTGTTGTCCGAGGTGGTGACACTCCGGGAGAACCTCACTAAAGCCACTGATGCTGCTCAGCAGGAGATAGAGGCGGAGAAAAACAAAGCCATGGACATGATTGCTCAGGTCTTACATAAAAAGCTTTGTATATGACGCCACTGGGTGTTTTGATAATATTATGTGAGTGTGCAGAGTAACTATACTGGCATTCTTTGAATTATTTAAAAAATCACACAGATGCATAGAAAAACAGTTATTCAAAGATATAATTGGCTCTTTTCATCATTGGCATCAGTATCGTCAGTGCTTTACTGCTGTTATTCTCATTTTAAGTCCACGAGAATATTTTAGGTATAAATGAAAGCATTTTGTCTCCAATGTCTCGCTTTGTCAGCAAATCAATATTTGAAAAATGGTGCCTGGTGATTGTTACTCTTCAAAATTTTACGGATTTATTACAGTTCTAGTCTTGAGTCGTCATATGTTTTGTGAAATGGAACATAAACCATGTGAATGTGGCACTTAAACTTGTAAAATTGGACGTATTTGATTCTTCTGTCACCTCCCTGGTAAAATAAACTAGCTTAAATTGTTTACAGACTATAACACAGTAAGAAAATCAATAAGTGGCCTGACAAAGCATTTTAAACTCTGAATATATTCAATTCAGAAGTGGGTACAAAAAGTTAAAGAGTGGAAGGAACGAAAGTAGTAGTAATTTGCAACACGCTTTACTGTAACCACTGGTTGCTGTTGCTAATGATATATATGTGTGTCAGACAAACATTGATAGACAGACTGACAAAGAGATAGCCAGACAGACTGACTAATAGATAGATAATACTAATAGATGGATAGGATGGGCAGATAGATAAATGAACAGGCGGACAGATGCATCGATAGACAGACACATAGATAGATAGACAGACAGATAGACGGACGGACGGACGGACAGATAGATAGATAGATAGATAGATAGATAGATAGATAGATAGATAGATAGATAGATAGACAGACAGACAGACAGACAGACAGACAGACAGACAGACAGACAGACAGACAGACAGACAGACAGACAGACAGACAGACAGACAGACAGACAGACAGGGATAGATAGATAGACAGACAGATAGATAGACAGACAGACAGACAGACAGACAGACAGACAGACAGACAGGTAGACGGATAGATAGATAGATAGATAGATAGATAGATAGATAGATAGATAGATAGATGGATGGTTTGATAGATAGATAGATAGATAGACAGACAGACAGACAGACAGACAGACAGACAGACAGACAGACAGACAGACAGACAGACAGACAGACAGGGATAGATAGATAGACAGACAGATAGATAGACAGACAGACAGACAGACAGACAGACAGACAGACAGACAGGTAGACGGATAGATAGATAGATAGATAGATAGATAGATAGATAGATAGATAGATAGATAGATAGATAGATAGATAGATAGATAGATAGATAGATAGATAGATAGATAGATAGATAGATAGATAGGTAGTCTCTAACCAAAACTATCCGTCTTTCACAGCTCCAGCAGGACATCCAGGTGCGCCAGAATGAGCTTCAACGAGAGACGAGGAGGAAGGAGAAGTTGGAAAAGGAAGTGAAGCAGCTTCAAACTGACCTGGAGTCCAAACAATCAGAGATTAAATCACTCACTCAGCAGAGCCAGCATCTGCAAGATGATCAGCAGAAACTGGAACAACAGCTCCAGGAAAGCAAAGTAAGAGACTCTGATCTAGTGGCATGAAGCATCATGAACGAGTCAGTGGTAGGACAATCTTAGTATAACACTAAAAGAAAAAAAATCTGTTATAAAAAACTTAAACTTTTATCTCTGTAAAAAAGAAAGACAATTTTATGACAATATTTCCAGTTCATTTCCATTTGAGAACTGGGAAGGTTTATCAGATTTAGCTAATATCTGACAAAATATATTATTCCACAGAACATGTAGAACTTGTGACTATGACCAAGTAATTTGTTTTTGCTGACAGATTATAAATGAGAAAACCAGTAAAGAAATGGAACAACTCCAACATCGCAACACTAAATTGCAGCAGGATAATGAACAAAACTCCATCAGCCTAGAGCAACTGTCCCTACAGATCCAACAGCAAGCATCAGACCTGAAGGTACCCATACACACACTAAATGAGATACTACGGACTTTGGTTGTTCTAATAAAAGTTCTTCTGTGATCTTTTGACAGTTCGATAATCTCTATTCAGTTTTTTCGCAAAATATGTTGTTTTCATGCCTTTGGCAGAACCTTGTCATGCTTTCCATCCTCAGAAAAATCTTTCTTCCTCCCCATATTGCATGAGAACTGTGACTTCCTTAATAATGCGGAACAACCTCTTTAAGTAGGTTTCAGCAAACTATTTAACGAACCTGTCTCAGATTGAGACCATTTATCTAAAAAGATATGGGGAATAAAACAAACACTTTCTTTAAAAAACTCAAATCTGAATGTTTATTGTACAGAAATACCGAAATGTCACTTAATGCATAATAATCTGGAACACAGTGTAAATTTGGCATTTTACATTTGCGGACACCACAGATGTGGTACTTCACGGTCCATGAAAAAAAGAACAAATCTCTGCTCTACATTGATGCATAGAGTACTTGCGCACACACACACACCTACAGATTTATTGAGCTGCCCCCTTTAAGTCTGATAAAATTGTCTCGGTCTTATATAATTAGAGCTCTAGAGGACGAAGGTTTCCATTCCTCTTCCTCTCCCGTCAGACTATTGATGGATCTTTCCTGCTCTAAACTTCCGTCAGGCTTCCAGCGGGGGTTAATATAGCGAATGTTACATTTAATGAAATGTCCTTTATTCTCTTTGTTCTGTAGTGACTTGAATGCACCGCTCTGCAGCAGGATATGCTGAAGCTATATTAGGAATTCTGTTTTAATACATGTCTTTCGTCGTGTGGTATTGTAGACCAATTAAGTATAACAAAGAACAAAAAGTCTGACTGAACATGTGAGGCTTTCTTTCTGTCTTTATTTTCTGCAGCATTCTAGAAAGAGACAAAGTCAACCTGTGCAACGATTCCACAAAATAAGATTTCCCTATTCTATTTTACTGCACCTTTTTCGTAGTGTCGGCACTCCCAGCTCGCCCTGTGAGTCAGTGTAAATGAGTAATGATTGCAAGCCTTATGGTCGCCACAAGGGGGCACAGATTCAGCACTGTGGATCACTCTTGCTCCAAAAATGTGTGTCCTGCTTATTCTCCAGCAATTAGCATTTTGTTGATCTGTTTATTGGCATTTATATTAGTCAGTTAATCATGTAATTAAATTCACTGTGATGATATAATCAAATTAGTTCCCACAGATGCATACGTTTTCAATTATACATTAACGTTCAAAAATGTTCGTTTTTTTAAGGGTTTAATGTTTTTTTTTTTATGCAGAGAAGATGCATTAATTTGATCAAATGTGACATTGATACAAAAAATATTCAAATAAAAAATACAAATAAAACTTTCTATTCAGCAAAGCATCCAGAAAATCAGAGTTTCCACCAAAATATTAAACAGTACAACTGTTTTCGACATTGATAATAATAAGAAATGTTTTTTTGCGCAACACATAGCTATTATCAATATATTAGCAATATTAGAATGATTTCTAAAGGATCATGTGACACTGATGACTGGAGTAATGATGCTGAAAATTCAGCTTTGACATCACAGGAATCAATTACATTTACAATTTACTCAAATAGAAAACGGTTATTTTAAAATGTTATAATGTTTCATAACATTACTGTATTTTTGGTCAAATAAATGCAGCCTTGGTGAACATATAGAAGACTACCTTTAAAAATCTTACTGCCCCCAAACTTTTAAATAGTAGTACTGAAAAAAGTTCCTTATGAGTTTTTATACATTTTACAGTTTAAGGGTACTATCCCACACTGTAAAAAATATTGATGGTTTAACTTAAAAAAGTAAGTAACCTGGTTGTCTTAAAATTTTAAGTTCATTGAAATGGAAAAAGTGAGTTAATACAATGAAGGAGAATGATTTAATCATCAGAAACTCAAAATTAAATGTTATCTGACCTAAATAAATTATTTAAGTTGATTTGATAAAAGAAAAAAATGTTGTGATTACTACACTGTAAAAAAATATTGTTGGTTTAACTTAAAAAAGTAAGTAACCTGGGTTGCTTAAAATTTTAAGTTGATTGAACTGGAAAAATGAAGGAGATTAATTTAACCATCAGAAACTCAATATAATAAGTTATCTCAACTATAAATTATTATAAAGTTGATTTGACAAAAGAAAATATGTTGTGATAACAAACCTTGAAAATATTTTTTTTTTACAGCAGTGACAGGCTGTTGCTGCTTTTGACTATGATGGTTATTTTGGGCTTCACATGTATATACACATAGATACACTAATGGTTCATTTCTTGTGTGGTTTAGATAAAAGAGGAGATAGCAACCCAGCTGAAACAGGAGATCTCGAAGCTTACAAAATTGAGAGAGGGGGTGCAGAGGAGACTCCAGCTGACGCAGGAGCAGAAAGTGGAGGTGGAGAACCAAAGGGAAACACTCAAGAATCAGATCATTGGACTAAAGAGAGGCAAGAATACACAAACTCACACACACAAACAATATTTTTTTTTACTGTTTTGCTATACTTGTGAGGACATTCCAGAAGCGTAATGGTTTGGTAAAACTTTATTTCGATAGTCCACTTTAGACATTCTACTAACTATAAGTAACTTTTCAACTACATGTAAACTAACTGTCATTAGAGTATTAGTAGACTTAAAGGGATACTCCACTTTTTTTTGGAAATAGGCTCATTTTACAACTCCCCCAGAGTTAAACGGTTGAGTTTCACCGTTTTCGAATCCATTTAGCCGAATTTCTGATATTTAGAAGAATATCAGTAACCAGACAGTTTCTGGTCTCATTGACTTCCATAGTAGGAAAAAAATACATACTATGGAAGTCAATGAGACCAGAAACTGTCTGGTTACTGATATTCTTCTAAATATCAGAAAATCGGCTGAATGGATTCGAAAACGGTGAAACTCAACCGTTTAACTCTGGGGGAGTTGTAAAATGAGCCTATTTCCAAAAAAAAAAGTGGAGTATCCCTTTAATATCTACTAACACTTTATTTTGTTGGTCCCCCAACTGACATTCAACTGACTATAAGTAACTTGGCGAATACAAGTAAACGTAGTCTCCTAACCCAAAGCCTAACACCTAACCATAACCTAACAGTCTACTGACAGTCTACTATAATCAGTGTTGGGAGTAACGCATTGCAAAAGTAATACATTACAGTAACATATTACTTTTTGCTGTAACGCAGTAGTGTAAGGCATTACTAATCAATTTTCAGTAATATTTTACTCGTTACATGTTCAGTGAGGCTTGTATTACAGTTGTATTACAGTGTATTGTCTGCTTTTACTTCTTAAAGGCAACAGACTATGTGAAAGTTTTAAAGCAGTCTTTTAGTGCCAGTTCAGAGCGGTCGCGTCTGTAACATTGTTTTTTCCTCATAAATGCGAACACGAAAACTAAAATAAAATGAATATTTTAAGTTCTATGGAGACTGCAGAGCCAACCCTTCCTCATCCGATTTGCGCAGTGTATTTAACAGAATTACAAAAAATATATTTTGCCTCCTATTTTTTTGTCACGCATGAATGTGTGTCTTTTCCCTAATATTAAAAATAAAACATAGACTGATATTAGTCTAATGTCTGGAGTCCTTTAAGGAAGTAGCCTATATACGTTTCAATACATGTATTTTCTGAGAATTTTTATTTCAAGTTTTGACTGCAAATGTCATCATGTCCATAATGCTGGACTTCCCCAATTTTAAATAATTTATCCTCAACTAGTTTTGTGGTGTAGGTCTACGTATTTTATAATGTTAACTTCAAATAATACTAATAGCCTAATTTAAAGATAAGGCAGCATTGGATCTGGACGGTAAGGAGAATAACGCTGGAGTTGGAAGAGGTGTGTCGCGATTCTGTAGGTTCGTGGATCTGAGTCATGTGGTGAATCGCGATTTCGGTTTCATATTGCATATCGTTATAGCCCCAAAGTTAAGTTCTACTTAGTTCATTTGGTGAAAGTAACTCAAAAGTAATACATGAGTAATGTAACGCATTACAATTCTGGGACAGTAATATTGTAAGGTAATGAATTACTTTTAAATAACAGTAACAAGTAATACCTAATGTATTACAGTTTGGAAGTAACTTGCACAACACTGACTATAATATAATGATACTCTAATGAGAGTTACTTGACATGTAGTTGAAAAGTTACTTATAATTAGTAGAACGTCTAAAGTGACTAAATAAAGTGTAACCAATGGTTTTATACTGTTCAAACTGTATATTTTATCCACGTACACTAACCCTACCTCTAAATCTACCCAACTTACGCACTTTTACATTTTTAATAATATACCGTTTAGTACGTTTTTAAAGCCATTTCAAATAAGAGGATTCTGGAAATGTCCTCATAAATCACGTTCACGTTGTAATACCAGTGTCCTCATAAATCACACACACAGGTTTTTCATGTTTTATGGGGAAATCTTTCCATAGACATATTGATTTTTACAATGTACTGTATATTTGATCCCCCTACACTAACCCTACCCCTAAACCTACACATCACGCAAAACTTTCTGCTATTTTTGATTTTCAAAATAGATCATTCTTTATGATTTATAAGCTTGTTTCATTCAGTCAAATTCTTTGCGATTCTTTATTCAGATCTTTTCAGCTGTATAAACACCGTACTTCTTTCTATACATTCTTCTGGGGTCTAATTTATTTAAAGGGGTCAAATCATGGACAGCAGAACTTGCTCTTATGAAATAAAAGAGTTATGAAACATACTCTTACTTTCAGAATTCATGACAACTAAGCTAAGAAAGAATTAATTACTAAGTATGCATAAATGTATACTGTAAATTGCTGATGCAAAGCGTGTCATTGTGTGTTTTGGCTTTTTAAATGATGTTTCATGGAGTATTAATCGAATTGCTTTCAAATTTGAGTTGAGTGTTAGCGATTTGTGTGTTGGATTCAAAATCTTTTTTTATTCTGCACATGATTCGATTGGCTCCCAAGACTTGTGTTAACTAGGCAAATATTACATGAATTAAAAGCAGAACACTGCCACTGACAAACCAATAACTTTCTCCCTAGGATACTAGGACTTCAATTTTCTTTCACCCTCACCGATTCTGTGAAGGAAAAGTTCACAAAAGTGAGACATTATACAGGCATTCCACAGGACCATAAATATAGCAGTTACGAGTTGCATGCGAATTTCAATTCACCATCTCGTCATATTAAAATTTGAAATAAAACGCATAGTTTCAAACTATATATCTGTTTCAGTCATTATGCTTGATGATCAGCGGGGCAAAGTAATGGTGATGCATGCAAACACATGAACAGAAATAACCTTCTGATGGTCATAAATATGGCATATGAATGGAAAAGTGAATGAAACAGATGTATACTGAACATGTTGCTATGGTTTTTTTTGCACCAATTAGGGCTGGTTCACACAGAATGTGTTTTTGTTGTTACAAAAGCGAGATCAATGGAACAAAAAAAGTGCAATGTCTAGAGACTCTTCAAATGACAAGAGACGTGAGCGCAATGGTAAGAGAGTTAGTTCACCCAAAAATGTAGTCATTAATTACTCACCTTCATGTCGTTCCAAACCCGTAAGACAATTATTCATCTTCAAAACACAAATGAAGATATTTTTGATGAAATTCGAGAGGTTCCTTAAACAGCAGCAAAATCATTGCAAATTTCAAGGCCCAGAAAGGTAACGTAGACTCACTGTATTCCGGACACTTGACCTTTTCTCGCAAATTCTATAAATAAACACTTTCAGGTCATGGCGCATATATATATATATATATATATATATATATATATATATATATATATATATATAGAAATCAACGTGAGTTGACTGTTCAGAAAATGACAAGGGGAAGGTTTTCCGGCAGGACAAAAGGACGAGGGGAGAATACCTCCATAGAAAACGGCTCTTAAAACACGATCACCCACCAGAAAATGACGAAAAAAAACATTCTTATGGTCTTATAAAATAATTATGAGTTACAATTTGCAAATATTTGTACTTTAAGGGATTAAAAAAATAAATAAATAATAAAAATTCTTAAATAAAACGTTAGAATATAATGCTCAAATGAACAATTGTCTATTAAAAGTGTGTATTGACGCTTATACAACAAAGTTATGAAGATTAATATGATTACTTTACCAACTTATAGTTGTTAAAATGTATGCGTTTTATATTAGAAATGACTCCTTCTTAACTGTCCGAAACACAGTAGAAATTCACCGCACACCGTGAGGTATACTGACAGAGAGGTTGAGAAATGGACTTGTAAAACTAGATTATGATTTTTTCAGGGAGAGAAACCTTGACTAACATTATCAAGATGACTTAAGGGAGGACTCCTCTTCTTCCAAAAACTCTCATCTTCCTTGCTTTGTTCTCTTTCTCTTTCTAAACACAGGTAATTAGTTTTGAAGGAAGATAGAGCTCAGAGTAATTACAGTCAAACAATGAATACATCTAATTTCATTTTAGTTTTTTTCCTCACCACTTCTCTGATTTTCATTTCCAATTGTACACTGTCCTGTCCGCCTTTGGTTCTTCCCTACTATTTGAATATTACAGGTTTTTGGAAAGAAAATTATACTTCTGTCAGTTTGTTTTTCTTTTTGTCTCAGCTTTTGTCTCTTTTACAGACCACTGACTCTTCACATTTATATTTATCTCTCTCTTTCTTTTCTGATTTGATTCAGTCCCCAAATTTCTCTCTTGTTGGTTCCCCATTGAGTGGATGGCGACCTAACATGTTGTTTACCAAGCACAGCCGTCTCATTATTTATAGTACTGCAGTCAGGCTTTTTGGAAAATATAAATAAATAAGTAAATAAAAAATGTGGCTAACTACATTAAAACTGTTTTAATGGGCAATTTATTTTTGAATATGTAACTACCTCTATTATTATTATTATTATTATTATTATTTTTTAAATCAGAACAGTTTTAATCTGACACATAAAACATTAACAATCCCAATTAGGGTGACAACCTTTAAGTTTGTGCAAAATAAAACTATTTTAAATAACTAGGTTGGAAAAATAAAGATGACCAGCAGCATGTTAGTGTCATAGTTATCATTGATATCTTAAAGGGATACTCCACTTTTTTTTTTTGGAAATAGGCTCATTTTACCACTCCCCCAGAGTTAAACAGTTGAGTTTTACCGTTTTTAAATCCATTCAGCCGATTTTCTGATATTTAGAAGAATATCAGTAACCAGACAGTTTCTGGTCTCATTGACTTCCATAGTATATATTTTTTTCCTACTATGGAAGTCAATGAGACCAGAAACTGAACTGGTCTGGTTACTGATATTCTTCTAAATATCAGAAAATCGGCTGAATGGATTTGAAAACAGTAAAACTCAACTGTTAAATTCTGGGGGAGTTGTAAAATGAGCCTATTTCCAAAAAAAAAGTGGAGTATCCTTTTAAGTCTTGAGTCTTTTACCAGTAAGTAATAAAGTAATTTCACCACAGTTTGCACCACAGAGTAAAAAAGGAAAGGAAACATGGGTGGCATTGGATTCCATGGTAATAAATTGACCTTAGTCTCTGTCTTATTCATGTTCAGAGCTCATACATCTGGAGGCGTTAAACGGTCTGTGTATTGGTGTTTGTAAGGGGTAATATAATGAAACAAAAAAGGGGAAATGAATGGAACAAAATGACATTAACTATTAAGTTTCAAAACCAGTGTTTACAGGATTATGGGGGATCAGGTTGTAAATCAGTGGGTTGCGACACACAAAACAAAATGGCATGTAAAAACGAAATGATGCAGATAATAAAATGCAACTTACCATATAATTGTGCATAGGGCAGCAAAATAGAAAGGTCTATTAACTATCAACTAACAGCGGGAAAAGGCTTACGATGTATTTTGTTGCGTACATCAAAGGGTAAATGAATGCCTTAATAAAATGTCTAATACAGCTACAATTTTTAGCCTAAATTTGTTACTGCACACTAACCATGTGGACTTTGCTTATGTTTTATACCATTTTTCAGTCTTAGGCCCCGTCCACACTACTGCGTTTTCGTTTAAAAACGGAGAATTAAAACGAAAACGATCTCCGTCCACACTAGCGTTTTACCTGCGTATTAGAATTTATCTCCGTCCACACTAAAACGACTGAAAAAACGTGGATCACGTGACCATTCACCAACACTGGGCATGCGCGCGCCGGTGTAAACAGTGGTTGGCGAATCAGGGAAAGATACGTCATGACTGATGACACCCAATCATAGAGTCGAGCGTGAGCCTCTGCGTCATCGTTTGTAAACTCCTCCGTTTTGTCTCGTCCGCACTAAAACGCCCTCCGGAGATTCAAAACGCAAAACGCAGCTGCAGCGTTTCTAAACTTCTCCGTTTTAGGTCTTCATTTTTCCCGTTTTAGTGTGGACGGGAGGTGCAAACGTAGCAAAAGGTCTCCGTTTTTAAACGAAAACGCAGTAGTGTGGACGGGGCCTTAGTTAATCTGTTGTCATGGTTGTTGATTTGATTGTATTAAGTCTGATCACTGGCTCTTAAGTTCATGCCTTTTAAGTTTGTGTTGTCCGGCCTAGTCTAGTCCACATTTCAATTTCAATGATTTATGGACATTGTTGTTGGGTGTGCAGGCTTGATGACCAGTGTAAAATTTGGGATGAGAAGTGAAACCATTTGATAACTACTGTGAAAGAAGTCCATGTGCTTATTTAAAAGATATCCAGCGTAATTTTTTTTTTTTTGTCTACTAAAAGCCCTCATTTTGAGGCAGGATTGTGTGTTAATATTCGAGACGAGTTCCTGCGTTGAATGACGTATGATCTGAAACTGTTCTTTAACAGATTGGACTCGAGTCTTTTGGTCTTTCATCTCTCGCTCCCCCACCCTCGACACCTGCTCACATCGTTCTTCTTCCAGACACTATATCACCTCTCACCAACACCAGCATCCATTGCCCTGATTATACTTATGGTCTGTCCATCCCAGCTGAGCATGTTGCGATAGATTTCTCAGGAGGCTCTATGAACTAAAGGATGTGTATCCGAATGGTTTCAGCTCCAAGTGTCTGATGAGGTAGATATAGAGGTAAAGATCTGGGTGACCTGAAGGCTGCAGTTTGAGCCCATCACCACTGAATACAGTATTTTGTTTGTGGCTGGACTGTTCCTGTGAAGTTTGTCACTTTAGATCAAAGCATTGGCTAAATGACGTGTATCTTACCTTCATACCACACGCTGCACTGCTCACAGAGACCCTAGGGCCAATGTAGATGGACACTACCATCAGTCACAGTTGTTGATCATCTGACCTGTAATCCAGAGAGCTTTGAGTAGGTTGTGAGTTGAACAATTGCAACACAAAAGACCTTCCTTGTACCATTCTTTGTACTTTTTAAAAAATAATTGTTGAGTAAGTGTATGCCTATAACATGAGTATGTGAATGTAAACATTCAATTAAACTTATTTGGCTGTTTTATATTGTTCTCTGGCCAAAAACACTGAAACTACTGTACACATTGAATCTACACAGCTGGTTTCGATTCAGCACAGTGCCAGAATTTTTGATCATCACTCTTAGAAAAAAAAAATTAAAAAAAATGGAACTTTATGGTTCTTGGCTCAATTTTAAAGAAAGCTTTATTTCGAAAGATTCTAAAAGGAAGAATGTATTAAATGATTGCATAATACTTTCATCTTTCACAGGTTTATTTTTTCTGGTGATAAGTATGTTTAAGAGCTGATTAATTCTTAAAGTTCAATTAAAGCAATTAAAACTAAATACATAGAATGATCCCATTAAAAAATCCCTCTTTTCTTCAAAGAGTGTTCAAAAGTTAACACAAAGTAATGTAAATGAAATAATTTAATAATATGTAATATTAACAATATCATGATGAAACAACAATGAAAAATGTATAAAAGCAATGCTATTTTTATAAATATAATATATATAATATAAATCATTTAAAAATACTAACTCATACATTATTTAAATACAGTAAATAATAGTTAAATTATTAACATAGCATAGTAATGCAACATTTTTTAATGTCTCCTGAATTTTGTTGGTTTCATGCCTTTGGCAGCTGATAATTCACTTAGCATTTAACATAGTCTTTTTATTTTTACCTTTTTTAAGGATGAGGACATTTCATGCAACCCATCGATGCGGTCATCCTCCTATTTTAATAAATACAGCAGAATTACTCATTTTTCTCCTGTGATCCTCTCAGAACATTTTTGAATGTATCTAACATGCTTTATTCTTTGAAATGGCAGATGAAATGAGCAAATGGAGGAGCATAAGTATGCATGGAAGTTTCGTGGAGCGACAACAACAAAATGTGCACTTAATTTATCTTAGTGTCCTTGATCCCATCTGGGCAGTTTGACAAATGATCAGACTTGTCATCAAGTCTGTAATTCAGAAATATACCTCATATTAGTGAAAGTCTCCAAGCTCTGATTGGACGGTTGGGATGGAGGGTGTTTGGCACTTGATGGATGGAGGCAGAGCCCTGTTGTCATCTTAATCGGGGATTCCACGGTGATGGATGTTGTCATCTTAATCAGGGTTGGCTGGAAGATTGATGAGATGGGCTGTGACAGCGGGGTCAGTGAGCTGGCCGTCCGAAGAGTGAGGGAGGAAGGGTCATCAGAGGATAGAACATGGAATGGCCATTTCACATGACAAGCGCAGTCCTACATTGTCCACTCATGCAAGTCTCTTCGCTGACGGCCGAGACACGGCACGGTTCCATTCTCCTGTATCGCTGATTCTCACTCTTTCTTTCTGTCTTTGCATGTCCCAGTTCTCTTTTCTACCTCCTTTCGCCTGCAGCTGTATAATGGGCTTTTTGATTTGTGTAATTATTTTACGTTGGTCCTTCACTGTGGAAAGTGCTTCTGAAATTAGCGAAAAACCTTTCAAAAATAAAAGTAACAATTAGTGCTATATGTCACTGGCTTTGAAAGAAGAACAAAAAAATATTAAAGTGCCTTTTTTTCTGTTTTTCTTAGAAATGGAGGTCTCAAAAAATCAGACGGATATGGACAAGAAGGCTATAGATGAACTGGTGCGGGAGAAGGGCATCCTCAATAAGGTGTGTGTGTGGAAACGTGTTTCCAATTTACTTCTAGCAAAATGATCTATATGAAACCAACCATAAGGAACACGTTAACAGACAAAACATCGTTCTTAGGCCTGTCAGTTGATTTTTCAATATTTAATTTTAACACTAGAAGTGCCAGAATTCCAAAACTACTAGAACGGCCACAAACGGTCATTTTGACCGTTAGATTCAAAACAGTGTTTATTTCGTTGACGAATAATTTTCGTAATTATTTTCGTCAACCGCATTTTTTCAAAGACGAAAACGAGAGTAGTTTTCTAGTTTTAGTAGTTCTACTAGTTCTAGTTAGAGTAGTTTTGTAGTTTTCTTCCTTGAAATGAACACTTCGCAATATTCCTCATATAAATAATTCCCGTCCCATATGCAAAAAAAAGGTTGAGTGGAGTTGTTTTAGTAGTGTTTTGAAACTCGTTAGGGAAAGGGGCGTGATATTTCTGAAACACACTTGAAGTGATTGACCAATCACAACACACCGATTCATCTGACCAATCAGAGCATGCACTTTTCAGAAGGAGGGGCTTCTTGGAGAGATCGAAACTAAACAGAGCGTTACTGACAGACTAGAAAGAGAGGCGTTGCAACAATTATAAAATGTGCTTTTTGAACATTCAAATATGAAAACCTATTAAAGAGTAACTAAACCCTAAACCAACTTTTTTTTTAGTTAATGATCTGTAAAAATGGATCTTTATTAATACCAGTCATTGATTCGAGTAACTTTTTTGACATTTGTGTATAAAGTGTTTCATTTGCACAATACATGGTGTAAAAACATTCAAATATAAAACATTTCATATTTCAAGGTTTTCATATTCAACTGCAGTAGCCACCGTTCAACCTGAAGAGGGCAGCACTAAGACGTTTTTACACCATATATTGTAGAAAATGAAACACTTTATACACAAATGTCAAAAAAGTTACTCGAATCAACTGGTATTAATAAAGATTAGACCATATATTCTACAATATATGGTGTAAAAACATCTAAGTGCTGCCCTCTTCAGGTTGAACGGTGGCTACTGCAGTTGAATATGAAAACATTCAAATATGAAAACCTATTAAAGAGTAACTAAAACTTTTTTTAGTTAATGATCTGTAAGAATGGATCTTTATTGATACCAGTCATTGATTCGAGTAACTTTTTTGACATTTGTGTATAAAGTGTTTTATTTCTACAATATATGGTGTAAAAACGTCTTAGTGCTGCCCTCTTCAGGTTGAACGGTGGCTAATGGAATTTTCCCATTGGATGTTCCGAACTTCGTGACGTACGCAGGTTTCAGCTCACCACGCGAGCTAGGATAAAAACTATCTTGTTTCGTCAAAACCACAGGAATTGGAATTGCGAGTATTGAAAACGATCAGGATAGAGTGTTTTAGCATCTATTTCATCCTCTCTATCTCCGCTGGGGTCCGCCCACTTTTTCAGCATTTTTCAAATACTGCCAGTGGGTGGAGTCAGGCTCTGACCAGGGGTTTAGTTAATATTTAATATTTAACATTTAACATTATTATTGATCTGTGTTGTTGTCATTATTATTGATAACATTTATTTAATATTTAATATTTAACAATATTATTGATCTGTGTTGTACTACTTTCATGTTATCACTGTGAAGCTGCTTTGACACAATCTGTATTGTGAAAAGCGCTATATAAATAAATGTGACTTGACTTTAGTTACCCGTTAAAAGGGAAGGGGGAAGGGGGAGGGGGGATTGAGATCATCGCATTACGCCGGGTCTGCGTTTTGGACGTGCTTCATATCACCTGAGACAACTCTTAATACTGGGTTAGCTTTATTGCGAGTCTTTGAGGTTTATTTTTCCTCCTCACAGCTAATTTTCTGCCGCAGTTCTGCAGTTTCATAGTTCTTATAGCTTCCCCACGCTGTTATGATGCACAGATGGATTTCAGAAAACAAGAGAAGGTGCATGATGTTTTTGCTGATGTGCTGAATATTGCATTGCTATTGTGCGTGTGAAAATAAAAGGATATTCATATTTAATTGCACAGGAGACACTCTGTCTCACAAATGCACACACTGTAGCATACAAACATAGCTTTTGATATCAGCTTACCTTGGAGAATCACTTCTTTGATCTATTGAATAGCAATATATCACAGAGTCAAATCCTCCTATTCTCAAGCTTGGTTTTTTATACCTATTTTCTGAAAAGTCATTCTTTCTAAGTATATTTACAAAGTGATCTTTTGTGTATGTTGTATTTGCATATTTTCCCAGAATATGATTAAGGCGGCAAATGAAACCGACAAACAACAGAACTATGTTAAGCAATACGAACAGTCGATGAAGTCTCTGGAAAATGAGATTTTAAACTACAGGGATGAAGCCCAGAAACAACGAAAGATCATCTTCCAGCTGGAGAAAGAGAGGGATCACCACATAAACGAGGCCAGTGAGCTCAAAAAGAAGGTAAAGCATGTTTGAAGAGACACACACGCTAAAGTTAAGCTGGGTGCACACTGTAAGATTTATAATAGGCCTTCAAATACTTATACACATTTCAAATACTTATATCACTGACAACAGTAGTCCAGCCAGGATATTGTCATTTAAAAAGTGAAGTCACAGCCCTCAATTGATGTTGATGTTGTCATGTTGTGTTTTGGTCTGATGCTCCACCCTCCACCTATTTGCCAATCACGAAGTGTGTTCCAGTATGCGGGTTGCCAGCTCTGCAGCAGCTACAAACGTGCTGGATCTGGCAACCTCGAGTCAGGGGGGAGGAGGAGGGGATACACTACTCTACAGTAATTTGAAAGTGATTGCAGTACCAGTTTTGGCCACTATCTTACATACGGCTCCTTTACTATGTAGAAATTGTGCTTTTTAGTCACTGTGGAATATTTGTACTGTCATAAATAGCTAGCTAGACATATGTGATAATTATTGGACTGTTTTAATTATCAACAATGGATGGATGAAAAGCATTTAAAAAAAAATGAGCAAAACTACAAAGTAAAACAAGTTTAGGAATAAGATATTTACATAGTCTATCAACAAGATTGCCGGGTCAGCATCACTGTTGCATCCAGTGCTGCTTTTTAGCTCGCGCCAACCAGTGAAAGCCCGACCGAGTAAGACTCTTTTCCGGTTCCTCACACGGTCATATTCTCTTTTCCTTTTCCAAGTCTCTTCCGACCATGTTTTCCATCGTCGAGTATCACGTCTGAAATGAGTTTTTTTTTTTTTTTCAAGGAAGAAACGTTCAAATATGTCATTTTGGTGATCAGAGGTGAGTTTTAAGGGATACAATTATTAGGGGGGCTTTAAGTGATCATCTACTCACCCTGGTGTTGCTCTAATGCCATATGACTTTCTTTATATGGACCACACAAGTATAATTTTAAAAAAAATGGCCATACATTGACAGTGAATATCTTCCAGCATCAAGCTTTTTATAAAAGATGCAAAAATATCATAGAATGATCTCAAGTGTTCTGGTGATATACGATAGGGTTGAATGAAAAACAAAACGAAATTTAATGTATTATTTTATGAATCTCTGTTCGATGTGCACGTAACATTCATTAGACTCCATTAGCTGTGAGAGATTGAGATCGCCAAAAATGTGACATGAAATACAACGCCTAGAAATCGCAAAAAAAACATATCCGTGTACTCCTCTCTGAGTGGAATATAACTGGACCTGAACTCCGTTTGTCTGATGGCAGTCAGAAGGACAGTTGACAGATGTAAACGCGTACATGTGATGTACTTGTGTTAATGTGGCAGTAACACACCTCAGTGGAGGAATGGAGTAACCTTCACATGTCTGTGCTATTAAATAAGATGTAATTAGTTTGCTACGTATAACATTTTATTAGTTTAACTAGACTTAACTTACTCAGTAAGTGTCTCTAAAACTATGGAAGTAGAACATCAAGTATGGAAAACAGCTCGTGTCCCTTGTGGCAGTACCAAAGATGCAACACATATAAATGCACTGAAATGCGAATTGAATTTGAGCCCATGTCAAAACATGACACATGAAATCTAACTTGCACAGCTTAAAATGTTTACAGTCATATGCTGATACTGTATGTTTCAATCAAAATCTCTCCACATTTCTTTTTCTTAAAATCTTTTACTTTCTAAGAGTTGGTGAGAGAGTCGCTTGTAATCCCTGAAGGCATTCCTTCAGTCTGTAGTACTTCAGTGTCCTTCTGTGAGTTGTCTCACTAATGACTTTATAATACTGTTGCTATCGCAACACGTGTGGTCTCTTTGCATAATTCAAGGTAGTGACGTTTAGGCACTTATGGGAAAACTTGTTTATAATGGGCAACTATTAAGTTGAGTCAAGAGTGCAATGAATAAGATAAATAGAGAACTGGTCTAATTAGGACTGATCTTCAACCTGTTTTACTTGGCCATTAAGCTTCATTTCATAAATGGGCAATTACGCAAAAAAAGAAATTCTGTAAACTTTATATAGAAAAGTTTTTATATAGAATCTTAAAGGGTCATGTCAGACGCTTCATAAAGGCCACATACACAACTGCAGCTAAATTTTGTTGTCAGTTCACCTTTGAGTGTTTAATCTTGTTCTGTACACAGTAATTTACAGGAGCGATAACCGCATACTGATTAACATAATTACTGTATGATGTCAATGAACAGGAAAGACAAGTGTGAACATTCAACTCATTTGTGTTCTATTGAAGAAAGAAAGTCATTCAGGTTTGGAAAAACATTAGGGTGAGTAAATGATGACAGCATTATTATTTGAGAGTGAACTATTCCTGTTAATCAACTCTCAAGTCTACTTCATTATCTCGGCATGACTTTTTATCATAGATTGTATAAGTTATAACATAAGAAAATTACAGTTTGGTTAATGTGTCACCTGCTATTCTCAATTAACGAGTCATTCATTTAATTATAAAAGTACCTGGAATAGTGAATTAAATGCTTTTTAAGGTATTTTAAGATATAACAAGTTTTAGAACAAGTCTGCTGCTAACAAGTTATTCTTTTCAAATTACATGTTCTTAGGATTAAAACCATCTGTTGATTTTTTATTTTTTTTGCAAATCAGAAAGCGGTGGTAATTATAATTACATACTATGATGTGGTCGTTAAATACCTTTGTGCTAAAATAAAATCCGTCTTGAAAAGTCGTCTATAAAAAATCTATCTTTTTTGGTGTTGACACACCCTCTAGCATCCTGGCATTTGCCCTGACATTTGTTTTCTCAGGTTTTTATGTTGGGTAAGTGCACTGCACCATGAACAGCAAGATTCAGGTTTACATTCAGCTCCAGGCCCATCCTCTTACTCTCTTTCTGTCACAGACAGATAAGACTAGACATAATATATTCCATATAATAGTGTTCCTGATTCTGTGTAAACTAGGTGCATCGGTGCCTTTGAAAATCTACACCGTAAAATATAGCCAGAATTCTCACCTGCACATTCCAAATCCTCTGTCAATTTGTGCCTATATATATATAGATTTATTGAAAGTTAATCAGTTATTGAGTTCAATTCACCTATAAATGAGAGCTGCAGAAGAAAATAGTACTTGTATTCAGTTCAGTTTAGTTCAATACTGATTCAATTTAGTTCAGTGACATTGCTCTTGCAAAGTTTATCAATGAATGAGTTCAATTCACCTATAAAGCAGCTCTACAGAAGTCAATAGTGCTGTTATTCAGCTCAATTCAGTTCAATGCTGATTCAGTTTAGTTCAATAACAGTGCCAATGTCACAGTTCATCAATTAATGAGTTCAAGTCACCTATAAATGAGCTCCACAGAAGACAATAGTGCTGTTATTTAGCTCAATTCAGTTAAATGACGTTGCAAATTTCATCAATTAACGAGTTCAATTCACCTATAAAGGAGCTCTACAGAAGACAATAGTGCTGTTATTCAGCACAATTCAGTTCAATGCTGATTAAATTCAGTTCAATGACGTTGTTGCAAAGTTCATCAATTAACAAGTTCAATTCACCTATAAAGGAGCTTTACAGAAGACAAAAGACAATAGTGCTGTTATTCAACTAAATTCAGTTCAGTGCTGATTCAGTTTAGTTCAATAAGAGCACCAATGTCACAGTTAATCAATTAATGAGTTCAATTCACCTATTAAGGAGCTCTACAGAAGTCAATAGTGCTGTTATTCAACTAAATTCAGTTCAGTGCTGATTCAGTTTAGTTCAATAAGAGCACCAATGTCACAGTTAATCAATTAATGAGTTCAATTCACCTATAAAGGAGCTCTACAGAAGGCAATAGTGCTGTTATTCAACTAAATTCAGTTCAGTGCCGATTCAGTTTAGTTCAATAAGAGCACCAATGTCACAGTTAATCAATTAATGAGTTCAATTCACCTATAAAGGAGCTCTACAGAAGTCAATAGTGCTGTTATTCAACTCAATTCAGTTCAGTGCTGATTCAGTTTAGTTCAATAAGAGCGCCAATGTCACAGTTCATCAATTAATAAGTTCAATTCACCTATAAAGGAGCTCTACAGAAGACAATAGTGCTGTTATTCAGCTCAATTCTGTTCAATGTTGATTCAATTTAGTTCAATGAGAGTGCCAATGTCGCACTCTTATGAAATGAGTTCAATAGAGCTATAAAGCAGCTATACAGAAGACAGTAGTGTCATTATTCAGCTCAGTGTAGTTTGATAGAGTTAGTGGAGTCAAATCGTGAAATCGATTATATTTCCGTCAAGTTATAGCCTCATTTGAGGATACACACCGGATGCACATCTCTATAGCTCACATTATACTGTCTTACACACGCAAACAGTGCGAGCGTGAAGGTTGCACTGCAGAAGGTGTTTATTTTGGAACAGCTTTCACAGTTTCCTAGGAACCAGAGGCTATTTAAGACACACAACACCGCTTTCATGTGTTCAGCATTGCTAACATTTGATTTCTTTCAGACAGACTGTGTGAAAAGTTGATAATCTAATTCCAGGTATAAAACGTTCAGCCGTAAGCATTAGTTAGGCCGCGTGTCGAAAAAGCTCTTCGCTGATGGTTTTGAGATTGCCCCCAGAGATCTGACTCCACACTGTACTTTGCAGAGAATAAAAATTCTCCTGATTTAGAAATAAGAAAAATGCTTCAAAACAAGTAGGTCTAAAATGCCAGAGGAAAGCTATTCGTTAGCATTCCCATTCAGAGCTGAAATCTGCCATCTTGGGACAGAAGTTTTTGAGACAATCCATAAACGTGTGACATTAAACATTTATTTACACCCTTTTCTGTTGCCTCCTTCACACACCAGCGTTGTATTACACAGTTATTTTACAACAGCTGTTACTTGCTCTAGTAGCTTACAGATTTAATTTTCATTTCAACACAAATCTGTAGATGTTCAGTTTGTAAGGCCAGCTCTAACCTCCTCCAGACTGTCTCATTACATTTTACCAATGTTCCACCATCATTAGAGGCATGATATTTGTAGAAAACCATTAAAGGAGTAGTTAACTTTAAAAAAACGTTTGCTGATAATTTACTTAACCCCATATCATCCAAGATATCCATGTCATTCGAAAAAAAGTTAAGGTTTTTGATGAAAACATTCCAGGATTTTTCTCCATATAATGCACCTTACTGGGACCCAAATGGTTCAAGGTCCAAAAGACAGTTTCAGTGCAAACTGTTCAAAGGGCTTTAAACGATTCCAGACGATGAATAAGGGTCTTGTCAAGCAAAACAATTGCTCTTTTTTTTTTAAAAAAAAAAGACAAATTTTAAGTTTAAGAACTCGTTTATCAAAATGAACAAATATTTTTTCGTGTCATTTGGTTCATTCGAAGAACGAAATGAACAAATTGACTCGGGAAAAGATTCGATCATTTTGATGAACGAGTTCGAACAGGAGAGTCACGAACGTGCATTCCATTTAAGGTAATAAAAAGTATAACATTTACCAGGTTTAGATCAGTGAATTTAGCAAAATTTTTTGAGGAGATGATGGAAAAACTCTATGGTGTTCACAAGTTTGATTTATAAGGCCCTGGAGCTGACTATGAATTGCGAGTTGTTGAATTTACAGTGACTGGCGTTAGGCTTTGGTTGATATTAATATACACACTATTTGCAACCTCTGGGTTCGCCTGACACTATCTCTAGAAACACAAAGTTTTTGGCATAGATGTCTGAAGGCTGTTGTCCAATTGTCTCAAATTGACGAATTTAACCCTGAATATAGCCTGAATATATATGTGAGTTTGAATGGCATAGCCTTGGACACGTTCTGCTTTCAATTTAGTGTAAAAATCCCTTGCATCCATAAAACATGTGCTCACTCCTCTGAACTCCTCGGAAACTATGCACTTTGTTCTTTGCTAAATGCACAAGTGAAAAGGTTAATATGGATTGGCAACTATTTAAACTGCAGTGAAATTCAATAAAGCCAAGTTGTTTGTTTGGTTCTTTAAACTTCTCCTGATGTGGATGTTTCTTAGTTAAAGAAAGGAAATCAAAACCTGACAAGGTTGGGAAAAGGGTAAAGGCAATCCTGGGTCTGAATTTTTCATCAGTGCAAGTTGTGTAACCTCTCAGTGAATAACATATGGTCAGTTTCAAAATTTTTCAAAACAGCTAAAAAAAAATGATGTCGCTTTGCACAACATCTATGTGGGTATCACACTTACACTCTAAAAAATGCTGGGTTGTTTTAACCCAACTTTGGGTCAAAATATGGACTAACCCAGCCGTTGGGTTAAATTTTTACATTACATTTTTAACCCAACATTTCGGGTTTGTCCATATTTGACCCAAAATTGGGTTAAAACAACCCAGCATTTTTTACAGTGTATCCTTCACGGACAAGGCAATCCCAAAATTCATTGCAATGACTTAATTTACTTTCAAGATATTCAATCTAAATGAGTGGTTCTCAATCTTTTTGACTTAAGACAATGTCAAACACTATATTCGGATAACTCCTTTATTATTACACTGTAAAAACATATTGTTGGTTTAACTTATAAAATGAAGTAAAATTTTAAGTTCATTGAAATTGAAAAAATTGAGTTAATACAATGAAGGAGATTGATTTAATCATCGGGAACTCAAAATATTATGTTATCTGAACTACATGAAGTATTTAAGTTGATTTGACAAAATAAAAAATGTTGTGATTACGCATAAGGACATTTTTTTTACAGTGTAGGAACTAGGAGAGTTGATAGGTATAATTGTTAACTTTATCCTCAGTAAAAACAATATTCATTGAACATTATTTCATTTTACATCTTGATTTTTTTTAGAATACTAATGTAAACAGACAACTCACTAGGTTTTAAACAGAGATAACTGTGATCTTGCTGATTGTCTTTGTCTGTCATTACAGGTTTTTGAGAATATGGAGGAAAATAAACTGAAGCAGATTAAGATATTTGAGGAAGAGAAGAGAATCGCAGAAGTTGAAACAAAACTGAAGCAGCAAAAGAATCTCTATGAGGATGTTAGGACAGAGAGGGACCTCTTCAGCAAGAACCTGATTGAGGCCAAGGTAAAATGTGTGTGTGTGTGTGTGTGTGTAGGCCTTTATATTATAGATACCAATGAACACGAGAGGAGACATGGAGTCCAGTAGATCCATGGGATGACTTCTTTGGGTAATACGCCCCACGGAAGCTTGTGTGAAGATGCCATGAACATTAATCTTTGTCTGGGAATCCGCCCCATGTGTGAGAAGTTGGAAATAGCAGGTAACCTATCCTGCTGTGCAGATTTAGGCTTGAAAGTCTACAAAAATACATGAATGCAGATGCTTCTAGCAATGCAAAAATCATTTTCACGCATCAATGCGTTCCCAAACGTGTCCGAATGCAATTCATAGTGCAACACAAGTTGCATTCTCAGCATTGCCACAAGGAGCTCTATAGTGGGCCAGTTTTCTCTTTCAGATCTTAATATATTTAAAAAAAAAATAATATTTCCTGTGATGCAAAGCTAAATCTAAATTTTCAGCATCATTACTCCAGAAATCTTTCTAATATGATGATTTGGAGCTCAATAAACATTTCTTATTATCATCAATGTTGAAAACAGTTGTACTGCTTAATATTTATAATATTATTGAAATATTTTGAAACCCTAATATATTTTATTCAAGATTCTTTGATAAATATAGAAAGTTCAGGATAACATTGATTTGAAATCTAATAATTTTGTAACATTTAAAAGCCTTTTCTGTCACTGTCACTACGCTGGTCTTTGGGAGACAAATGAGTGAAGCCTTGACTACTGCAGAGAGAATAGTTAAGTGTAAGACTTCTCAAAGATATATTTTTCAATGACTGTACTCTATTGTCAGTTTTTCCTTGATGTCCCATTACTGCTCTGTCACTTCTTTTCCTGTGAATGTTTTGAGTGTGCCTGCCTGCCTGCCTGGCCAGCTGCCTTTGTGTCTGTCTCTCACACGCCTCCTTGCGTTCACTTTTAGGATCTGAATGCTGAGATGAAACGCAAGGTGAAGAACATGAACCGCGAGATTGAACAGCTGAAAGATGAGATCACCACAAAAGAGGTGGCTTTAGAAAAGAAGCACCAGGAGCACCAGCGCATGGCCAAAGAAATGGAACAACTGAAGGTATCTCATTTTATTCTCAACTACCATGTCTTGCCCTCTTTCTTCTGTTTATCTACAGGTCTAATGTTAACATGCCTAGTCAGTGTCCTGAGCAAGCATGATGGGACATGTTTCCAGTGAAACGATTTGTCTGTCCACATTGAATGTGAAACTATTGCACAACTTGACAGTCTCAGCCAATCATATTTTTGTCCAATGAGATTGCATGGTGAGTGGGCTACACAGCGCAATGTGCAGGAATAGAAACTATGAATGTAAACTATAAACTAAAAACGTCATTCCAGTTCGGACAAAAACTCTGATTTACGTTACTTATTACAATTAGTTTGGATGTGAACACCGTTTACATTACGTTTAAATAATTAAATGATATGAAAGTATAAAATGATCACCTTTTTTATTTTTATTTTACATACCACAAGTTCACTCAATTTTAGATTTTTTTTATCATTTTAAAAGTGTTTGGATACCTCTATGAATTGTCCAACATTCCAACTATGTAAAAATGAACCATTGTTCATTGAGCTTATTTTGTTAGTGTATATGGTCCAACAGCACTGGGACCAGTGTTGTAGTCGAGACCAGCTCACTCGAGTCCGAGTCGAGACCGAGACCAAAGAGGTTGGACAACCTAAGGTTGGGTCTGAAACCAGAAAGATATCTTCAAGAATATGTAAAATATCTGGTAGTAACAAAAAAATTGGCACCATACTCAAACCAAATATACCATGGAATCATTCAAATTAAAATGATTACAATCAGTAAGTGCTCTTTAACATAACATTACTGCACACGAATTCTATGTGGCTCTTATATACAAACTGAAATATGGATGATAAGGCAGACATTTTCAATACATACAGTAGTTGAGCTAGAGGCTCCACATCACATCTGACCTGGGTCCTGCTGTATTTGCGCACCGCGAACGTCGTCATGCGCAGTTGTGCACAAGAAAGTCAGCAGTCATTGGACGTTTCAATCAAACAATTGAATGAAATATTAACATGCAGCAATAATCATGACATATTTTGAATGGGACTCGAGTGGACTCGGGAATAACTCCGAGTCCTAATATGTTCGATTATGAGTCAATTCCGAGTCAAAATGCACACGAGTCCATGACAAGACCGAGACCATTAAAATATGGACTCGAGACCGAGTCCGAGTCTCGAGTACACAACACTGACTGTCTGGGACCTTTCACTCTTTGTATCGCTCTGCTTGTTTGTATTTCCTTATTACATTATTATGCCAGTAGGTGGCAACAATAGACTATTTTCGTGAGTGAATCATTGACTAATTGAACTGCTTTGTTAAAAAATGCTGTTATCTCCTAAAAGTCAGTTTATGTGTCATGCATGAATGCGTGTAGCTATTTCCCACACATTAAATATAATACGCATGTGTAGACTGATATTTTTCTAATATATGGACTCCTTCAAGGGAGTAGCCTTAAACAAACGTTTCAGTATGGTATTATGCATTTTCGGAGAATTTATATATAATGTTTTGACTGCAAATGTCATGTCCATAATGCTGGAATTCCCCAATTTTAAATAATTTATCCTTAACTAGTTTTGCTGTGTAGGTCTACATATTTTATAATGTTAACTTCAAATAGTAATAATAGTAACAGGAAATAGGACGGGACATAACGCTGGGAGATTGAAGGGGTGTGTCACAATGTTGCGATTTCGGTTTTTATTGCATGTCGTCACAGCCCTAGTCATTTTATAATGTTAAGTTCCACTTCTGTATAGTTATTTTGGTAAAAGTAACTCAAAAGTAATACAGGAGTAATGCAACGCATTACAATTTTGAGACAGCGATATTGTAAGGTAATGAATTACTTTTAAATAACAGTAACAAGTAATATGTAATGTATTACAGTTTGGAAGTAACTTGCACAACAATGTTGCCTGGTCTCGATTTCTGTTGAAATATTCAGATGGTAGAGTCAGAATTTGGAGAACATGGATCCATCATGCCTTGTTACCACTGTGCAGGCTGGTGGTGGTGGTGTAATGGATGTTTTCTTGGCAAACTTTAGGCCCCTTAGTGCCAATTGGGCATCATTAAAAATGCCACGGCCTCTGATGGCTACATCCAGCAAGATAATGCACCATGTCACAAAGCTCGAATAATTTCAAATTGTTTTTTTGAACAGGACAATGAGTTCACTGTACTAAAATGGCCCCCACAGTCACCAGATCTCAACGCACAGTATCTTTGGGATGTGGTGGAATGGGAGCTTCGTTCCCTGGATGTGCATCCCACAAATCTCCATCAACTGCTAGATGCGATCCTATCAATATGGGCCATCATTTCTAAATAATGCTTTCAGCACCTTGTTGAATCAATGCCACGTAGAATTAAGGCAGTTGTGAAGGCGAAAGGGGTTCAAACACAGTATTGTTATGGTGTACTGTATATTGCCATGCTAAACTCATCATAGAGTTGTCATGATATAAATATACAGTACATACAAGTGTGATTATTAATTTTTGTTTTTATACGCAGACTAGTCACGGTCTTCGTAGGTGCTCATTTGCGGTTCTTGACATGACCAGACAGCATTAGAAAAGTAACCTTGCATTCATCTTCGAGGAGATATTTTTCATAATCCTTTCATTATTACTTTCCAGATCTTGTGCTTATCAAATACAATGGCAGGTCTCTTCTTCTCCCTGTCATAAGCTTTCAATATCACCCTCACAAAGGATAATAATGGAATATCAAATAGGATGGCACAAAAAATGAAAGAAATAAAAGAAAACACAAAAGATCCCTCCATATTTTATGACAGAAATATAAATCTGAGTTCAGAGAGGTCTTTGACTCTATGCACTTTCAAATTCAACATCTAACATGAAAGACTTAATGAATATGCAGTGTTTTTTGGTGGTTATTGGAGTTGTAAATTATACATGACCTTGTTCTGAGATATAGAGTGAGGGGTGTGGTCGGATGGGAGGTTAGTCAGAGAAAAGGACAAACAAAGAGAGAGAAATCCTGAGTGAATGATTGACCAGCTCCAGGCCTATATGGTTGAACGATGCAACGTATCTAAAGTTTAGATATGAAGTGTCGAACACTGGAATGCATAAAGGATTTCAAATTGACCTGGTGTGATTTATAGAATATTTCTCATTAAAATAATAACATTTCTTGATATTCAATATATATACTTTTCACTACATTACTCCACTAATATAGTCCTAATATAGTTCCTTCACTTGATGGAATGAATGAAAACGAGGGAGTGAATTCGGATACTCAGTGTGTTGGAAGGGCTGCCACTTTTCTGTATCTGGAACACAGTGGCATCGGCCCATCAGCCTGAACAGATTGTTTCATAGGAGTGTGGACCAGTGGTCCGAACAGATGGTTTTAGACTGGAAGGTTCCTCCACACATGGGGTGGAAGGTTGGGGAGTTCTGGATGACAAGGGTGGAAAATTTCGACTCGCAGATCTCAGACTCACGAGCTGTCTCAGAACTAAATAGATCCACGGATAACTGAAAGTCTTTTTTGATTGGAAGCGTATAGTTGAATGCCCTTGAATATTCTGGTATCTGACTGTTGAAGATCCTTAAAAGCTCATTTTTGGGTTTGTGCATTTTTAAGGAACTAGACAGAAAGAGATTCATTAATAAAAGAAAATGGGTCTCAAGGGCTGGTGGGCAGCTACCCAACTTGAGCAGCTTACCCAGCATGCCACAGGAGGTGCTGTCTGGCACCCCGACTGGTTATCAGGAAGCATGATGGCTCTGATGTTCACCTCTCCTTTGAACCATGAAGTGAAAAGGCAAGACGCCCAATGGAAGAGAATGGGAGAGAGAAGACCAAAAGATGCTCTGAAGACTAATACGCTGGGAAACTTTACAAAGCAAACTAAAGTCTGTGAGCTCGATGCTGACACTCTCATGGTAGACATCAACGTAATCTTTGGAGAGCGCGCTAATCAAAGTAAGAGGCATGTTTGAGCCGAGCTCAGCACTCCCTCTGTTTAGATTCCTGTACTAATGAAGGAAAGCCACAGAGAACGGTAGAAAAAGACCAGCCGTCATCAGGAACACAAGAGCACTTGCAATTACTTCCAGAGGACGAGAATTTCAGACAAGATCCTTTGATAAACATTCAACCCTTTCACACAGGAAGTTAATTCATCATTAATGGAAATCTGTACATCCAGTGGAAATGTTCTTTCAAACTATAAAGAGGAAATAAAATGTTCTTGTTTTAATGTATTCGTCTCTTGTGCTCTCCCAGGGTGCATTTATTTGATTAAAAATACAATACAATTTTTATTATAAAATATAATATAATATTTAATTTAATTTCCTGTTATGGTAATACTGAATCTTCAGCATCATTACTCCAGTTTTCAGTGTCACATGATCCTTTAGAAATAATTTAAATTTGCTGATTTGGTGATCACAAGTTTGTGTGTGTGTGTGTGTGTAAAATAAAAATAAAAAATTGCTGTACAAAACAGCATTTATTCGAAATATACATTTTTTGTAACAATGTGTCACACTGTCACTTTTGATCAATTAAATGTGTCCTCACTAAACTTCACTGTAAAAAAATATTGTTGATTTAACTTAAAAAAAAAAAAAGTAATCTGGTTGCCTTAAGTTCATTGAAATGGAAAAATTGAGTTAACACAATGAAGGAGATTAATTGAAAAGAATTTTCAGGTACAATCCATTTTACACCTGCAAATTGAAAAACACATATATTTATGTGAAAAATGTAGCAACTACTGGAAAAATAGCTTGCTTTATTATATAAAATAAAGCAAACTTGATTTCAGAAACAAGATATTGGTACACTTTTCAGAATGTAAAAATTCTGATGTTTAGAGTTTAACTTATTGCTTCAGGACAGCACAGTTTTGGTATTGCTTACACAACATTAGCCATTTTAGCTATCTGAATGAAATAATGGGGATAAAAAAAACACTAAAAAGGTTCTAGAGAGGAAGTGGTGCACAATTAACACTTTTCTTGTAATTGCCTCTTCTAATTGCTGTAACTGCTCAATCACTGCATAATAATAAATGTCATGTTGTCATAAATAGTGTTAAATGAAAACCTTATACTTATTTTTCCTGTAATCCATGTATAATTTGTTCAGGCGTCACTTTACAAATAAAGAGCAAAAGGAATTAAATAGGCTGATGGGAAAGGAAATCGAAGCAAAGAAGATCGACATTCGACAAACAACTAGAGAAAAAGAACGAAAGAGAGAAATGACGAACAAAGGCAATCTTTCATGTTTTGAGGTGCCGCAGGGACATGTTGCAGAAAACTTTAAATTGATAGGGAGTTCACTGCAGGCTTATGTAACTCTCTCTGGCATTTCCTTTCTTTCACCTACGTTCATTTGTTTTCTTGGTTTTTGTGAGCTTGTGTCTCACCCTTTGCCTTTTGTGCTCTAAAGCATACAGGTGCCCCAGAGCTGCAATTTACTTCTGCTTTCTTTTACCTTCTGCCTTTTCCTTCCTGTTTCCCATTACTTGTCAAGTCAAAGCCATCATCGGTTTCCCTCTTAAACAAGAGGAAGACAGATCCAGAACATCCGAATCAAGACACGCTTTGCATTCACAAATCTCGCAAGTATTTTTGGAGCTACAAGTATAGCCATTACTGCCTTAACTATTGAAGCCAAGTTCCCACTACGGGATTTTAAGCCCGATTTGCAAATCGTTGAGCTCGCCGACAGGTCAGGGTGTTATCGGGTGCAAATCGCGGAGGATTAGCGGGCGATGAACGCTCACCAATCTGGTATGAAAGAGCCAACAACGCATCAAAGATGCTCACAGACGCCTCGCCAAGCCCAGAAAAATATCTAGCATGCATGACTCAACCTCAGTGATGTCATGAGTTACAGCCAATCAGAGCAAGGCATGGGTTGAGGTCAGTATTCTTCGCTGGGTATTGCCGTGCGTTCTGTTTTGCGTAATTTTTGGTTTGTTTTATCACCTGATTTTTCGTGGTAGAGATAGAATCGTTGTTGTCAACTTGCGTAGTGCGTTACCTCCTGTTGCGGATCAATCACGTTGTGTTGTGTGGTGTGAACAGCTCAACAACTTGAACACTCCTGATTTCACAGAGAGAAAGTCATGTAGTGTGAACCCCACAGTTTAGCCCAACGTTTTAAAATCATGTGTGAACAAGGCTTTAGTCAATATGTAGTATTGTGGTATAAAGTTACAATGCTGCATCTTACTTCTAAACTGTCCATTTTTGACTTGTAGCATTGGATTCTGAATCATTTTAGACTGATTCAGATTGTTTAAGTGGTTTACTTGTGAAATGAGTTAAATGAACCATTTAAATGAACTAATTCATTAATTTGAGATCTTGCTTAGAAGTCATTGTTACATGGGAAACGGTGAACGGTGAAGAAAGTGCACAACAACATACAAAACCTTACTAAGAGTGAATAAGTGAACAGGGTACAAATAGGCTAGGAAGACTAACAGGCTGATGAGACACAGGTGAATGCAATCAGTGAAGATGAGTCCAGGCAGTGAATTATGGGAAATGTAGTGCTGGGCAGATCATGACATTTTTTATGTGATTATTAGCTGTATTCAGTTAAATGTAAATGTATTCTGTGTAAAAAGCTAAATGCTGTCATCCTAATTAAGATGTCCTTTGTTTTTCCAGATAAATACTGCTCTGACTGTAAATATGATTTAAATAAAATGTTGTAAAAAGATGGAGATCCAGACCAGTTATTTAGCTAAAACTATTTTAGATTGCTTAAGTCATCTGTTACAGCATGAAAATGATTTATCAAAACTCAAACGGTAAATAATATGCTGTATATTTTCTAGATCATGAATAGTACATATTTTTACCATTCATGACTCTCACGTTGCTCTCCGCCATTTTGAAAAGGTCAAAGGTTCTCATCTCGGCAACTCGTGCATCAAAATATTCTACGAGCTGCCCAGTGGAAAATACCACATGAGGGGGTGTTCATGCGCATTTTCCACGTCGGCTTTTGGTATTTACCATAATTACCATAGCACACGAACGCACCATTACTTACCCTGAAGCCATCCTAGGTGAATATGACATTCTTCTTTCGGATGCACACAATTTGAGTTACGTTAAAAATGTCCTGGCTCTTCCAAGCTTTATGATGGGAGTGAATGGGTATTTTTTTGGAAGTCCATTAAAGGGCATCCATCCTTGATAAAAGTGCTCCACACAGCTCTGGGGGGTTAATAAAGGGCTTCTGAAGCAACGTGATGCGTTCGTGTAAGAAAAATATCCACATTTAAAACTTTATCGACTAAAATAACTTCCTTCTACTTCTTCACCACAATTTTCATTTTTGGGTGTACTATCCGTTTAAATTTCTGCAGTTAGCATCTTTTCTTTATCTGAGTCTATTCTCTAAAGTAGCTTTACTGTAATTCAACTACTTTGGGAGTTGCTTGTAGGTTGACGTGACAGCTTTTTTTCAATCGTACAATTTTTATTTATTTATTTTTATTTTTTTATAAATGTCACCAGTCTGTTGTACTCTCTGTGCTTTGAGGAATACGTAATTGAGCTTTAAGTGGTTGGAGGCCTTTTAGCATGTCATTAACAGTCATTTCTGTTTTTAGTCTTTACTTCATGCTTTTTTCTTACGTGTCATTTGCCACTGGCTTCAGATGGAAGGCCATAGAATGTGAGAGATTCATTATTCAATAAAGTTCTCGGCCACATGCAGATGGAAGGAGGCAGGAGAACATGCCATTTGCCCATTTTCTCATAAAACCTTAATACATCTCATTTATTATTCTTACGGGATGTCTCTTAGTTAGTCTTGGGTTTGTGTCTGTAATGAACTGTGAAGGAGGATGACATGGAAAGCAAGGAAATGTTCTGTTCGACAAGCTTGGGGCAGATTTTGTGATTGACTTATTGAACTTCTCATGACTGGAATTTGATATACAATTCTGAGAAAAGCCTGAGAATACATTGAAAATCAAGGTTTTATTTTTATTTGAACCTATAGTGAACTAGAACTAGATTTTAAACTAGAATAGGGGTATATCTAAAGTAAATATCTAAGCAAAACCTTGGGTTTTGCCACTAATGGGTCTATAGTTGTATTAAGATTCAGATTTAACCTCGCCATTGGCATGTCAATGAACTCATGATGAGAAAAAAGAAACTTGGAAGACATGCTTGGAAGACATCTGAGTGTTTTGCATTACAGACAACTCTTTGGTCACGCTACGTTCGCTTCATCAGGCTGACTGGTAAAAAAGGTGATTTGCACCTCCGTCATTGTCACCTCTGTTATTAATTTGTCAGATACACTCTGTCAGCCAACCTACATATCTAACAATTGTCAGCAATATTAAGCCTACGACAGAAAGTCAATATCACCCTTCGGTAAATGGTGACAAACTTGGGTTCATTACATTTCCATGGAGCAGCTGTCATAGCACTCATTCTTGGCTTCACATTTTACCTCCCAATATCCGCTAATCCTGTCAGAATGCGTCAGTGTCAAAGCATAACCCTTGAAGGAAACGGGGGTCGTTGCTACACCAATGATTCCATGTCGAGCCTGGGTTTTAAAGGTGCTGCTGTATGTTTTTTCCCCACTGAACTTATGCATAAAAATACCATAATATATTTGCAGATATTAAGGAAATATACTGTACCAAATTCACATACTCATTTCTCAGAAAAACAATGCTACAGCCAGTTATTTTACTTTGAAGTGTGCCTCCGTGTCAGAATGTATGTTTTTGTTTTGGTCTCTGTGATTTACCCAAATAGTATTTCGATAGAAAATGCAGCGTGTTGCAGTGATTATTGAAGCCAACAAACAAAATGTGTCAGAGATCGCAGATTCTAACAGCATCCATCTAAAAATCTCAATAAACGGAAGCATATTAAAAGGTTACTCAACAACTTAGCCTTCCATTGTCAATTTCGCTCAGTGTCCTCAAGCTAGAAACCGGCGTGATCGTTGAGTCTGAGGAAGAGGGGGCGGGGTCAACTCTTTCCAACGTTTTGAATTTGGACTGCAGTACCCATTTCAACCACTAGCTGTCAATAATACACACTGCACCTTTACTGTATCTTTCAAGCCTAGTAGTGAATGTTTTATAAGCAATTGGATAACCATATTCAGCACCGTAACGCAGAGCTGAAGCACAAAAACCAAAGCAATGTTGCAAAATGCTTGCAGTTTTTTTTAACCGCAGGAGGGCCAAAAGTTATATAGTGTACTTTTAATGATTTAAAAAAAGGAACATTTATCTCATATTCATGTAAAGCTTTAATCTGTGAACAGAATGAAGAGTAAACATATGGGTTTACTATTGCTTCATTTCTTTCTTCCCCCTGAGCTGAACTCTGAAGCAACTCCTTTGAAATCATACTAAAATCAGAGTAATCAATGTGCGTAGTTTACCCCAAACGCTCACAACATCAAATGACTTTCAAACTGTTGATCAACTAAAATCACTAAAATCACTGTTGATAAAAATGTAAAAAAAGAAAAAAAAGTAACATTGCAGGAAAGTGCTCACTATGATTTCCCTGTTTTAACTGAATACCGGTTAACTGACCTGCTTATATATGAGATTATGAAGCTATATCCACAACATAAATATAATGTTAAAACATATATTGTGCAGACAGTGAAGAAAATTAGTGTTTTTTGAATGTTTAAATGTTTATACTTTGTTTAAAAAAGCTTGCAAATTTGGTTAAAGCTTCAAGCTGTTATTTTTCATTACCAGGAACTAAAATGGTACTTTAAAAGACTGAAATTAAGTGTAAAATGGACAAAAGCGAATTAATATGATATATAGACCAAACATTCCTTTTTTGAAGAAAGATTATTGGAGTATATTTTACAAATAAATGGATGGACAGTGGATAGTACACCCAAAAATGAGTTAGCACTCTTCCATACTGTATGTCTTTACAAACCTGTATAACTTTTTTTTCCTTCTTCTGTGCAACATTTTTCTTTTGTGTTCTGAAGAAAGTCATACAGGGTTTGGAATGACAGGAGGGTGAGTAAGGATGACAATGATTTTCATTTTTTGGTGAACTATCCCTTTAAAGGGCATTTTCAAGTGTTTATAAGATGGGTTGCCTTACAGACGGCTTCATAGGAAGCAATGCCCTTTTGTCCCGCTGGTCTCTTGTCTCCACACACATAGTCCATTGTGCCAAGACATTGACCTTTCAGCTCTTCCTGTTGTTGTTTA
Source organism: Pimephales promelas (assembly GCF_988280905.1). Classification (NCBI taxonomy): domain Eukaryota; kingdom Metazoa; phylum Chordata; class Actinopteri; order Cypriniformes; family Leuciscidae; genus Pimephales; species Pimephales promelas. The sequence goes on from NC_142774.1 coordinate 7,970,565, forward strand.
TTACCTCAAGCCTTGACAAACGTACCAAGAAAGAAGCTCCTGTGTTCTTTGAAGCCGGCCAGCGCGGAGTCTGTCCACTGGCTAACCCTCACCCCATGAAAAAACAATTAGGCCACTTCATAAGAATTGATTAGCATGTTAATGAATGGGCTGCACTTTCTCATCACGAGAGGCTACGGCAGGGTGTGATGAGGGGAGAGGTTGCTCTCAGCACAGGCCCCGTCCAGCTGGTTGTTATGCATGCCGAGAGGCGTCATCGATCTCGGAGAAATCTTATTACATGCTCCAGACACTGTCTGAAAATGTTTAGCGCTGAACCGATAGAGGAGGGGAGAAAGTTTCAGAATTTAATGTTGTAAAAAGGAAGAGATGATGTGTAAAGAATGCAGCCAGGTTTTAAATGATGTCCTCCGCTTTTTGAAATTTCATCGGCATTCCGCGGTAAAGGGGAGCTGTGGCGAACGACCTTTAAAAGGACCTCTCGCACTTGGTCCCGCTTCAGTGTTAACGAGACAGATTTTAGACCAAGTCAAAGGTCATCTTGTATGGACACTGTTGTCCAATTTCTATGCCATCAGAGAACTTCATCAAGGCTCCAGAATAAGAAAACACCTAAAAACATGACCTGACTTCATGCCAATTGCATGCTCCCTCAAAGCTTGCGACATCTGATAAAACTGTACATTTTAGGCCATGTTTACACAAAGCCGGGCATTTAGCAAAACGAATATTTTCCCTCTCTCCGTTTTCAAAAATTACATCGTTTACACACCCGCATAAATACGCCGTCGAGCGCCATCATAACTATCCCAGACAGCAAACTGACATTGAATCAATGTGGAAACGACGTCTCTCATGACATTGAAACAACGTTGATTTGCTCATCGAATTAACGTTGAACCAACGTCAGACGCGGCATTCTTCAAAGCTAAATGAAATCGAAAATTAGTTTGCTTTCATAACGTTGAAACAACGCGTTGATTTCAAGTTGATTTTCCGTTAGTTTTGAAAGAATGACGCGTCTGACGTTGGTTCAACGTTAATTCGATGAGCAAAACTATGTCAGATCAACGTTGTTTCGATGTCATATTTCCACGTTGATTCAATGTCAGTTTGCTATCTGGGATGCCAAACCTATTGGCGGCAGTGTAGGGTTAAGGATAAAGCCATTCAAGCCAATCAGAATCCTCAGAAACGACAAGAGAGAACCTAAAACGCCGTTTCTCCCAGTTCACACGACAACACATAACCGGCGTTTTCAGAAATCTCCACTTTGGCTGGAGTTTTTAGAAATAATCGTTTTCAGTGATAAAAACGGCGTTTTCGTGTAAATGAGAGGAGAAATATCTGCGTTTTCCCATCGTGTAAATGGGGCCTTAGTGGCTTTTATTGTGGACAGCCTAAGACACACCTGTGCAATAATCCTGCTGTCTAATCAGCATACTGATATTCCACACCTGTGAGCTGGATGGATTATCTCGGCAAAGGAGAAGTGCTCACTAACACAGATTTACACAGATTTGTGAACATTATTTGAGAGAAATAGGCCTTTTGTGTACGTAGAAAAAGTCTTTGAGTTCAGCTCATGAAAAATGGGAGCAAAAACAAAAGTGTTGCGTTTGTCATTTTTCATGAAAGTTTCCAATGGTGTACTGTAGTTTTAATAGGATTCTTTTAAGGATATGATGGTGATTGAAATAACTTTTAGAATATTTTTGGAGTAGAACATCTTTGTTGATCCTGGAACAACCTTCCAATTAACCAATCAGATTTAAATGAACAAATTTAAAGGCAGAAACTGGCATATGTTGAACGTAACTTTAAAGGGTTAGTTCACCCAAAAATGAAAATTAAGTCATTAATTACTCACCCCCATGCTGTACCAACCCCGTAAGACCTTCATTCGTCTTCGGAACACAAATGAAGATATTTTTGATTAAATTTGAGAGCTGTAGAACTACCACATTGGCTCCTAAGGGACTGCCTCTTGACGGCCCAGAAAGTCAATGAAGAAAATGTTTAAATATCCCAAGTGACTACCGTGGCTCAACTATATGTTTATCAAGCGACGAGAATACTTTTTGTGCGAAAAAACAAACAAAAATAACGAGTTTATTCGACTATTCCCTTTCTTCCTTGTAGGCCAGAAACGAGACTTCCTTAGATTTCCACGACGCATGCGCGAGAATTGCGATCTCCTTACACTACTGATCAGTTCAGTTCTCGCGCATGCGTCGTGGAAATCTAAGGAAGTCTCGTTTCTGGCCTACAAGGAAGAAAAGGAATAGTCGAATAAACTCGTTATTTTTGTTTGTTTTTTCGCACAAAAAGTATTCGCGTCGCTTGATAAACATATAGTTGAGCCACGGTAGTCACTTGGGATATTTAAACATTTTCTTCATTGACTTTCTGGGCCGTCAAGAGGCAGTCCCTTAGGAGCCAATGTGGTAGTTATACAGCTCTCAAATTTAATCAAAAATATCTTTATTTGTGTTCTGAAGACGAACGAAGGTCTTACGGAGTTGGTACAGCATGGGGGTGAGTAATTAATGACTTAATTTTCATTTTTGGGTGAACTAACCCTTTAATAATAAAAGAAACATAAGCAAAAAAACAAAAAACAAAAGTAAAGCGGCAGCCCCTCACTTACAACTGCTGCATAAACAAAAACAAAACAACAACATAAATGTCCCAGACCTGGTCCTCTCTGCACCTCTTGCTTCTTGCCACAGGCAAATTTATAGTTTATGTTAAGTTTACAAGCTTACAGGGCTTACAAGCATGGTTAGGTTTCTATATCTGTGTTATTTACTTATCATTTCCCTCTGATTTTAGGGACATGCTATGTGTAGAGTTAGGTTTAGGGGTAGTAATAGGGTTAGGACAACATTTTCGGTGAGGGAAGTGTTCCAGAATCAACAAAATATGTTGATCCAGGAACGTCTTAACTGGCAAAATCACGGCAGCCTTATTATGCTATATAAAAACCACACAATTTAAAGACTTTTCCAAACTTACAGCTTGATTTTAAAGCTTTTTAACCTCTTTTTGTTTTCACGCAGCATGTCTCATATTTCATGACGCCATAACCTTAATTTTTTTTAATTATTTTCACACAGTATTTTTTTAATGATTACTTATTTGTTTAGAATTTTTTTTAATAAGTGACAATAGATTTTTTTTTTTTTAGTGGATTTTAATATTTTTAGATATTTAAAATATTAAAATCTGTAACAAATAGAAATGGGGAAGGCATGGAAAAAGTGGCAGTTTTAATGTTAATTTTATACTGTAGGCCTTTATCAAGAATAATATTCAAAATGTAATTAAGAAAACAACATTCAGTACTTACTAAACATACCATCACAATATTGTAGCATTTGGTACATTAGTGTGTGGGCTCTTGGAGTGAACCTGACCTAGATGTTGAACAGGATCTTTCTACTGCTCCTACAGTCTAACTCTGCCTTTCTTGCTCTCTCTTCCTCTGTCTCAGGGAATAAAGGTTAAGACTGGAATCAAATGAAGTGTAAAGCACTCACGCTTATCTACCCTCTGTTTCTTTTTTTGTCTTTCCCATCTACTTTTTTGGTGTGTTTTCTACCTTCTTGGCAGACCTAAATGTTTACCCCACTGCATTTCCTGCAGGCGACCAAATACGTGTCAAAGGGTGAGAGACAGAGATTGATTTTGAACTACTACAGTCTCCCACCATGGGAAACTTACTGCAATATTTCGAGCTTCTGACAGACATATATCCTGACTTCTGGGGCGGGGTGGGGATCTACTGCAGATCTGTCAGCATCTATTACTTTGTCATTAATATTAATCCAACAACAAAGAAAAAAATGTGGCTTATGGTTTGGCTGTATTACATTCTTCATTTTAAAAGCCATTTCAAACAAGCTCAAGTCTTAATAAAATAAATCTTCTCAAAGTCAGAGTGAGTTGAATGTATGTTAATGTATTAAAGCCAAGAGTCACACTCTGCCAATAATATGCAAATAATTTAAGTCGGGGTTTTTTTGACTACTCATTTATTCATTTTATTACTTGAATAATTACTTTGAGAGATGTATTTTATTTTAAAGTCTGTGTGTCCAACTAACACACAGGAGATCGCAGAAATAGTAGTAATAGAAAACCATCAAACCAGGACGATAACGTATGCAATCAGGGAACGGAGGATGTAGTCAACGGTCGACTGAATGGGGGATTAAAAGATTATTTTGTACTTTGAAAGGTATAAAAGATTAGGTTCAATAATTGTTTTTGCTGTGGTATCAAAGCTTTAAATTTCACCGTACTGTTATCTAATATGCTGTTATTTTGTCAACCATGCACAAAGCTACATTGAACTTGGTTCATAATAAGGCACAAAGAGCCTTGTTTGCCAACAAAAGGAATATCAAATCTGACATCCCAATCAGAATCAGACTAAATTAATTGAATCTGTAATAGAGCATATCGCTCTCTCTTGATGTGGGGTCTACACACAGAACAGAACTTACTAAATGCGACAAAAAAATGCAGGCAGGAAAAATGTGAGTATTTAGAAAAAGTGAACAAGTGAAGGCTTTAATTTTACTGGTTATATAAAAAAAAAAAAAAAAAGCTTTTTAAGAGGCAGAGAAAATGATTCGATTTTGATGAATGGCTATAAAAACAAACATGCACGGATGAATAGCTCATAATAAAAACAGGCATTTATTAGTAGAGTAATTCGAGTCTTTTATTTACGTACAATATTCTTTTGCACTTTACAACAAAATGAAGGAAATTGTAAGAGAATACACCATGAACTTTAGTCAGAATACCTGACTACCGAGACCAACCCTGAACTTAAACTCCTGAATGTTTACAGACACAAAAGAAGGACACACTGTGCTCCTACTGCACACAAAATGAGATGGAAACACAATTGCACTTTTGAACCTCATGCGCTTCACATAAATCAGGGACATATTCGATCCTCCCTATATGCAAACCTCTACAAAGAGCATCTATTGTGCGTGTGTGTAATGCTTACAAATGCTGTGTCAATGTAAACCTGTTCATGTAGGGAAAGTGATGCCAATGGCAGTGTTGAATATGTCAATGACATTTTTACTCTTTATTTCACATTCTACTAACTAAGTAACTTTACAACTACACATTGTTAGTGCAATAGACAGTTAGATTAGGACAATAAGTTGACATGTACTTGAAAAGCCAACATCTGAGACTTACATAAAAATTCCAAAAAGATTTATACTGTAGATTTTGTCAGCAATAATCAATATACGACTAACATACATGCATACTTATAATTAACTGATTCTAATAAAGATTTTAAAATTTGGCTTTTTGGCTAAAATAGAGTTCAGCATAACTGTCGAAATAAAGTTCAATTAACTAAAATGTTGTTTTCTACAGGATGATCTACAGAAGATGAAGCAACAGGCTCAAGAGACGAAACAGTCCAATGAGAAACTGGAGGCAGAGGAACGCGAGCTGCTGAAGATCATAGCAAAGGCTGACGTAGAGAGGATCCGGCAGAAAAAGGAGCTCGATCAGGTACAGAGTACAGACAGGTGGAAGGTTTTGTCTGCGTGTCCTTGTGTTCCTCCTTCAACAGAATGTTTAAGCTAAGGATGAAAGAGACAGTAATCTAGGTTCACTCAAAAGTCATTAGATCTGGAGTCTCACTTCTGAGAAAGTCCAGTGGGGCCACGGCCAACCTCTCTTTAAAAAATCGGGAGGAAATTGACTCACTGGATGTCTAAATTGGTCTTGGCATTCTGAGACATTTAGAGCTTCTGATCTCAGTAAGTCCACAGTCGAACCTGCTTAACTAGCTGACCAGACAAATAAATCAAATAGTAAGCACTGATGTGATTAACTTAAACTATTATGATATTATAGTATGCCACTTAAATATGCATCAACATATTTTTATTGTTTTAAAATGTATTTTTAAATTCTTTAGAGGCTTAACATTTAAAATGTCTAAAATGCTGTTAATAATAAAATAAAGCCTCATTAAAAAGCTGAAATTCTTTTAAAAATATTAAAAAAGCATTTTCGCACAATATTTAATTATTATTATTATTTTTAAAAAAGCACTGAAGCGGAGTGATGTTTTAAATATTGATAATATTTTTGAAAAACTTTGAACTGATGTTTGCTGTATCAAAGTCAGTAGATTTTTATTTTTTTATTTTTTTTAAATTGCTTTTCATGTCAAGATTAGTTTAGGCTTTCAGATAAATGCAAAGTACCCCATGCAAACTTAATGTTATTTAGGATTTAACTCATTTAATATTTGTGCTAAATATTATTTACTGTGAAAATATGTTTATTTATTTACTTATATTTTTTTATTTATGTGCTTATTTATTTTGTAAATAATGATTAATATGTATATGCGCTCATATATATACTCAATGTGTAAGTAAATATAGTAAATATGTAAATATGAAGAGTTCAGATGCAAAAGCCTCTAAGTGCCATTTGAAATTTTCTTCTAGAATGATAATTTTTATCAAGCTTGTATATTTAAGTTCAGTGATTTCACTTAAATGGCAATCATAATTACCTATTAATTGTTATTTAAGTGAAATTGCTGAACTTAAATATACAAGTTTGATAAAAATCATCATTAAAGAAGAAAAATTCAAATGGCATTTAGAGGCTTTTGCATCTGAACTCTTCATATGCTATTACTTTTAGTAACCGCTTTTCCATTACCCTGCAAATTGCACAAATTGAAATTGTGAATTGAAAATATGGCTAATTTCGCAAAAACTCGATCACAGAACGAAAAGGATTTGAAAAAGGAATATTTCGCAAAACTTTTTTGCATTTACAGGTCACCTTGTAAAAGTTGATCATTCTTTAAAAAAGGCGTGGTATGTTTGGACAGAACGAGACAGAATTCTTTATTAAACTCGTAAAAGACTGGAATTACGGGAATACTGGATTCTAAACAACAAAGAAATGCCACACATTATCAAGACCTTGAAGCAGATATGAGGGAGAAACAGCCATAAACACCTCATACATGCTGCTCACTAGTATAATGGGCTTTCCTTGCGCCATTAATGCTTGGATAACACACCTACCTCTCCTTTCTACTAAAAATAATGGCTAGTGAGTGGCTGCGATATACATGAACCTATCAACATCCATGCCATGATTTTTGGAATGACTTAGCCGAGAAAAAAATGACATTTACCCGCTTAACATTGGTTAATGGAAACACTGTCATTTCATTTAGATTATTTTTTAATCAACATTTAGAAAGTATCGCAAAAAGTTTTATGCAAATCTGTTGTGGAAATGCTGCTAGGGTCTTTTTTGAGTCAGTTGGGTCACTAGAAAGATTATAAAGTGAATGTAATGTTAACATCTGCTGCTGTACATTGCTGACATGGGTTTCTTTGGTAAAGGTTAGCCAATTCAAAGGGCATTCTGTCCAAATTGCCTCTGCTGACACCAGCTTCCACATTCCTCTCACTATCCACGCTCATATTCATGAATCTTTATCGTCTGTACATCCCTGATCTCTCTGAACCAAATTGAATACTGTATGCCATCCAACATATACCATAATAAACACAAACAGCTTTTCGGCATTTGGCATGCAGAAATGTGTTCAGTGAAAGTTCAGAAAGAAATTAAATATGCCATTTTAATAATATCCTTTTAGTATTTAGATGAGGGAATGTTATTTATTTATTGCACATGGCCTTCCATATTTTTTCCCCCTGACTTTTTATTAAAAAACACTAAACAACACTAAAACTTCTTTAAAAGACATTTTCCCAAACCTTCACCACATTTGTAATGTTGCATGAAGTTCTTGGCTATTATCATGAAAAGACTAACTGCTAAGTCATCAAATCTTTGCAGAAAACACAAACACAGGTCTGCCTTTTATTTATATAATATATAATTCTCAACTTACCTAAGTCAGAGGTGAAAGCACTTCTGATGGTTATCTCACAGAATCTTGTTCACTCTTAAAAACGAAGGTTCTTTATTGCCATTCAAGATTCTATGAAGAACCTTAGATGCCTTTTTCAATGGGCCGTGATATGTAAACCATTTGGTCAAAGTTAGTCTGTGAAAACTGGAGAGGAAATTCACTGTGCATCTGCAAATGTAGTTAGATGCATGTACAGTATGATTATCTATAACTACAATAGACTTCAGCTGATGATTTTGCTATACTAACACAATACAACAAGACGAATGCATTAGCTAAGTCAACATTAAAAGGTTATTGGTGAGACTTTACAATAAGGTTCATTAGTTAACATTAGTTAACTACCTTAGTTAACGTAAACTTAGTCAATATTAATTTCAACATTTACTAATACATTATTAAAATCAAAGATTGTATGTATTAAAGGGGTGATGAACTAAGGAATCAAATTTTCCTTGAGCTTTTGACATCTAAGAGGTCATCATATAAGTTTCAGAACTGTTCAATAAAAGCTTTTATTGACACCAGTGAAAGTGGGGAACTATAAATGAAGAGCTCTTTTCCAAAACGCGTTAAACGACATTTTAAAAAAAAATGAGTTTGTCGTGTCATTCTGCTGCGGACAGAACCCTTTCACTGCTCTATCAACGTTTCATGCTGAATCGCTATATTTCCTTGTTTAAAATGTACTGCAAGATACAGTTTCTTTCCAAACCACGATAAGCGCCAGCCCTGTTTTTAGCCTAAACACGATAAATCCTCAAATTCAATGAGCGCTCTACACAATCCAGCACGGCGGCACTCTGAACAGAGGTTTATTATGTTCATTCATTCCTCAAAATGAGTCCTAGTTTTCTAGTCGACTAGTAGTAGATCATTTAAGCCATTTGTATTATCAGTAATCACATATATTGATTTAATTAAATGGGAGAGAAACCATATGAGCGTTTTTAATTGCATATTCCGCATCTCAACGTATGCATAAAGCTTGACACAAAGAACCGGCAAAAGTAATGATTATGCATGAAACATTTGAATTGTTTATTAATAAACTAGTGTTTTCTGTCAGTGTCAGCAACAAAGATAAAGTTGATGATGCTTACTCGCCATCTTCGCAGTGAACGCGCATAGAGAAACGCATACTTCGAATTAGCCTACATATGCAGAGAGTTGCCAATTTATTTTAGTTTTTAATTGTTTTGTTTAAAAGTAGATATTTAAAGCTTTCTGTAGCTTAGTTCTCAGGCCTGTGTGAGGCAAGCATCGCGGTGTTTCGGTTCATATTATGAGACGCGCTCCGGTTCACCTGCGCGCCTCTGTGTCCTGATTATATTGTCTGATATTTACTTCTAATGTATTAATCCAGTCAATTTTTCGATGAAACATTTATTAAAATAAAGATACAATTTATATGAAACGAAATTTACAAGCTTTCTACAAAACAAAACTTAATAAGTGGTCAAAATCATGTCTGACGCACTCCAAATATTTTCCGATATTGGGCAGCTTTTGAATTTTGATCCTATCTTACTCATCTCATGCGGTTCCCTTTTCATAGCCTACTCAACATAGATGAAATAATAAAAATAAGTAATGTAATATTATTAAAAACAAATGTGAAATGTTTATTTTTTTATTTTTATTTTTTTTTAACTTATATTTAAGCGTCATGCTGCTCCGCTTTGCTCACATGTTATGTAGCCTGTGTGTGTGTGTGCATGTGCTGGAGGGGTGCCCATCCCTTTTTTGAATATCGTTATCATATATTGATCATTTTTAATAATTCGTTTTTTTCATGCATATGTTGAAATTGGTATTAATAATTTGTTTTTTTCATGCATATGTTGAAATTGGTACTATTTGTTTGAGGTTTATTTCGATTTATAGCGTTTTGGAAAAAAATAAGATTAACTTTTAAATTATCATTAACAATATTGTTGTTTGATTTAATAATTATTGTTCAAAATGTTCAGACTGAACCAATAAAACATTTAAACAGGATAATTTGAATATTCACAAAATGTGTGGGTCTAGGTAAAAAATGTAGTTTTCCTGAAAACTATTGAAATGGATTTATAGCGTTTTGGAAAAGAGCTCTTCAAATAAACTAAGCTTTATTTTTATTAAAAGTACCAGACCTTTGGTACCAAGTTGATACTAAAATATACCGTTTTTTATGTTTAATCAATGTTTATTTACTGACCAGATTAACAAGGTTTTGGTATTGATTACATGACTACTACTGTTTTTTTTTTAGCATGTTGCCTTTTATCATAAATAATTGATTTTTTCATTAAACATGTGTTTATATGTCAAGGTGATATGTGAGCGTGACCTCCTGGGGACACAGTTGGTGAAGAGAAACGATGAGCTGAAACTGCTGTACGAAAAGATCAAAATTCAAGAGTCCATCATAAACAAGGGCCATCTTCATTACAACGAAAAAGTGGAGGATATCAGACTCCTGAAGCTAGAGATCAAGAAGCAAAGACGAGAAAAGAACATCCTCAATAAGACCGCATCAAATGTCGAGGACCTCAGGTAACACAGGGGGGGTGTAGTTTCTGTTCATATATGGAAGGGTTTTTATATATGGAAGAATGGGCTTAGAGCGTTTTCACACTAAAGCGTGTTTGACGTCAGAGATCGATTCCTTTAGTTTGTGTGAAAGCTGTTTACGGTTCTTGTAGACTGCATTATGGCAGTGGTATGAAAGTAATCTGGCATAATAATGTGAAAGGGAAACACTTGACACACTTTTGATTCACAATCATACATTGATGGCACAAATGTAATCTTTTTTTATGTCTAAAACACTCTAAAACATCGTAGAGGCAGGTGTTTGATTGCTTTTCTGCAACACTCATGTACTCTTTAGAGGTATAATGACATAATGATTATGCGGCACATACGGCACCGAGAGACAAAGCTAATTGGGTGCTTGTCATTTAATTCTCCTGTCAGTATTGACCCCGCGAGATGTTTATTGATATTTTCAAAAGCCGCAATTCACCACTCTCAATACCAGTCACTTTTTTTTGTCACAAAAGACACGCAATAAAAGCCACTTTTAATGGAGTTCTTGGCTGGGTAAAAAGGAGGCACTGTGGAAAATGAGGGAACGTTTGAAAACACTGGCAGATCTCGCATCTAAAGCCAGATCTATAATAGATGGGTTTTACTAACACTCTACTTGTTATTTCAGTAATGTGAGTTCACAGACAGTTTCTCTTAGGCCACTGCAGAGTCTCTAAATATTCAATGAGTCTGAACTGTGTACCGAAATGTCCATTGTTCCAAAATGACTTTTGGAGACAAAAATATCTACATTCATTAAAAAGTTAAAACAGAAGTGATAACCATTTGAAAATGAATAGTACACTAGTGCTGTTTTTATGACTTTTAAATTGGTTCAGGCCTAACAAGATTCACTTTTTATAATAAAATGAGTAAATGACTAAATAAATGACTCATTAATCGCCCATTAAGCTTTTATTTATTAACGAAAGAAAGAAGTAACTATGGCTGAACTTTAAATCACATACTTGCATATGACGCTTACTATTTCTGGCATATAAATAATTGATACAAGCAGTTGAGTATGCGGTTCCATTTTTAGCCTGTCTTTTACCCCTTTTCCACCAAAAAAAGAAGTGGTTCGGAACTGGTGCTGGTTCAAAGTTGGTTCGGAGTTGGTTCAATTTGCGAACCGCTTCAGAACCTGTTTGTTTTTCCACTGACTAGAGCGCCCAGGGAACGACGTCGTTACGTCACTGTGTACGTCGCCGTATGTTTTAGCTAGAAACGCTTGCATGTAACATTACTTTGGGATTATCTCTAACTCGTGTACCAAGAAGGGTTTAAAAACAACTGAAATATGTAAGTCTTGTAATCTTTTCTGATAAGTTATGTACAATATTTGTTCTATATTGTGACTTTTCTTTTTTGCTTATAATGTCTTCAATAAAAAAATTACAAAAATAGAAACGCTTGCGCCAAATTCAAGCATAACAATTACAAAAGCGGACTCCATCGTGTTTCTGCAAATGTTTCTCCTGGATTTGCGATCCTTTATTATTTTCAGAAAAGATGTTCAGAACACATCTAAACCCGCCCCCAGCCCCCGACGTAAGCATGACGTGGTAAAAGAACGGTTCTAGTCCAGCAAAGAGTTGGTGCCGCTTTGGAACCAGTTCCCCTGGACGAGAACCGGTTCTTTGGCTGTCGAAACACAAAGAACTGGTTCGCGCGCAGGCACGGGCTCCGAACCGGCTCTCAAAAGGGGCTTTTATGAGTGAGCCATTGCATAATTCACTCAAATGATTCATGCACGACATTGATTAATTCCAGAAGGAAACACGTGACTCTTTATGAGTGAGTCATTAAATTCACTCAAACTATATGTCCACAATATGTATTCATTCAACAAGCGATTGTGTTTATGAGTGACTCGTTCAATCATTTACTCAAATGATTCATTCACAACAGATTTATTCAAGAACAAAACAAGCGGCTGTATATTATATGATGGAGCCCTTGAATCATTCACTTAAACAGTTTGTTTAAGGCTATACTGTTTAATTATACAGGGAATTCTGTTTTTGTCAAACAGCGACCCCTAGAGTCACTGTGGAGTACTTGTATTTGACGTTACTGTCGTAAATACCACTCACGCAGAGCGTCTCTGCACTCATGGCCTGATACCCCTTTGAAACTGTTATATTAAGGTACAAATCTTGCATAGTATGCCTTTAAATAAGAGATCTAGGGGGTGTTTATGGGTTGACCTACTATGATATTAGACTATAGCCTATAATAAAAGTCTGTCATTAGACTTTAGTCTGCCACTAAAAAATGGCGTGTTGTGGTTCCGGTTGACCGGATTCGGGAGAACAGCTTAGATTTCGTGACTGTCCCGAATTTTTCGGGACGTCTGGTCAGCCTATGTCGGACGCGCTCTTCAATCTATCGACGTTGCGGACTTTCTCTATTCGTTCCAGTGAAATCACAAAATAAAATGCACACAAACGGGGAAATATTTACTTACTAGTCCATCAACAAGATCGCCAGGTCAGCATCACTGTTGCATCCAGTTTATCTTTTACTTTTCATACTCTCTTCCGACCGCGTTTTCTTTGCTTTTTCCATCGTCGAGTATAACGTCTGAAATGCGAGCAATTGTCTTAATGCTTCATGTGTTGTTGTTGGTGTGTGACGTCGTTGCCGTAAAGCATGTCGTGATTCTCATGAGATTTCTCCCCCAAGCTTTACTACCAGGATGATTCCCCTACTATGAGATTGTTTAGCACCGAAATGACAAAAGATACAATTCTTGCATAGTGTGCCTTTAAATAAAAAAAAGAAGTGACCTCAAAGGTCAAACAAGTGTCTTAAAGAGCAAGTTTAAATCATTCACTTAAATCATTCACTCAAATGGTGATTCATTCAAAAATGAAACAACCGTTTGTTTCTCTGAGATAACAGAAGGGCTAAAAACCTATTTTTTTATTTGTCCATAGACTTAACATCCATGAAACATGATTTTATTGCTAGTCAGCTGCAGTTGGATTGACATTCTCATTTCAGAGAGCGTTTTTTTTTTTTTTGGCTTGAAAAAATCTATCAATTTTAAATGCATTTATCTGCTAAAAAGTGAGCAGTCACATCTCTCCAAACCAGTCATGCCCCGTAGCACCTTGAACTCTCAACAGAAAACATAGACGAGTCATAATCCTTCCTATATTCTCAAACATATGTGAGAATCACAAAGCTAGTGGTAAGATTTCAGAGAGACTAGTCAGCAGCCGCTGTGCCAGATGGGTTGACTTGTTGCCGAGCTTGGATGCCAAGAACTCTGCAGATATACAAGCCTCCCTAGTAAACAGGTGGCAAATTTTAGTCATTATTGCTGTCATCAGTGCAATGTAGTTCCCTCAAAGATGCTGACTGTAGCATATCGTTGCCCGGGCGTGAAGAAATATTTCCTTTAGGCATTAGGTTTTCTGGGACAAGTCAATGAAAGAAAAGTCTCATGAGAAACTGACATCCTTCTATGTTTACATTTATACATTTTCCAGGCACTTTCATCCAAAGCGACTTCCAAATGAAGAATGTGACAACATCCGAGTTTATTCCAGTAACATGACTACAATATACAATACGCTTGCAGTAGTACCTTAATGCAGTACATGAGATCCGCGGGGAGAAGTCGGATCCAGATCCAACTCCTCCCACCTTAAGGCGGGCATACACTGTGCGATTTTCGTCCGATTTTGAGCCGAATTCTGACTCGTGCGACTCATTTTCGTGTCAGACCGATTTTCAGCTTTGTCGTGCGTCGTTTGTCGTGCAGTGTTCGTGCAGTGTACAGGGAGAAACGAGAGGCGATTAACCTCTCACGATCGACAATCGGATGGTCGGATGAATTTATGGCATGTCAGAAATTTTGGTCGCTCCTCGTGATTAAGTTGAAGCAAAGCTACGAACTGATTGCCCTAAACTCAGTGTTTTTTCCCTCACTGCACCTGCGCGAAAACTGAAGTTTAACCATTTCATCTGCAGCAAAAATAAAATTAAAATAAAAACGAGCTACAAATTACTGTTGCTTACCTCCAGTTCGTGTTGCAAAATGGATAATATTACCCACCGTCTTCAAGCCACCTGATATGTAACACCTCTTTTATTATTTTGTCAAACAATGTTTTTGAAATAAACCTGTTTTTAATTTTCATTGATGATTAATAATGGCAATGTTCGGACATATTATAGACTGTTAATAGTTATTTTATATGTATATAATTCATTGTAATCGACCTAAATGTTTTAGACAATTTTTAATGAGGAGTAAGATTAATATTTTATTATCAAATATTGCGTGGCAAATTAATTATAATAGCGGATCAATTTAATAGTAAAATTAGCCTATAGGCCTCCCCTAATAATGATAATATAATAATAATAATAATTAAATGCATAAATTGAAAATACTAAATCATCTTGATACTGATAGCAGATGCTTGTTTTGACAATATCTCTGGATACATGCACGTAAATAGGCGCAATCCAGGGGGTTATCGCAGATATTATACGTATAGTGTGAGCAGTGAAGTCGCAGCTCGACGATCGGACCGTACAGTGTGAGCACATAAATCCTGAGCTTTGGCTTTGCATCGCATGCGATTTACTCGTTCAGTGTGAGTAGGTACCTTGCTGAAATCGCACAGACATCGCACAGTGTATGCCCGCCTTTACATACACCTGAACCTACCCAACTCCACCCCTTGGATCTTGATCCGACTCCTCCCCGTGGATCTCATGTACTGCATTGAGGTACTACTGCAAACGGCGGAATGGTTAAATAAATATGGTTGTGAAAATCGGCCTCCATTGTGATTGTGACAATTAATGACGTACACGCACAAAATATCACAATTGAAACTACTGCGGAAACAAAGACACCTACATCTTGGATGCCCTTGATGTAAGCTAAAACATACCAAAAATGAATTTTAAAGTGAACTATCCTTTTAAAATAACTGTTGATTCCTGTGATGGCAAAGCTGAATTTTCATCAGTCATTACTCCAGGCTTCAGTGTCACATGATCTTTCAGAAATCATTCTAATAGGCCGATTTGCTGCTCAATAAATGTTTTTAGTATTATTATCAATGTTGAAAACAGTTTGTGCTTAGTCAGCTTAGTGCTTGGAAACTAATGATGGAACGAAAGTTCATAAGAAAAGTATAATTATACTTATTTATTATTAATTATAGTAGTTTCACTCGTGTTCACTCACATTTTTTTCTGATAGCAGTGGAAATAACTTAAAATACTTAAAAAAATACTTTAAAAAGT
Organism: Pimephales promelas; assembly: GCF_988280905.1. Classification (NCBI taxonomy): domain Eukaryota; kingdom Metazoa; phylum Chordata; class Actinopteri; order Cypriniformes; family Leuciscidae; genus Pimephales; species Pimephales promelas. The sequence continues at coordinate 7,986,388 of NC_142774.1, forward strand.
ATTTTTTGATACAACATTCAAAACTAGTGTCTACTTTTTTTAGAGAGATCTTACTGACCTCTGACTTTTGAACAGTAATTTACTTCTTATTTAACTTTGTAGTGTCAAAGGAATCGCTCACATTTCATAAAGAGATATCCAGGAATCTCATAGTAAGAGATCTTGTAACATTTCAGAATAGTATGTATTAATGACGCACCAAAAAGATCCTAAAGAGTTCAGATAGGATCTAATATATTTCTGTAGACTAGAGTGACCAAAGGAGAGCCGCTGTACCGTTGTTGTCACCAACTGAAGTGGAAGGTGTAAGGGTGACGATTTTGACTTGACGCCACTGCGTTAGTTTGTCAAGTCATGGGCCCCTGAACTCTTATCAACAAGCTTGTGATTCTGTCTTAAATAATTCCCTGCCTCCGTGCCACTTAGCTATTAAATTGTGCGATACACAACCACAAATGAAGCTGAATAAAAATTGGATGAAAATTCCTCTGGTTCATAAGAACTGTGCTCAAACGTTCCAAGAAAACTTGTCTCAACATCCACTCAATAGAGAGAGAGAGAGAGAATGATTGGAATGTAAATGAAACTATTTTCTTAATAATGACAGTCAAATGAACTCTACGTCTCAAAATAGATTGCAATCAAAGCTCATGTACATAATGTTAATGTATGCAATTTTAAATTAAACCAAGACACATTCTAAGACATTTCACTCTACCCACCAGGTCATCATGTGTCATCAGTGCTTGAAGTGGGCTGGTAGACACCAGTACTTCTATATATTATAATCTGTAGCGTACCCTCACTTTTTCTCTCATGTTGCCGGTACTCTGATCACCCAGGCCTTCTTTAAATAGCTGTTCACTGCTTTGTATTAGAAGTTTGTGGTGTAACTATCAATTTTTTTTTTCTTTTTAATGGGCAGATTGACGGTAGTAGAGCTTTGGGAGAAAGTAGTGATTTTTTCTTATACCAATGAGACCATGATAGCTCATTCCATAATGAACTAAATTCTGTTGCACTTTGCCTTGAATATGCATTAGAATATTAAAATCACTGTGTGGAATGAACAATACAGAGGACGGACCAATGCTGTGAAAGTGTGTGTTTGTGTGTGTGTGTGTGTGTGTGTGTGAGTTTGCTTTGATCCAGCTTTGAAGCAAATTATTACGTTGGGTGTTTGTCTACTGTAATGAGGAGGTCTTTCCATTTCAAATGATTTCAAAGAGCCCATTCTCCAAAATAAATTATGTTTGGCTAACTCTGCCTGAATCACATGGTTCCCCTTACGTGCATTTCACATCAATTAAAACTGCTCTTACACGAGCATTAGTACACGTTCTACTGCTCCCGAACCACCCTCTGCTTTTTTGAAATATGGAACGGAAAATAAAGAATAGAGTGTGGGGAGGGTTTTGGAGACCTTACCTTTGACATTTTATCTCACTGGCACAATTTCTGGACAGAGTCCTTGGACTCTATCACAGCTCATTGTTTTATATGTGTACTGCTGTAGGCACATTTCTGTGACTGCTCTCTTCCTCCATATCTGTCTCACACCAGTGCCCACTAGCACTTGTCCTCCATCCTTTCATTCTTTATTACTCCATTTTCTCTTTTAAAGGGATACTCCACTTTTTTTTTGGAAATAGGCTCATTTTACAACTCCCTCAGAGTTAAACGGTTGAGTTTTACCGTTTTCGAATCCACTTAGCCGCTTTTCTGATATTTAGAAGAATATCAGTTACCAGACAGTTTCTGGTCTCATTGACTTCCATAGTAGGAAAAGAAAATATACTATGGAAGTCAATGAGACCAGTTTCTGATATTCTTCTAAACATCAGAAAATCGGCTGAATGGATTCGAAAACGGTAAAACTCAACTGTTTAATTCTGGGGGAGTTGTTAAAGGAGCCTATTTCCCCAAAAAAAGTGGAGTATCCCTTTAACCGTGAACATTTCTAGTTCAGAAACCAGTATATTATTGAAATGTGTCATTTTCAACTAATTAAAAACGGAGAAAATTACGTGGCAACATGGCAGATGTGATGAAGGACGGTACATCATACTCTGTCATAAAGTACAATTACTCTACTTTGCACACTATTGTTGCATGGGATGGTGCTTAAAAACTACTACACTCTAAAAAATGCTGGGTTGTTTGAACCCAAATTTGGGTAAAATATGGACAAACCCAAATGTTGGTTTAAAAATGTAATAAAAAAATACAGTTAAAAAGTGAAAGTTGAAGTTGGGTTAAAATTTAACCCAATATTTGGGTTTGTCCATATTTTACCCAAATTTGGGTTCAAACAACCCAGCATTGTTTAGAGTGTATGGTACCATAAATAATAATAATATAATATAATTTCTGAAGCGTTGTCTAATGTCATGGATTATTCAGTATTGAAAAATGGTACTGCCTATTGTACACTTTGTGGGCTTTTTTTTAACACAAAAGTGTAAAAAAAACAAACCTACAAACAAAAAAAATGGATGTATAGTCATCGTACTCCTTTTATCCACATTTGGTTGTACTAGGTGAAGGATGTCTTCCTCCCATGCATCCTCTGACTCAACAACTGAGTGGCATTCTAACAGACGAATTACCAGTAATCCGCTTCCATTCAGATCAGCATGAATATTTCATAAGCATTAAATAATCGTTCCTGTAGCATTGACTAACTGCTAGCTGAGCTACCTTGAGCCTCACTTGTAACATTCCATAATAGGCTGCTTTGCTCAATCAAACAAGCCAAAGATGCAATCCCTCAGATAATAGGGGCTTTATGCATGCAGTCTTTACAGATGTTCTTGGCAGCTGGCACAAATCTGATTTAAATGAGGGATAGAAAAATGTCAGCTTACTTTTTAGTAAAAAAAGAGAGAAAAAATAGATTTCTAACCACTGCCTAAAATGCAACCAGACAGTCATTGATTAGACTATTGCAAAATAATCCCCGAAGCAGAGGGGTCTTGCTCAATAATGACCAATTGACTGCAGATCATCCAACTTGTTGCGAATTACTTTCCAAAAAAGTTGCAATTTGCCCTATCAAAGTCAAGAATTCCAAAAAACTAAAAAGAAAATGATTTTAGTCCTGGTTTACTTGGCGTTTACACTGTCATTTTTAACACGGAACTTAAAGTCGGCATGAAATCAAATTTGACAAATCTTCTTTTTATATGTAATACTGTATAGTGTTCATTATAAATGATTTATCTGTGTAATTCATTATTTTTAAAAAATCGATGTACCCTTATAATCATTAATCGAAGACATTACCCTTCACTCTCAGAAAAAAAGGTACAAAAGCTGTCACTGGGGCAGTACCTTTTTAAAAGGTACACTTTTGTACCTAAAGGGTGCATATTGGTACCTTCATGGTATATATTTGTACAATTATGGTACCAATGTGCACCCTTTAGGTACAAAAGTGTACCTTTTTGAAAAGGTACCGCCCCAGTGACAGCTTTTGTACCTTTTTTTCTGACAGTGTTCCCTCCCCCATCGAAATGACCTCTCTTCTATTTTGGTCACGTGGAACAGCGGAAGGGTGTGGCCAGATCCGATGAGGGTGTGGCTATCAGTGAAGAGAATCGCATTCAAATCTGCCTCCATTTTTTATGCAACGTCCAACCTCCAACGATCCAATCAATTCCCGAAAAAGAAATTTTCTAATTTCAAAAGCCGTTTCACTCGGATATCGGACAATCTCAACTTCCGTTCAATGCTGACTTTAAAGGGTTAGTTGAAACGTTCAGTTTTTCCGCTTGCAAATTCCGCCATGTAAATAGCGAATCCGCCATGGCTCAAGTGCAACTGGCTTTTAAAGTGAATGGGAGATGAGAGTTACGCCCAAAACACACACATTACTAATGAAGAGAATAGGGACAACCCTTTTAGACCATGCACCGGGTCCGCCGACCATTGTTTCCGTCATTAAACTAGCAAAAGTGTATTCGGACACGGCTTAAGTGCACTTGCGCCGTGCGCTTTAGACCAGATCGTTAAAATAGGGCCCTGTGACTTGTGAGTAAGTGGGAGGATGCTAATGTTAATAGTGCTGATGACAGTAACAAGTCCAGTTCTTGATATCATTGCATTTTTTTTTTTGCCTTTTTTCTCAAATGCATGTAAAAATGTGTGTGGTGCAACTAGAAAGAACTCGTTCTGCAACTCAGGGAAATGTGTGTGTGTGGGCGAGAGTCCTGACCTCTATAAGCGTGTTGATTAAAGTTTAAGTCTCTGATATCAACCCTGTCTTCCTGAATAAATCAATCTATATACCCCAACCCAGTGTTTTTTTTTTCCTGCCTTCCGTATCTTCATGCAGATCTCAGTCGAAACAACAGCAAATATGCCTAGAAAGAGGAATACACTTAGAAAACACTAAGAGAACCAAATTGAAATAAAACATTTTTTTCCCCCATTCTAAATCAGTTATTTATTTGCCACAGTAGAATTAATTTGTTGATGGTGAAAGATGGATGGCTTGCTTTCTTTTAGTGGACAGTGATGCATTTATGCAAAATACAATTGAGACGAGAGAATGGTGAGAGCAGAAAAACAAAAGCTTTGCCAAAAACACATAAATTAAGGCCAAAGCCAGCAAAAGGCTGCTTTTATTTCTTTCAATCTGGACTGGAAATTCTTTCAAGGCTCTATTGTTCTTTGTAAGGTGCAGTAAAATGACCATTGGCTAAGATTAATATGAGCACTGATGTCAGTAATTACTGTCTGCTCTTGTGTCACATTTTATGTTACAGTATTTTAGATGTAGTAAATCCTTTGAGTGTAGAAAAACAGCCATGTATTTGAATGCACACAAAGCTAAGAAGCTTTTATTGGGAAGAGATCAAACTGAGTGCGACTAAAAGTATTGTATTAAAGCTCCAGTAAAGGATGCTGGCTTCCAGAAGTGCTGGATTTCCCAGATATAAACTAATATCAAGCACTAAAGTAATCGAAGTGCAACATGAAGAAAGTCTCAGTGTTCCAGGGTTGGATTAGGCCTGTCTTGTCCCTGAAAGAACTCTTCTGCTCACCTGATAAATGTTTGGAAGTAGTGCTGGCAATCTTGGCTGATCATTTGCATTCCAATAAAATATTTCTGTTTTGAAGGACATACAGAATAGGCCTCATTAAAAGCTGTTTTCTTGATTAAGTTGGTCTTAATAACGCAGGAATGTTAGAATGGAATTTATGAACACTCAAATACAGTATACATTTTGTTTGCACATTCTAGACATGATCCATCTGTACATTAGTGGGAGTTTCCAATTCCTCTTTCTAAAACAATACATCCGTATTGGTGGTGATATGGCTTTCACTGAATCATTTATTCAAATTCGAATTCATTTATTTAGATATTAACCCTTAACAGTAGACTATGGAAATTCAACATTCATCACCCTAACAATTCATAAATACTCTAATTTGTATCAAATGCCTACGTAACTCAGAGCTATTCAAATTTTTCATTTAAAATTTAAAATCTCTTCCAACGCCTCTGCTCTATGGTTAGGTCCTAAAACTGTACCCGCCCCGAATCGACCCGAATCACTATTCACCTGAACCCGACGTGCATAAATTATTCTTTTTTTAAAGAAAAACCCGTCCTGAGACAGACCCGATAAAATTAGACCCGAGTCCGACCCGACGCCATTTCCTTTAGAAATGGCTTTTCTATTTTTCCAATTTTTCCAATCACACATCACTGTAACCCATTACGTCCTATAATATTTGGCATTATGTTATTTACCGGACCATACGATGATTAGAACCACCACAGGGTAAAATTTACCGATGGCTGTTTTTCAAATGTAGCCTATAACAGATTTTCTATCAACTTCTCCCAGTCATTGACTTTTACTAAAATTTTGTTATTTAGCCTACAATCCCATTGTTACAAAGTCGTTTAGATAAAATTCGATTAAAAACAGGGCATTAGAACCGCAATAGCAGGTCGAATTGGACGTTCTGAATCAAATCTTAATATGGTATTGCAGTCAACACATTTAACTGCACCAGTCTTTTTTCCTTCCTATCAACAATGATCACAAAAAGTTGCCTACACCGATGACGACCTTGGATGTTTCTGTTCTATATGTTTGTTTTCCCTCACCTTTTTCGCAATGTCTGTTATCACCTCTAACAGTGTCGCGTATTTTTAAAATTGATTGACAGGCCTGGCTTAACGACAATTCAAATACTTGCATGTAGTCAAACATCCATCCACATGATGGCGCACTTTTGTAGTTCTTCTTGGAAAATGGAGGGGTTGGTTTATGTGGAGCGAGTAACTGAGTAAATAAATGCTTCTGCTTATAGCCCATTGCACGTAAAAGCGCGAATTCGCTCTCTCACTTAAAAAAAAGAGAACGGTGTCATAGAGTTGTTTTAAATTCTGCAATTTTGTTAAATGCCCAACATTGTTTAAAATAATTTGGGTCTTCTCGGGACCATTTGGAAAACGCATATTTATTTTAAAATATCCGAGACCCGAGGCCTCTACTACCGAACCCGACCCGTGTTCGAGACACTCATTGGAGTTTTGGACCCGAACCGGTCCTCGGGTTTTCCAACCCGATCTCACGACCAAGTCGTACGAATTCGACGAATGATTAAAAAGTGGCTAATTCGTAACAATTCATACGACCTCACTCGTACGAATTAATACGATTTTGCTAAATCGTACATATTTTACGAATTGGCCAATTCGTATGAATTCGTACGAATGACCTACCCCTTACCCCGCCCCTAAACATAACCATCACGTGGGTTTAGACAAATCGTACGAATTAGTACGAGTGAGGTCGTACGAATTAGTACGAATTAGCCACTTTTTAATCATGCGTCGAATTCGTACGAATTGGTCGTGAGATAGTGTTGGGTTTTCGGATCCAAGTGGACCCGTGACGCGGTGCACTGGGTGATTTTCGCCCTCCACTTACTGTAAAGTGATGTATCGATGTTCCCTTATTCCCTATCCCATTTGCAGTGCCATTCAAACTGAACATATTCGTTCCCTTCGTATTGGAATCTCACTTAAGATGGCGTAATACCCTGTGAAATCCACTTACGGTCGAATGGAACGAGACTCAGTTCAGCCCCTAAATTTGAACACATGGTATGTAATAGAGAGCTTCCACTCTACATCACGCACAACGTGGTCAAGTCGACTCGCAATTGAAATTGAAATTAGGATGTTGTTAAGTATAACAAATAGCCTACAAATATTAGGTTGGCTAAATAATTTCCACTAAACGGTTTTAAATTATAATTTACATGTTAAATGAAAAGCATTTATTATAAGCATTTCTCTTAACTATTCAGCATCCATCCTCTCAAACTTGAGCTCACTGAGCTTGTTTGTTCATGCGCAGCTAAATGAAGTTCTTACCGTCTAAAACAGGCTTTGTGTGAGGAGCACATCAGCCAACATACTGTCTCCTTTAGGTTTTGCAACAGAGTCAATATGATGCTATGAAGATGACAGGCACATTTTTTTTCCCTCAAACATTGCTGACACTAACAACATTGCTTTTGTGTGAATCATCATTGACTAAAAAGACCTCGTAGGTCTTGAGAAATCAATCCATGCATTTAGAAGCAATCTAACCGTCGTCTTAGCACAACAGCGGTTTCAAACACCTCTCCAATTTACTTGCATTGCCAGATGAAATGACTCTACACTGAAGATTTTAGTAATAGTCTATTTTTCCCCTCAAAGGAAATGACTGATGCTAATCGCTAACACCATCATAAACTCAACCTGCATTGCACTCAGGTAAATGAGCTGTGCGTTATCATCATCCATCTCTCTCCGTTGCTTCAGAGAAAAATGTTTTAGGACATACTGTTTAAACGGAGTGTCGTATCATTTCGGTTTAGCACTCGGTTGGTTACAGCTCTGTCATCTCTTTGATACAAGGGCTAACCACCCCTTAAAGAGGCTTTAAATGGTTTTTTATGGTTTCAGGATATACAAAAAAAAAAGAAAAAGAAAAACAATGTAATTTATTCTTACTGAAAGTTACTATAACATCAAAAAGATGGTTTTAGCCATTTGTGACAGATATCTGAGTGAAATGACTTCTCAAACAAGAAAAAATGTAGGACGGGACTAGATTTTGTACATTAGGAATTGTTAAATGGTTGTGGTTTGCTATTGTTGCAAACTCATGTGTGTGATAGGTTGTCCCGCACTCAAGAGAGAGGGGAAGTTACTTTGTTTAAAGATAACAAAGGGACATTAACACACACTTGACAAAATATTAGATAAAATGACCTCACAATCTGTCATATCTTTCTTATTTTATCCCCCTTTCATCCACATTTCTGCCAAGAAGATGGTGTGTGTGTGTGTGTGTGTGTGCCCATAGAGATGATTTTGTCATTTATTTATTTTCAAGAGGCTTTTCTATTGTGGCTGAAATAGTGTAATTTGCTTTTCCCAGACTCTGGCAAGCCACTAGTGCTAATAGGTTTGCTGATGGAGCTTTCAAGTTGTTTATTTGCAGAGTTGAATCACTGCAGCACACAGTGAACATGCTGGCTGTGGCTGGACTTGCATTACAGTTTTTCTGTGGCTTTGGTGCATTTCTTGAATCCTCCTTAACACTTTCTCGAATACATTCGTACAAAAATCAACTTGCAAAAGCCTGTAAGTTGCTCAAAATCCTTAGTTCATCTCACAAAAGTAAGTTTTTATGTTAATGAACATATCAGTGCTGTGAAAATGACAAGTCCTTGTGTCATTTTTCACAAACATGATAATTAAAATGTTTAGCCACGTTGTCTATATAGTGCACTCTGTCAGTGTTTTCAGATGTAAAGTATGGCTATGATTTTGATGATAACGGTTAAAAATGCACTTTTTCTTTCTGTATTTTAACAGTACAAATTGACCCATTACTGTAAATGGGATGTTGATTGCAAGAGACTTGACACGATTCACAGTTGCGCTTTTACTGTTGGTCTTTCAACAAATTACAGTAAAATGCCATTGCGATATATAAATATATGGACACTTTATATATGTCTATGCATGCTTGTGTGATTATGATATTGTATGTATGTTTAATAAGTGAATTTACTATATACTGTAAAATGCAAGTGTAATATGAAACATTACAGTAAAAATACAGTATTACATACATAGCACATAGAAATACATGCCTGTTCTGTAATGCTTGAATGATTGTGGAAACCTTGTTTTCCAAATGTTTTTCAAACACGCCAGCCTTTGTAAGGTCATGATTGAGAGCTGGTTGATCATTGGTTGGTCTAATTCATTACATTCCTCTTTATTAGTGAAATTCTAGATTCACCTTTGAAAAATGTATAGAAAATATACAACACCCGAGCAAAAATAATTTGCTGTTTGGATTCAAAAAGACAAATGCGTAGAAGTCTATGATTGGATAATTTGAGACACTTGAGTCATTACTAGTTAGTTCCAATGATCTTCACTTTATAATACGGATCCAAATAATTAGTAATTCCCACAGAAGTATCTAGTAACACTTTCATCTGCGCACTATTACTTACTAGTTCATAATCGAGTTTCTTGTTAGTTAATAATAGTTCATAGATTGTTAATATTGTGTTACTTATTGGTTCTTGTGTAGTTATTCATTATCGAAGGAGCCATATTCTAAAGTGTTACCGAAATGCTAAGGTGTTAATTTCATCAATTGTCGTATACATTTTTTTTTTTTTTTTTTTGCAAGAGTGCATTCTCCTACATGGTTGTTTAAGAAATGAAAAGCTTCTCACTCCATCAGTTAGGGTAAAGAACTGTTTCCAAATATATAACATGCTAGAAACATACTAATCATTGCAATAATGATCCAATCATATACTCATAGGCATTTGCATATATGGCCCCTGGCAGTGTGCCTGACACATTATGACAATTAGTTCAACCATTTTGCATTTAATGACTTGTGGAATGAACTAAAGATGTTTTGGGGAGGAAGACTTTAACAGTGAACCAATATAATACATTTTAAGAAACATGACATTAGCGATTGATAATGTAGGAAACAGCAGACAACTGTACAAAATAAATTGCTTGAATATATCAAAGCATGATGTGAACATTCTGCACAAGTTACTACTGTAGATGATGTGGAGATTGAATTGTAGGGTGGCGTACACATGTGGTACAATGTTGTGAGAAATAACAGGTGGGTGATACGGAGCCCCCCTAGTCCCACTTTGGCAAAAAAAAAAAATTGATACTATCTCGTGGCCTCAAGATACAGGCCACAAGTTACTACGAGTTACTACCACGAAATAGTATCTTGAGGCCACGAGTTAGTATATTGAGGCCACGAGATAGTATCTTGAGGCCACGAGATAGTATCTTGAGGCCACGAGTTAGTATCTTGAGGCCACGAGTTAGTATCTTGAGGCCACGAGTTACTATCTTGAGGCCACGAGTTACTATCTTGAGGCCACGAGTTACTATCTTGAGGCCACAAGATAGTTATAATTTTTTTTTGCCAAAGTGGGACAAGGGGGGCTCCGTAGGGTGAAATGCAACAAAACAGAGCAGAATGTCATTCGCCATTTGTCCATGATTACTTTAGCATCAGACACTGTAACAGACAAAAATGACAGTAAACACTCAGTATACTTGAACTTCCAGTCCCAACCCCAAGTTTTTCTGATTATAGTAGCACTAGCTGGTGAGGTTCATTATTTCTTTTCTTCATGATCAGACTTACAGTTTACTGGCTGACAATAAAAAAGATGAAAGAGGGAACTTGCATTGAGGGAGGGACCCAAGCCATCTACAAAACGTGTAGCAAAGCACTGTCTACCATCCACAACATGTCATTGTGGTGATGAACACTGCTCAAATGTTCTTCGAAACACTAGCTTTGAAACCAGAATTAAAGTCCCCTCAAAATCAAAATGGATAATTCTCATGTTTTTAACCTGTCACTCACATGGGATCACAGCAATATGAAATGACAACAATTCAATCAATTCCAGATGGACACCTTAGATTTTTTCTTGTTCAAGAAGCCGTTTCACTCTGATTTTCAAATTCCATTTCATGCCGGCTTTAACTGTATAAACAGCGAGACTATGCAGCAAATGTGTACAGACCAACCATAAAGCAGATCAGAATGATTGAATGCATCCTGCATGTACATCGAGAAAAGCATACTTGTCTTTTCAAACAAGCTTGGTGCAGAGATGAAAAGGTCAGCTAGGATTATGTTGTGAGCCATAACCTGTCGATATGATATCCAAGAGATTTGTTTCACCCACTCACTCCCATTCACCCTCTTGTTTGCATTTGCCTGTTGTGATGCACAAGTAAATAAGTGAATTGCATCCCTTTACTTCCTCTCGTTCAAATTCATTTTTCAAAGTGCTGTTACGTCCTGCCAGAATGCTGGAGACTTTAAATGACTGACTATAAATTAGTAGGTTATTGTTGCTTTTATTACAGCCTGAAAACCAGAGCCAGAGTTTCTTTACCAGTGTGCTTTTGTTCTGATGGCAGACAGGAAGTGTTTCATATGCAGAGGGAGTTGCTGAAAGAGAGGACAAGATGTCGTGCTCTGGAAGACGAGCTCAAAAATCCCATGAATGTACACCATTGGAGAAAAATATCGGTATGAGCCTACATTGGCTTGCTGTCGAAACAGTCGTATTACCAATGAAAACAGTTCCAAAACAGTTTGCTTCTAAAATCTCTCTTTCTGTTTAGGAAACTGATCCAAGCACCTTTGAATTGATTCAGAAGATTCATTGTCTGCAGCGGAGGCTGATAGCTAAGACTCAGGAGGTTGTGGAGAAATCGCTTCTGCTACAGGTAAAAAGATATAGAACAATCCTAGTGCCACTTCTGCTTCGCCTGTCATTGGTCAGACAAACAGATTGTCCAATTGAAATGTTATATTAATTCCTTTCTTTAAAATAATAATCCATAAATGCTGTGAGACTGAGGCTATTTATACCGGCTTCCTCTTGTGCTGATGGGCTGATTACCTGAACGTGCTCATCCCGAACTTTGTTTCATAAAACTTCATATAAATATAATAATATATAGGTGAAATTCGAAAAATTAGAATTTCGTGCAATTTCGTAGAATTTATTTCAGTAATTCAAGTTGAAACTAATATATTATATAGACTCATTACATGCCAAGTGAAATATTTCAAGCCTTTATTTGTTATAATTTTGATGATTATGGTTGATGTCACAATATTCTAATTTTGAATTTTTGGGTTTTCATAAGCTGTGAGCCGTAATCATCAAAATTGTAACAAATATAGGCTTGACACATCTCACTTTGCATGTAATGAGTCCAGTGTTGGGAGTAACGCATTACAAAAGTAATACATTACAGTAACATATTACTTTTTGCTGTAACGCAGTAGTGTAAGGCATTACTAATCAATTTTCAGTAATATTTTACTCGTTACATGTTCAGTGAGGCTTGTATTACAGTTGTATTACAGTGTATTGTCTGCTTTTACTTCTTAAAGGCAACAGTATATGTAAAAGTTTTAAAGCAGTCTTTTAGTGCCAGTTCAGAGCGGTCGCGTCTGTAACATTGTTTTTTCCTCATAAATGCGAACACGAAAACTAAAATAAAATGAATATTTTAAGTTCTATGGAGACTGGAGAGCCAACCCTTCCTCATCCGATTTGCGCAGTGTAATTAACAGAATTACAAAAAATCGATTTTGCCTCCTATTTTTTTGTCACGCATGAATGTGTGTCTTTTCCCTAATATTAAAAATAAAACATAGACTGATATTTGTCTAATGTCTGGAGTCCTTTAAGGAAGTAGCCTATATACAGTACGTTTCAATACATGTATTTTCTGAGAATTTTTATTTCAAGTTTTGACCGCAAATGTCATCATGTCCATAATGCTGGACTTCCCCAATTTTAAATAATTTATCCTCAACTAGTTTTGTGGTGTAGGTCTACGTATTTTATAATGTTAACTTCAAATAATACTAATAGCCTTATTTAAAGATAAGGCAGCATTGGATCTGGACGGTAAGGAGAATACCGCTGGAGTTGGAAGAGGTGTGTCGTGATTCTGTAGGTTCGTGGATCTGAGTCGTGTGGCGAATCGCGATTTCGGTTTCATATTGCATATCGTTACAGCCCCAAAGTTAAGTTCTACTTAGTTATTTTGGTGAAAGTAACTCAAAAGTAATACATGAGTAATGTAACGCATTACAATTCTGAGACAGTAATATTGTAAGGTAATTAATTACTTTTAAATAGCAGTAACAAGTAATACCTAATGTATTACAGTTTGGAAGTAACTTGCACAACACTGAATGAGTCTATATAATATATTAGTTTCACCGTTCAAGTACTGAAATAAACGAACTTTTGGATGATATTCTATTTTTTCGAGTTTCACCTGTATATGCACACATATATTATGTAAACTAAAACTTATGTTAAAGTAGATGAGATTGTGATTAATCGATTTGACAAAACTGATATTGTCATGTATGCTCGATCTTAGACATTAAACCTAACCTTCTTACCAACACAAAATGTTGACTGGTAGTGTATTCACTAATTTTTGTGATCGGGAGAAAAAAAATTATCAATCGAATTATTATCGAGTTATTATCAAGTTATCAAGAAGACCCCTATAAAATAACTTCTGTGCCCGTAGCTCCACATAATCAGAATGTCCACCATTAGTTTTACACATCCTCTGTGCCTGGCTTTTTCCATTATTACATATTTGGACTAATTTGATAATGCTTTCAGTGCCCAATAATAGTAAAGCACTCTCTACTTTTATCATATTAAAATCCATTCCACAGAATTCTTCATATTTTCCCCCAAACTGGACTGCCTGGACTGATAATAAGTCATTTTGACTACATACTGTAATATATTTTTAAAGTATTGTGAACTGAGAGAGAGAGACACATTTTTTTTATGTATGGGATTGTCATTATTGACCTTTCTGCCATTTAATTCAAGAATACACAACAAGCATAGTCTCTTATATATGTTTAGCCATGCTCTACTTACAGTACATTACAGTCTAGATATACCAATGAAGCAGAGTCATTTCATTGTGTGTGGTGTGAGCCCTCCATTATCTGAAATGAAGTGATCCGTGCTGTTCATTGCTCAGACTAGAAACAAATGTGATTGCTTGGATGTAGCAGGTGCTCGAGCAGAGCTTCTTGAGGGAGCAACATTTGTTTACATAAATGCACTTGAAATCTCTGATTAGGTTATGAATGGAGAAATGGAGAGAGCGACTAGGGTAACTTTGTATGCGTTCTTGCTATTGTATTTGGGATTTTTAATTGCTTTGGTTTGTTTGAGGCCAATAATGGTGGCGCCAAAGCAACTAAGCCGACACGTAATAGAACTGATAGATAGAGGGAATAAATAAGACGGAAAGTTTTGAAAAGTTTCGTCTGAAAGAGACAGACAAAATGTTCCAGGAGTAGCCGTCCACTTAACTTTCGCCATTACAAGACGTGTAGACATTGCCTGTGATGTTGAGTTTGAGTTAAGAGTTTTTTATTCCCTATTCGGATCTTGAGTTCAGATGCCATGGAAATGATAAAATGGGCTTTCAACATGCCATCAGACAGACAGCCAGTTTAAAAAGGTTCCTTTCATTGTCTGTATCAAATGAAGCTTGAAGGGATAGTTGACTTTGAAAATAATTTTTGATATGTTTTAGCTTACCTCAAGGGCATCCAAGATGTAAGTGTCTTTGTTTCCACAGCATTTTCAATTTTGACATTGTTTAGTCAAACCGTTGTCTGTCAGTCATATAATGCAGGTCTATGGTCACCACCTCAAAGAGCATCCACAGAGAATTAAAATTAAACATGATTTAATGACTCGTAAATGTAAGTACGCATTGATGGCCTAAGACACGAAACGAGTGGTTTGTGTGAGAAAACGAACAGTATTTATATAGTTTTTACGAACTGATCTGAATCAGATGTCCAACTGAACCGAACTGAACTTTTAGATTCATATTATTGTTTTGTTTGGTTTTTTTTCCAATTCTGTTCAATGAACAACTTTTAAGATTCATAAGTTAATCAGCATTGCGTATTTCTATGCACGATTTCTAACACAACTTCAGTTGCCAATGGACCCCAATTGAAACAAACTCTGATTCCAGCTTTTTATGCACCCATTGTCTGCGTGGAAGTATGAGTGAACATTGGGGTTCGGCGCTAATTAGGTTAAAGCTGTCTGCCTTACAACACCCCTATAACTCACCGTGTAATTATGAAGTCGCTCAGGCACATCTCTGTGTATTGGCTTTAGCGCTGTGTGTGAGCTGCATTTGATGCCTTTTAAAACAGCCGTCAGACAGCAGGGCATTGTTGTATTGTTTTGTAGCTGTTTGCAGTGAAGATTGTGACAGCGTGTACAATATAGCCCCGTTTAGGACACATTAGCAAAAAGCCATTGCAGTCAAGACAATGCTGCACTTCTGTAGACGGAAGACACTTGTGATTTAGAAAGGATGTGAGATGGGCTCCATTTTGAATATAATACCCATTATAGATCTTGAAGTATTCACAATGCACTACTTTACAGCAGACAAAGACCAGGGGATGTTTTTCGCACAGACACAGACTCTAATTGTTGCATTATTTGCATTGAGGCAGAGCAGTAATAAAAGAGGCACGGACCATATCATGTTGGTTAATATACGTGCAGGCAAATCTGGACTGGCGATTAGCGGTTAGCTTTTTTATCATGCATAGTGGCTGCAAGATATGGCCCAATGACTCACCGCATTACCAGCTGAGGTACGACGGGAAGGGATGTTTTACCTTTGCAACAAGCAGCGGGTTTATTATGCCCTACAGATAATGTAATAAAACACTATATGCATCATATCACAGATGAGTCGAAAGGTCAGCGAAACTTTCGAATAAGGTACCGTAGAGTTATATTGAGTTTTTTGAGCAAGTGGGTAAAACAGATAAGAAAGCGTTATTTTGAATTGCAGAAGATCCAGCACTCAGAGCAAGGTCATGACCTTTAATATCCAAAGCTCATGCGTGAGTACTTCCTTCAGCGCTGTTTACACAGACTAACCTGTTTAGTACACACTGCTGTGAACTACTTTAAGCATCATGGACGTGTCCAGAACTGATGGTTTTTAGTGGGGATCCCATAACTCTTTTATGGAAGCTTGTTTCCTCCACAGAATAAAAAATAAAAAAGGTAATTTCGACTTTTTTCTATCACGCAATTCCTAATTTCTCAGAATTGCGTAATATAAAGTCACATATGCGTGTTATAAAGTCAGAATTGCGTGTTATAAATATGCAATTCTGAGAAAAAGACAGAATTGCGGGTTTGTTTTTTAACAATTGCGAGTTTATATCTCACAATTCTGACTTTATATCTCGCAATTCTGAGAAATGATACGTGAGATAAAAAGTCACACTGTTTTATTTAACACAGTCTCATCCCAAGATGACGTCTTGGGACGTCTTTTGACCATACGTCAATATCCGCCTTTTTAGGGCCCCCTTGAACGTCGGTAGATGACGATCCCGGGCCGTCTTACAACTGACGCTTTACCTTTAACGGTTTAGGGGTAGGTTTAGGTCTGGGGTAGAGTTAGGATCCGATAACGTCATCTACCGACGTTTAAGGGGACCCTAAAAAAGCGAATATTGACGTTTGGTCAAAAGACGTCGCAAGACGTCAGTTATATGACGTCTTGGGATGAGACTGCGCTGTTTTATTCTGTGGCATAAACAAGATTCCATACTCTTTCCCCAATTTCACATTGTAATGGATTTCTTTAGTTGTTTTCAATTAAAATCTGGTCAAATGCACAAGAGCATGATTTGATCGACTTGTTAGCTTAGTAAAATGGACAAAAATAGTTTAAGCCGAAGGTTATGAGGAATATTCAGGGTAAAATACAATTTAGGTTTAATTGATAGTATGTGGCCTTCTCTCGGTTGCCATAGTACGTCGAAATAATGTAGACTTTTAAGCCATTTAACCCTCCTATTATCTTTGAGGTCAATTTGACCCCATTCAATGTTTAACGTCTGTATACATATTTATTTATTTTTTGCTTCAGATTTAATGACTTTCCTAATTTAATGGGGACAACTCTGTAAACATAAAATTAACCTGCTGATATTTTTTTCAATGTCCTGTACACATTTTGTAGCATCTGTGTTCCTTGGGGTCAATTTGACTGTATAATAAAACAGAAGACATATTCAAATTTCACACACATTTGTTTTGGTTGTTTCATTGAGGTCATGTTATAATTTTCATTACATATTAAATATTATATTCAAAAACATGACGTGACATAATTCTCATGAGAACTAATAATTCTTCCTATGCCATGGGGAGGGGAAAACAGAATTTTTGCGAGATTGAGCGCAAACAAAATGTACTTTTCTTGAAAAAATAACTAGTTTTTCTTTCCAAATGTTATAGATTACAAAAAGCTATACTTAGAAATAATATAAAACAAATAAAACACCAAATATATTTATACTTTTCCAATTTTAGGTCAGTCAGTAAGATTTTATGGTGATTTGTACGTTTGTCCATAGTAGTGCAATGAGTATTCTGGATGTATAAGGGGTTAGGTGGGGTGGGGAGGGGGGTAATGGGTGGATGTCAAGTTTACTTAAGACATAAATTACCTCAGACAAACCTCATATTGTGGATGTATAAATTACTGGGGTCAAGTGGAAATTTTTTTTATCAGATTTGAGGCTAACAGGAGGGTTAAGTGTTAGCATCTAGCTAAATGTATTAATTTAAGACTTGCATTTATCGCTTTTTCCCTGTTTGTGCTGTTTTTGACCTCATCAAACCTGTGACCTACCAATTGAGTCACGTCACGAACTCTTGCCTCCACTCTTTTGTGACAGTTTTTCCATGACAGCAACAACAACACTATAAAACCATTTTGATTGTCAAAATCTTCTCTAGCTGTCAAGGGAGGATGTCTCTGCCGCAAGACACGACAGGTTGGAAGCCGGTAGACGTGCAATTTTCGTCCGAAATCTTTGGCATAGAAAAATGTTGCGGGGGTGAAAATTAAGCCTATGTTCCCGTCACTGTCAATCACACTGTCTTTTCTGAATGGAGTGACACACAGAACATCTGTTTGCTTTTAAATCGAGCTTGTCATCCTGATCACGCTGAAGCGTCAGGTCTTCTCTGTGTCACATGGCCCTCTATGATTGTTCAGTCTGATATAGGGGAAATGAAGTCAGAATGAAGCTAAGCAACAACTTCCTGTTTGTTCCCTTTCCTTTATTTGCAAGGTGTAAAAATACTTCTCGTGTAAGATGGTGACTGGAGACATGCTGTTAAATATGAGATTCAGTGAGAGAGAAAGAGATGGAAATGGGTGAAAGAGAAAGAAAGTGAGCGAGAATATCGAGAGATGAGGATTTGAGGGAGCCATGATTCGGTTATTGGATGAGAGTAGGATATTCTTTGTCATTTCCTGTGAATCAGGGAGGATGGAGATATTCAGATTATAGTATTTATAGCTTTTCTATTCAGCAGGCAAAAGCACATTTTAATCACTATCATTATATAGAAGCGGGGGACATTGGCTTTGATTTGCAGTAGATCATTTGACCTATACGTTTTTACTAGGGATGCAAACGATTTATCGACTATCGGTTAATTGTAGAACAAGAATTCACTCGATTAAATTAAATTAATTGTCGGCTAATTGACGATGCTTTTCTATTCAGCAGGCAAAAGCACATTTTAATCATTATCTAGAAGCGGGGGACATTGGCTTTGATTTGCAGTAGATCATTTGACCTATACGTTTTTACTAGGGATGCAAACGATTAAAGGGTAACTAAACACCAAAACAACTTTTTTTAGTTAATGATCTGTAAGAATGGAGCTTCATAAATGCTGTTCATTGATTCGAGTACATTTTTTGACAATTGAGTATAAAGTGTTTTGATTTTCAAATATATGGTGTAAAAACGTCTGAGTGCTGCCCTCTTCAGGTTAAACGGAAAGCTCCTGCAGTAGGGGTACTTGCTGACGTAGCGAACTCTCAGACGCACTCTGTCACACCCTTGGTGCGAGCTCACCACGCCCTTGGCAACCCCTGGTATAAAAGCATCTGGTTCCGTCAAAACTACTGTAGCGAGTCAGGAGTTGGATTTATGAGTATTGAAAACGATCAGGATACTATAGCATATAATAGCATCTAGTTAGCATAGCATTTATATAGTTATTTAGATTATTTTTGAAAACGACCAGGATAGAGTATTGTTGCATCTATTTAGCATAGCATTATATAGATAATTTAGATTATTTTGTGTAGCTAGTAGCATAGTACAGTTAGGATAGCTTCAAGTTAGCATAGATTTATCAGTGTTTAGTACAGTGATCAGGATAGTAACGGAGGTGGACATGGGCTTCTCCACACGCAGTGCCAAACACTGCTCGTCCTGCATGGACTCCTCCACCGCAGCGGCGTCTTGATGTGAGTGATCATGGATATTTTAATCACAATTTATGGTTAGGATAAAGTTAATCCTCTAGGGTCGACAAACGAGCCGGTGCATTTTGCTGGATTTTTTCATATAGCTGGCATAATATCAATAGCGTGCGCTATTGAGATCAACTCGACGACATAACTCATCAGATGCCGGTCGCGATGCGGGAGTTAAGACCGCAGTTTGAGCCAGCAGCTCGAATGGATTTGGCCCTGTGTATACATACAATTCACCCTCATCCACTTCAGGTGAAGGTGAAGGTGAGGGAGAAAAGTCATCGACTTCAAATGGCCGCTCTGTTGCAAAGGCAGCTATTGAGTCACTCCAGACTAGTCTCGCTCTATTTTAGAGTCTGACAGCAGCTGTCACTCACGGCGGGTCTCAGGTGCACGCCCCCTAGCCCCGCTGGGGTCTGCCCATTTTTTCAGCATTTTTCAAATATTGCTAGTGGGTGGAGTCAGGCTCTGACCAGGGGTTTAGTTACCCTTTAATCGACTATCGGTTAATTGTCGACAAGAATTCACTCGATTAAATTAAATTAATTGTCGGCTAATTGACGATGCTTTTCTATTCAGCAGGCAAAAGCACATTTTAATCATTGTCTAGAAGCGGGGGACATTGGCTTTGATTTGCAGTAGATCATTTGACCTATACGTTTTTACTAGGGATGCAAACGATTTATCGACTATCGGTTAATTGTAGAACAAGAATTCACTCGATTAAATTAAATTAATTGTCGGCTAATTGACGATGCTTTTCTATTCAGCAGGCAAAAGCACATTTTAATCATTGTCTAGAAGCGGGGGACATTGGCTTTGATTTGCAGTAGATCATTTGACCTATACGTTTTTACTAGGGATGTAAACGATTAATCGACTATCGGTTAATTGTCGACAAGAATTCACTCGATTAAATTAAATTAATTGTCGGCTAATTGACGATGCTTTTCTATTCAGCAGGCAAAAGGACATTTTAATCATCTAGAAGCAGGGGACATTGGCTTTGATTTGCAGTAGATCATTTGACCTATACGTTTTTCCTAGGGATGCAATTGTCGACAAGAATTCACTCGATTAAATTAAATTAATTGTCGGCTAGATTGACAAGAACACAAACTTGAGGCGGCAAAAAAGAAACCAAACAGGAGGCGTTCAAAACGGAGTGGAGTGTGGGAGCAAATTAATTAATGATGACAAAGTAAACTCTGCGGTACTATGATTAAGTACAACAGCTCTACGAGTTCACTAATGCCTGGTTCAGATTACACGTTTTTTTTTTTGTCTGTTACGATGTGTCAGATTACGCGATTTTGACTCATAAAATCTTGTCATGTCGTGGACAAGACACATTTCAGACTACATGTTTGCTTCCTGACCAGTCATCGCATGCTGTCTTTAACGGCGCGCGTGATGTCATCGAGGAGGCGAAACTAGTAGCGAGTGACATCCGGAAACGAATGTAAACAAACAATGGATGAAGCGGTGAGTGTTGTATTGGCTGTCCTGTGTTCAGAAAAAAAGTTAAGAAAGAACGAAAACCCGACAATGGACACGTTTCTGGATTGCTCGAAGAGGACAGTATGGGCTGTCAATCCTCCAAAGAGAACTTGAGGTCAAATATTGTTTTCTGATGTATTTTTACTTATAGTTTTAACGTTAGCACCATCGTCTCTCTTTCGAACGCTATATGACAAAACGGCGCTATACTACGCACATGGCACCCGTTATCGTTAATATAACACGTGCTGTGATGGTTAGGTTTAGGTGTGGGGTAGGGTAGGGTAGTCTCATATTACGCTAAAGGATTTATGACGCCTTGGATTCGCGTGAATATTTACGATAAAGGGTGCCATGTGCGTAGCATAGCGCCGTTTTGTCATATAGCGTTCAATGTGACGCTGAAGGATGAGAACGGGCTGGAAGGCGAGTATGTGACCACATGAAAGTAGAGGAATGATCTTTGAATTCAGCTTAACAAAAGTGTTGCGTTTAAAATTTTGTTCAGTGTAATACAGTGTAATATCTAATATTTAGTGCTCAAGAAACTTATTTTGTATGTTCTTATGTTGAAAACTTGTACTGTTAATATTCATGTGGTGATGCGTGATACTTTTTTTCAGTATTTTCAAAAGAACAACATTTATTTGAAGTTTAAATTGGATATGTTACTTTTGATCAATTTAATGCATCCTTGTTGAATACAATAATCCATTTCTTAAAAACTACTGACTCTCGTAGAAAATAAAAGTTTAATCCACTTTAAGATAGCATGCATGCTTTTAAGTGCATTTGGGGAATTTTACTCAATTTTTGGTGTTTCTATCCAACATTTAGTATTCAATATTAACAACAAATTATATTAAAATATTTGAATGAAATCCAGTTATTTTCTCTCGAGAAACAGACAATGAACATTCATCCTTTATAAAGCTTGAGAAGAGATCTCGATAATGTCACAAACTGTGCTCAGATTTGCCCAGATAGAAAGGTCTGCGATCAACAGTCAGAGAAAAGTAATTCAAAAGAGCTTAACTTGTATTGAACCTGAAACAATCCATTTAAGATCTGTATGCTAGAGGCATTGTGGACAAACTAAACTCGGAGCAATAAAACATTTCCTCTGAGAAATAAAGTGTGCAATTGTGTAATTTTTGGTGTTATATATTTGATAAATATAGTAGGACAGGCAGAATAAAAGAGAAAGACTGAAATAGACAGGTTGTTGCGTCTCCGTTGAGCACACGCTAACTGCATTAGTATTTTCAAAGCTCAGCCCACGTCTGGTCATGAAAATGTTTTTGGTCTCTAAAGCTCTATGAGTTCAGATTTTTGCGATCTGAAGGTGGAGTCTGAGACTGGGTTTGATCTCGGACTTGTTGTGATCCCATAAAAGTCAGTGTATTAAAGTCCAGACGCCTCTCATAAATCATTCATTCGCAAACTCGCTATCGCGCACGCTCACTTCACCATTGATGGAATTGTGAAGAGACGGCCATCATGGCTGTGAAGGCTTGTAAAGAAAATATCTTGAGAAAAATAGTGGAAGCTTCAGAGGAATAATGTGTTAAGCTTTTGGCTTTGCAGTAAATCTATAGTGTGTGTGTGTGTGTGTGTGTGTGTGTGCATGTGTAACGTGTTTGAGACAAAGAACAGTTTTGTGGTTGCCAAGGCCATGAGTGTCTTCATTTTGAATCCCGGACCTTTTGATCATGAGCGATCTCCTTTCAGACATCCTAAACCCCCTGAATTCATGATTTCTCCTGTGGCACATCATTTATATTCTAAGAGCCTTTATATTAGTGATCATTTTAGACACCAGACAGGCTGCATTTGTTAGCATTAGAGTTCAAACTGGTCAGGACTCCCTCTCTAATTAGCAACATTGATGATACGTGTGTGTGACTGTGTGTGTCATTACTTGGTCAGCGCTGTGATGGAGTCTTACATCTTTCTTTCCTTTGCTTTTGATCATATGACTGACAATAAATGCACACTAGAAGAAAAGGTTCTATCAGCGCTATGTATTTGGAACCCCTAAAAGGTTCTATACACTCTTAAAAAAAGGGTTCCTCTGGGTTCTAAATAGAACCCTGGGGTTCCATACTTGGCCAATAGAACCTTTTACAAAAAAAAAAAAATGGTTCTATATAGAACCATTTTGGAGTTCCATATATGAAGCGGGGGATGGAACTATTTCTGGTTCTAAATAGAACCATTTCTTCTAAGATGTTTTAGAGGATCTATTTCATCATATAGAGTTAATTACAATCCTCAAATTCATTCCATTTATTTTGAATATTTTGAAATAACAGCGCTAGAATTTTTCACTGTTTGTAAAAGTGAAAATTTTAATTTAAAGGAGTAGTTCACTTAAAAAAAAAAAAAAAAAAAAAAAAAAAAAACTTTTGCTGATAATTTACTCACCCGCATGTCATTTGTCTTCAGTCGAAAAGAAATTAAGGTTTTTGATGAAAACATTCCAAGGATTTTTCTCTATATAATGGACTTCAATGGGAACCAAACGGTTCAAGGTCCAAAAGACAGTTTCAGTGCAAACTGCAAACTGTTCAAAGGGCTTTAAACGATTCCACACGATGAATAAGGGTCTTATCAAGCGAAAACAAAACAAAGTTTAAGTTTTATAAGCTCAAATGCCTTGATTTGATTTACTTTGTGTTAAATTATATGCTGTGTGTGTATTTTGTGGTTGCAGGAGAAAGATAAACTTTACGTGGAGCTGAAACACATCCTCGCTCGGCAGCCCGGTCCGGAGGCAGCAGAAAAACTGCAGGTTTATCAACGAACTCTCCGGGAGAAGACCAAACAACTGAAGGTGCTATAAAAACATTTTTCCATTCTTTCCTCATAAACTTACACAATAATAGTGTATAATAATAAAAAAAAAAACGTAATTTGACTAAATTGATTAGTTTACTTAAATGGTATTATTTAAATGAAATATTAAATTAAATTAATTATGAAATTAAATTAATTTATTAACAGACCCCAACCCCCTTTTATCTGTGATATGTCAGCTAGATCCCCCTTCCCACTCACTAAAGGCTTTTCTCACATAAATCATTCCTCTCCCATCATCCTCGTCGCCTTATTCCACCTCTCACCATCTCACAAAATGAATAATTAGTTACTTCACCACTTAATTAAGAGTTCAGGTCCATCTGGAGACAGGAACCACTAATGTCATTTTTAATGAGTCGGTTCGGTTTCAGCTGCCTCGTCCTGTCCTATTAAAAAGGCGAGAAGCAGAGATGAGAGCGGTTAAAAAGTTATGAGCCTCTGCTGAGCCTTAGGTGACCTTATAATATCCATATGGCCTTGATATACGTTGATCTTTAAGCTGGGTTTTGACCAGGTTTTTGCCATGTAATGGCTAACATTAGGATCCAGGAAACTGAAAACGAGGCAAACCTCCCTCTGCAATCAGGACAATATAGAAAGGGCTCCCCATCTTTTTAAAAAATGGACGTAACAGACTTTAAAGACTCAAAACTCCTTAGCTCGGCAGAAATTCGGAGCTGATCTATTAGAATATCTGCAGTGTGAAGTGTACAACTCTCTGGCGTCCTTGAACTTAAAAATAACGGCCCGAAGGTAGGCATTGGGGGGGTTTGGCTTTCTGATAATTTATTGCCAAGCTTAAAATGAGTTACACACCGGAGGCATCACTGGCAAAGCTTTAAATAAACAGAGCTCAGCATAATTAACATTAGAACAGAAGCCCTACTAATGAGCCGAATGGAAAAATCAACCCGTTCTTTGTTGTGATTGAAGCATGTCCTCCCGCTCCAACCTCCCTTTAAGAAATTAACATTCATTAACACCGGTCTTTTGACTCTCCATGCTTGTTTGGAAAATGTTTCCAAAATGGAAAATGGAAATTTTATAAGAGTTTTTGTCTTTATAAAATACCCATGCGAGTCGGAATATTATACGGTTTATGAAAGCCACACAACAGTTGAAGTATTTTGTTCATTTGTAAGTGATATTTGCTTGAAAGTTGGTTAAACGATGCAATTGTTGGCCCGGTTCAATACCCGAATCTGAATTTCAATCCAAAAAAAGTTTTAATTCCCTTTCTCCAAATTATTTGTATTCAATTTTGTGGATGGACACACATTGAAAGTGAAAAACTTTCATTGAACAGAAACATTATGAATGCCTGCTGTGCGCAAAATCCTTTTCAAATTGTTCACTGCAAATATGCGATTCTCTCTCTTTCCTCTCTCACTTCCTGTCCATCTTCCTCCTTTGATTACTGAGCTCTGGGCTGTTGGGTCATCCGCACTATGTGGGTGGTTTCGAGCACATTGGATGAATGACAATTAGAGCTTGACTGATATGTGCAAAGATTGACGGAGATCAATGAGATGGCAGAGGAAGTCACTCCATTTTTTTTTTTTTTTTTTTTTGCTCGGAGGGAGAGATGAGGTGACCGCGTGTTAAGCCGAACACATCCTCAGTGATAGATCATAACTGTACAACTAGGACACATTTATGGCAAAGAGGTGCCTGCTGAAGTGTAAGCGTGGCTTTGGGAAACATTATAAAGTAATTGACAAATGGGCCCTTAGGTGCTTTGCAATATTGAGATGGTGTGCAACATAACTGGAAGCACCAAAGAAATGGATGTAAAAGCTATTAGCTACTTTTAGTGTTTTATCATGGTTTGGGGTGTTGTTCAGTATAATTTCTAGCTATTAATTACGTCTTCAACGGTGTACTTTTAGATTACTTAGATTACTCTCTCTCTCAAAAAAGTTAACACAAATTACTTTCTAAATCCAGTTGAATAAATACAAGCATTGACATGAAACTGCTCTTTTTTTCTTTAAAAAATAAATAATATAAAAATTGCATAAATTATTCTCGGACTGGCCGTTATTTAAAGGGAGTATTTAAAGTGAGATGGTTACATTACGATAAAAAAAACCCATAAATTTTAAGTACATTTAACATTTTGTTAATCACATCATTTTTTTAAATTAAATTAAGCACATTTGTCTAATTTCTCATTATTTTTTAACAAATTATACAGTACAATTTCATACAATTACATTATGAACTTTTTCATGCATTTGACAAGTGCATTATTACAGAAATTGCATGACTTAAAAAGTCACAGACGTGCACATATCAACTATTTAAACGGTTTCAAACGTAGCTTGTCCAATCAGATTTTGATTGCACGAACACAATTTTTAACACAATAACCTTTTTATCATTTCTTCTTCAGGCCTTAACAGCTGAGCTCAACATGCGCGAGTCCCAAGTGGAAGACTACAAGTATGAAATCGAACGCTTGGCACAAGAACTCCAAGAAGTCAAGAAAAAATACCTCGCACAGAAACGCAAAGAGCAGGAGTACAGGTGAGAAAGACGGGTGTTAACCCAAAAATTGCAATTGTGTCATTTACCCACCCTCATGTTCTTCTAAACCTGTATGACTTTCTTTCTTCAGTGTAACACAAAACTACAACTTTTTATTGCTTAAACTTTGGGTTAGTTCACCCACAGGTTATCCCATAATTTATTCACCCTCAAGCCATCCTGTGTATATGACTTTCTTCTTTCATCCAAACACAATCGGAGTTATATAAAAAAATTATCCTGGCTCTTCCCAGCTTTATAATGGGAGTGAATAGAAGCTTCAAAAAGCGCATCCATCCATCATAAAAGTAATCCATTCGGCTTCAGGGGGTTCATAAAGTCCTTCTGAAGTGAAGCGATGGATTTTTGTAAGAAAAATATCCATATTTATACCTTTAGAAACTATAATCACCGGCTTCCGGAAACAGCCGTGCGCGAGTCAAGTTCCGGCACAATAGTGACCTCTCATTTTTGGGTGAACTCCCCCTTTAAAGGTATAGTTCACATTGAAATTAAATTTTTGATGTTTTAGCTTACCTCAAGGGCATCCAAGATGTAGGTGTCTTTGTTTCCGCAGTATTGTAGGTCAAACCGTTCTTGTCTGTCAGTCATATAATGGAGGTCTATGGTCACCACCTCAAAGAGCATGCACAGAGAAGTCCAAATTAAACATGATTTAATGACTTGTAAATGTAAGTACACATTGATGGCCTAAGACACGGAACGAGCGGTTTGTGTGAGAAAACGAACAGTATTTATATCGTTTTTACCTCTTTGTAATCAGTCACGTCCAAGTACTATGAGGGCGAGGGCGCTTCTATCTGCGCTCGTTGCATTGATACACATTGACAACCGCTCGTTTCGTGTCTTAGGCCATCAATGTGTACTTACATTTACGAGTCATTAAATCATGTTTAATTAGGACTTCTCTGTGCATGCTCTTTGAGGTGGTGACCATAGACCTCCATTATATGACTGACGGACAAGAACGGTTTGACCTAAAAATATCAAAATTGAAAATACTGTGGAAAAAAAAAAAGATACCAACAACTTGGATGCCCTTGAGGTAAGCTAAAACATCAAAGCATCAGGCACCATAAATGAGGATGGGTAAATAATGACAGAATTTTCATATTTTGGCTAAACTAAGCATTTAAAAATAGCCTTGTGTCTGGATTTCAGTGTGAGTGCACGTGGATTCAGGTGGAAGACGTTAATACCAGATCAGAATGTAACGTTATATCCACGGTTTAAGTCAGACCAGCAGAAAGCTCTCATAGTGTTTGTATGTGCATGGTGTCTGTGTATCCATATATTTCACGGAACTGACAGAAAATGACCTTCAGCATTGCCAACAAGCAGACATGAACGGCAGCCTCTGACACGGACGAAAATGATACCTCAAATAACGGTGAGAAAGGAAAAAGGCATTTGGAGCTGGAGAGAAATCAATGAGCCAGTGAATTGGAAAAAATTCTCTCATTTGGACTCTGTGTTCTTGGGAGCAAATCGTGACACTGAAAATTATAGAGTGACGCAAAGCCGGTATGTGTTACTCTGAGAAAAACGCTGATTAGTTGGACCCTGCCAAGTTCCACTGCTATTGGCCTTCGATCGAATGAAATTATGACTAATCGTGTGGTATTTTGGAAGCTTGTCCGTTTCTTATTTTCTAAAGCACTTGCTTAGGAGAGCATTGATTTTATGTTTGCAATATGCTAACCACTACGGTTACCCAAATACACAATTATCACAACTACTCAAGTCACATCCAGAACTATTCCAATTCCCACACACACATCCAGAACACACTCTTTGGGCCTCATTCGTGAAACACGAGCAGGGGGAATCTGCATGTAAGGTGGTTATTCCCTGTGAACCATATTGTAAGACTTGGTAATGGTTACTTTACTGAAATGAGGAACCCTTTGACGAATGCTACCTACAAATGCGACTTTTGGGGGACACGTCCTTCAACATTTTTTGTTAGTGGTTGACACATCTGTGAGAACAGATACAGATTGCGTGGATCTGATTGGCCAGGATCTGCCACCTGGTTGCAAGCACAACTGCCTTACTTCTTGTCACACCACAGAATGTTCCACTGAGTGTTAATGATTTGTTGGTGGACCAGTAGGATTCTTAGGAAAATGCCTGGTTGCCTTTGCATGGCGTCTTAATCAGAGGAAAATTAAATGGCATCCATCATCTCTAGTGATCTACAATTTCATAACTGAATCCCAGAGAATGACTTGATTTCTAATTGAGATATATAAGCTGAGTTTAATGATCTACTTTTCTCGGCTAAAAGTTCTATCAGTCCTCGCAGTTGATTTATTCTATGTGTTTGATTTGTCTATTAATCATATGAAGTAGAAATAGTTATCACTGAAAAACATTTTGGGTCGGAAAGATGTTTAAATTAAATTAAATTAAATTAAATTAAAAAAATATTATATTTGAATATATTTTAAAATGTAATTTATTCCTTTTTTATAAAAGTTGAATTTTCAGCATTATTACTGGTCCAGTCTTTAGTGTCACATGAGCCTTCCAATCATGCTGAAAAAAAAATAAATAAATAAATAAACCATTTTATATTATTATCAATGTTTTTGTGTGGAAACAGTGATATTTTTTTCAGGATTCTTTGAGTTCAGAAGAAGAGCATTTATTTGAAACCAGCAGGTCTGGGAAATCTAAACCGAAGACAATATCTGTGTGAGTTTTCAATATGTTTTTAGATATCAAATAAACCTGATACCCTTTTGGCTTCATAAACTTTGTGAAATACTGATGATGCTATGAGATCTGGCTCATATTTCAGAAATCTCTATACCGCTATCCTGTCTAGGAAAACAGTTTGCACATTTATCAGATATAATATTCATAAGTAAATGAAATGCGATTACCATGTCCATTTTACCAAGGTGTCATATAGTTAACATCATTTTCCTGCGATCTGTTTCTCATAAAAACGTCCAACAATATTTACTAAGTAGACTAAGTAGACCAAATATCCTTTTCGGAGCTCATATCTTTGTCTTGTTTGTAACACATACAGCCTTAAACCGTTTGTCTGGGTCAACTGCAGACATCATTCCTCGTCTGTTTTGAATTCTCCTGGCTGCGCGTTTAAACATTACACCTAAGCCTTGCTGATGGGCAGTATATTGATTTCCTTTTTTCCCTCTGACATCTTGTGAGCTCAGACCAATGGCTTAATTCTACACAAATCCCACATCAGTGTTTTCACACCAAGTAAAACTAGTCGCTCATAAGTAATGGAGAAGGTCTTGTTTTGTTCACACCAGAAGAAGGATGAAGGCATTTAGCTGAAGGACAGAGATATTTAAGAAAAGCAAAGACAGTGCTGTCCATTTGCGACAAGAAACCGCTGTTATTGAAGAAAAGCACCTTGATATGTAACTGAATCTTGGCTACATTGAATTGTGGTGATTGAAGAATGATTGATTGATATTAAGGTTTAAGTAAAATCACCATGGATGTAGTTAACCCATAGGGGTCTGAGCTGTTTTCTGGTTCTGAGATGCTCTGACATGTGTGCTTTTTTCTGTTACTTGCGACATTTTCATGGCTAAAGTATTATTACACTGTATTCAGCACAACCTCTGCTACAATAATATGTCAGCAGCATGTATGTAAAATTTTGTAGTTTTTAGAGAATGACGTTTATGCAGGGTTTGTGAAAAAAACAAAAAACAATTGACACTGAAATAAGGTCATAAAACCAACCCGATCTCACGGGAATTCGTACGAATTTTACGGAATGGCTAATTCGTAACAATTCATACGACCTCACTCATACAAATTAGTACGATTTTGCTAAATTGTACATATTTTACGAATTGGCCAATTCGTATGAATGACCTACCCCTGACCCCGCCCCTAAACCTAACCATCACGTGGGTTTAGACAAATCGTATGAATTTGTCTAAACAAATTCTGATATAATGAATGAACGACCTCACTCGTACGAATTAGCCACTTTTTAATCACTCGTACGGATTCGTACGAATTGGTCGCAAGATAGGGTATAAGCTCAACGCTATTGGCTATTTTAATAAAGGGGAGGAGCTGTACGATATAACCCGCCCTGTTTTCCTGTTTCAGAAGAACACATTAGATAATTCTGCACGTTTCAAGGCACTTCCGTGGACCTTTATCTACTTTAAATAATGAGTAGGTTGGCAACACTGAATGCTGCATGCTATGAGTTTTAGACCACATTTTCAGCATACTGGAGGAGGCAGTTTTTTGTTTTTTTTTAAATAAGGCATGCGATCAAGGATCAAGGGGTGGAAATCTGCTTGCCTAGCTTGTTTTAACCTTTCTGGTTAGCACATGTTGCAGCCCTTTCTGTCTACATTCGTAATGGGCAGAAAATCTTTCATGCTTAAAGTAGCAATTATAGTAAGATCAATGAATAGATTTAGATGGGTCAAAATGAGTCAATGGGTGGATATAGATGGTTAAAAGGTTGAATAAATAATGCAGGACTTTAGTGTATGTGTAACTGACCAGTGTGTTGCCGTTAAGCCTAATGCAGTGGGCTTCAAAAGCCTGAGAGTGTTAGCAAAAGTAATTTGACTTTTCACGTTTCTGGATTTTTCAGAAGCGGAAGTCGTCAACCCTCTCACTCACTCCCTCTAAATCACTCGCAAAATGCGACCAGATTTCATGCTTGGCGACTAAAAACATGTCTAGATCAGTCTTCCTGATGTCACGAAAGTGCGGACTTGTAGGAAGACCACTAGTGCGGGGTGGCATTTGGGACACGGCCATAGTTTGATTGATGCCCGATGCTGTATCGTCAGGAAAGTTTTTCATTTGCATGTTTGAGATGTCTTTCATGAGCTCAAATGCTCACAAATAAGAGTGCTGAAGAGTCTGGGAATCTACTTTTCACAGAAAGGTTCTTTGTGGAACCAAACACGTTTCTTCTTCTAGCGAAGGAACCTTTATTGATGTATGTGATGTGGTAAAGTTCTGGTACCATAAGGACACTAATGGTGTTGCGTTGGAAAAATATCCTCTGAATTATGCATTTACACATTGATATGTTTTGGTGAATAAAATATAAACTCTAGTGCATATGTTTTGAATGGCATTTCAAAGAATCAACAATGACATTATGAAGTAAATGAATCACACTCCCTTTGTTCCTAATAGCAGTCTCTTGCTGATCAAAAGCCTGGCGCTGTGTAATTTTGCTCCTAATGTTAATGACTGCATGGTTGATTTCAAGAGCAAATGAAATTCCCGTAATTAATTTTAGATAAAAAAGAAATAGTTGCCTCAGCCATTTCCCCTCTATCAAATAATCTGTCAGCACAGAGTAGAAGCTAAAGCTTCTATATTTTTGTTTTGATAGGTGCAAGTGTGTTTACTGCTCTGTATTCTTTCCTGTCCTGTTGGGTTTTATTCTCAATCTTTCACTTAAAGGCTTTTATGCTTCATGCTATTGTTTTCCATTAAATTTCTTTTGTCTCCCTCTTTTTTTTTTCATTTTCTCCCCTTCGCTTTTTTAGATGTGCTCACAGACCATTTGAAACTTAATCTCGACCAACCCTTTCTGTTCTCTCTGCTTGTGTGCTTCAGCTCCACTGAGGTGTGGTAACTGGCTCCATCTGCTCCAAAACTCCGGAAGCCATTTTGGCTCACTCAAGACATTTGGATTAACTGCTTTAAACAACAATTTTGTTGTTTTTCTATACATTTTGGAAAACATGAAGGCTTGGAAAGCTTCTGCCATGTCAGGACTAAGCTATAGCCACTCACAGACATGAATGATACAAACCTCTTGTGGGATCATGAGGTGTTTTTTTGTTCTGCTTTGTTCTAATTTCCCTGAAAAACAGTCTGTATTTTGAAGAATGGTTGGTACAGGCATCTTTTTTTCATTGCACTGATGACTTTATCAAATTGATCCAATGTAGGTCATTTAGTCCAGAGGAGAGCTGCTCCCTCATATGAGCCTGGTTTCTTCCAAGGTATTTTTTTCTCCATTTCTATCAACTGATGAAATTTGGGTTCCTCTGTCTCCTTTGTCTTGCTTTGTTGGGAGCACTTAATATTCAGCAATATTATTGATTTGACTGCACTAACGCTATCGGGATGAGAACAATACTTGAACTGAATTGAACTATAATGACACTATTGTCTTCTCCCTTATAGCTGAATCAATTTTCTTTTTTCAAAACGGATGAAGTCTGCAACATCGACACTGTTATTGAACTGAATTTAATCAGTATTGAACTGGCTCAAGCTGAATAGCGACACTATTGTCTACAGAAGAGCTACTTATAGCTGAATTGAACTTGTTTCATAATGAATGAGCCGAATTGAGTCTAGACTGAACTGAATTGAGCTGAATAATGACACTATTATATTACAGCTGCTTTACAACATTCATTCTGTTACTTTCCTGTTTATTACTACGAAGCTGCTTGAAACTATTTCTATTGTATATAGCACTATAAAAAAAAATAAAGATGACTTGACCAATGCATCACATGTTTAGAACAGAAGTTGCATTGGGTAACACTTTACAATAAGGTTTATTAGTTAACATTAGTTAATGTATTAACTAACAGGAACTACGGTAGTATTTATTCATCTTTGTTAATGTTAGTTAATAAAAATACAGCTGTTCGTTGTTTGTTCATGTTAGTTCACAGCGCATTAATGTTAACAAATGCAACCTTTGTTTTTAAAACGTATTAGTAAATGTTAAAATCAATATTAACTAAGATTAATACATGCTCAAGAAGTTTTGTTCATTCTTAGTTCATGTTAACTAAGGTTTTTAACTAATGAAACTTATTGTAAAGTGTTACTGAACCTTATATTGCACTGCTGGTTTTGTAGAGTTATAATAATAATAATAATCGTAATGAAATTGTATTCTGTTGCATACAAATACAAGAAATGGAGCCCAAAGTGCTTTACAATTAAAAAAAAAACATTACAATAACCTTTTAAATGACAAACATATACAGTACAAGAAAACATGATTCAATAAAAACAACTTATAAGGGAAGACTAGAATAATGCTGTTTAGTGCCACTATTTCCATTAGTGGTCCCCCACAAATTTTCTTTCCTCATTAGATTAGACATTTAAGTGCAAGTGAAATATTTCAATAACTAATCATAAGTGGAGTAAGCCCTCATTTCACATACGTTTTTACGGAATTAATAGTCAACCGAATGTTACTTTTGTTACTACATTTATAGAACCATAAAGAGCACGTTTGAGAGCAAAGCAAATAAACACTCTTTACTTCTTTCCTCTCTACTAGGGAAAGCACATAATAGACTTCAAGTTTCATTGATTGATTAAAACCTATGAGACCACACATTGAAATAGTCCCCGCTTTTTTCTAAATAAATGTCAAATGTCTTTTTTTCTAAATAATAAATGTCAGAATTACAAAAAAACAAACAAGAAATTGATAGAATATTTTAATGCCACCGTTTTATGTTGTAAATGTTATAAGATGTTTTTTTTTTTTTTTTGTACTTTGGGGTTTTGGGACAGTGAGATAATGATAGACCTACCAAAAGATTTATTTTAATCTCAGCAGAGCTAAAATTGACCCGAAGAACTAAACTGGCAGTGTCAATTAACGGCTCTGTGTCCCTAGACAGCATTTTATTACAAGCCATCAATATTTCACTAACCACTGCAAAGCAAACAAATCATTTTAAGTTTCAGACTGGATCTTTAATGCTGCCTGTCATCAAATCATTCATTTTCAGACTATCCCCCCCCCCCCCCCCTTGCTTAACGGAAAACCGAGAAAAATGTAATCACAGCTGGCTTGGTTTGTAAATTCTCTGTTTCAGATGACGTGCGATGAGCGATGGTGTCTTGATGCCTTCATTTGAAATGAGGGAATAGACAGGAGGCAACCAAGACGCTGACAAGTTCACAATAAATTGCATGCAAATGAGGACATGTGGATTATTGCATTCTGGGGAGCGAATGAGACGGGCAGCATCGCCATGTTTATGAGGTGTGATGCAAACAAGAGGCAGTAATGAGAGTTGATCAAGCTGACAAGGTGCAGAAACACTCAGCGTGCATATAAGCAAATACGCAAATACAAACCTTCATAGTTGAGTGAGCGCTTACTGACTGGAAATATCTTGTGGAGGTTTGGTTGAGAGCAATGTCAGAGGTTTTGAATGAGAATTTCTTCCTTGTAAAACTCACAGCTGCCACAGTTTTGTTAGTTCCTACTATGCAGCCA
Organism: Pimephales promelas; assembly: GCF_988280905.1. Lineage (NCBI taxonomy): Eukaryota > Metazoa > Chordata > Actinopteri > Cypriniformes > Leuciscidae > Pimephales > Pimephales promelas. The sequence continues at coordinate 8,021,085 of NC_142774.1, forward strand.
TAAAAAATTTGATTTCATGTTTATAAAAATCTCGAAGAGCGATTGTCCGTATGACATGCACATTGTGGGTCTTTCATGTGGAAATCTGATCAATTTAGCAGTTTTAATATGTGTATTGTAGAAATATAATATCCTCTCACATGCCTCATCTACCGCAGCCTCCCATGGCACTGTTAACTCAGTTGAACAATGCGTGTTGATCCAGACCACAAAACAATAGGGCTGGGTAATAAATATCGATTTCTCGATATTAATCGTTTCTCATTTTTACTAACCGATATCGATTCTTAAATCTCAAGAATCGATTAGTCATCCTGTTTCATTTGAATGAATGGAAACATTGTCTCGCGACTGCGCGCATTGAAAAAATCGTAAAAATCTTTGTCCTTTGTTACTATTGATATGAAACAAAGTCTCAATTTTCAAATTACGTCCATTTTCTTTAGAAATTCAAAAACATAAATAGTGTTTTGGCACTGTGGCGTGAGATCGCTCTGGCGCAGCACAAGAGAAGCAGCAGCGCTGATCTCTCTTCCGGATTAATAATACAAGCTACAGCGTGAAATAAACATGAATGAGCATCTGAAAGTGTGTTAAAAGATAGAGTACAACTTATCGAAATCCGTATCATGTCACATTGATTCGCTCAATCAGCGCTTCAACCGTGGAAAGACGTCAGTTAAAAATCTTGTAATCAATGTCATGTATCGTCATATATTTACCTCAGAAAACCCACATAAACTCGTTAGTCAGCTAGAAAAAAATAACTCTAGAAAGGAGCATTTTGCTAAATATATACACCATATTACATATGCATTATAATCTTAATGTTCTTCAATATTTAATGTATGTTTTAATACATCTGGCAAGTTTTTATGACAGCCACCATTTAAATGTTTATATTTCATATAATCTTCTTATTATAAAAATAAATAAAAGTGTAATTTAAGTGTTTGTGTAGCTACAAAACAGTTCATTATTACCTTCATATTAGGCTAATGAAGCCTATAGGCTACTACTAGACTCCCATAGTTTACAGCATTAGTTAAGAGATTTGATTCCCTTGAGAAAAATTGCCATTTATTGTAACTGATATCCAAAATAATCGATATTGAATCGAATCGTAATCGAATCGAATTGCAAACTTGTGAATCGAAATCGAATCGGATTGTGAAATTTGTCTCAATACCCAGCCCTACAAAACAATATCTGGTCGTATAGGTTAGTGCTGGCAATCTCAGGAGGAAAAATAAGCCGTTGATCAAGATCAGCCACCATCTTCCAGTTCCAGTCGGGCGAGAATTGGTGTTAACACCTTTTCTTGGTGGTTGCTCGCCTGGGCGTTGGAATTTTTTCTTCTGCGTGTAATGTTTTGCTAGAACAGGCGGCAACTTATTGGTCACACTATGCTTGCCTTCCAATGCTAAAGCCAAACACCGCAGTACTTGGTCATGGAGCCAAGTGAATCGACCTTGGCTAAGAGCCACCTTACATCCTGTCAAAATGTGCCTTAATGTGGCAGGTGATGAACACGAAGGATAAGAGGAATCCTCTCCTACCCAGAGGTTTAGGTTCTGTGGTGATGGGAGAATATCATATGTTGACCTTATAAGGAAACTGATCCTACTCTCTTCCATTGACCAAAGGTCTTTCCAGCCCATCTTGCTTTGTTTCACTCTCCCATCTCATCCACTCTCCCTGCTTGGCCTTTATACACCTCAACCTCTCCTCCCGCTTTCGCACCTCGTGACTACCAGCTTCCTCCTTTAAGCTGGGCCTGCCTTGTGCCATTTAGGAGGAGCTAAACTAAGCCCAAAAACCGCTCTTCCATGCTGTACTTGTCCCACGATATCCCCAATTTGAAGGGCCTTTGCCTCTACTACAGATTTCTTTGGAGACCACTTTCTACCAGTTTTTAACACGGGGGCTGCCTCCCTTACACATTTGTCGCGAGACTCTACTAAGGTCATTTCCAGCCTGACCTTGGCACACTTAAACTCCTCGGTTAAAGCAGAGACTGGCAGCTGCAATATTCCTTTACTCTAAAGTCCCACGCTGCTGAGGCAGCGTGGAACTCCCAACCATTTCCTGATGTATGAACTTATTTACACTTCCAGCTTATCCCAGCAATAATCGATTAGTGTAGGCTACTGTTGTGGTCATGGTTGTCATGTCATCCATGTATGCTCTGATTGGTGGACAAGCCAAGCGCTCTCCTCCTACTGTCACGGGGTAGTGTAGGAGTGCAGGCTGAGGAATAAGACCGAAGAGGCAGGAGCGCCAATTCAATAACTTTACTTAAACTCACAATAGCAAACAGGTACAAGGAACAGGCAGGAAATACTCCAAACACGTAGTAACACTAACATCGACCGACAATGACTGACTGAATGAGGAGGAACTAAATACACAGAGGAATCAAACATAATGAGGTGCAAACAGGTGAAAATGATGAAACAAGACGAGGAACAGGTGGCTGATGAGGGAGTGAGTTCCGGAAAGGAGACAAGAGGATCCTGGGAAGTGTAGTGCAGGAGACGCAGACTGTGACACCTACTACCCATCTTGATGCCCTAATGATTACTTCCATTGCCATGGTAAAATACAGTGGAAAAATGGTGCATCCTGCCATTATTCCAACCTCTAAACATTGCCATGCAGTGCTAAATTTTGGAGTTGAGAAACTAAATTGCAAATCTCCAAAAATAGGTTTTCACTAAAATTGTTATTGACATTGGTACATTAAAAATCAAATGCAGCCCAAAGAAGCTAATGTGGCACTAGATTATTTGCATTAGCTAAATCAATAATGTCACATGGGGCTCCTTCCTCTCCTTTTTAGCTGACTAAATTTGTTGCCAGATAACATTGATGTGTTCTAAGCATCCTAAGAACCCTGGAATGCCCGCTTTTTGAATTGAAGTGTCAATGAAGCCATTCTTTAATAGGTAGGTGGACAATCTCTAGGCAATAATGCTGAAGTTAAAGGGTTAGTTCACCCAAAAATGAAAATTAAGTCATTAATTACTCACCCCCATGCTGTACCAACCCCGTAAGACCTTCGTTCATCTTCGGAACACAAATAAAGATATTTTTGATTGAATCTGAGGGCTGGATGACTCTTCCATAGACAGCCTGAGGGACTGCCTCTTGACGGCCCAGAAAGTCATTAAAAGAAAAGGTTTAAATATTCCATGTGCCTACAGTGGCTCAACTATAACTTTATCAAGCGACGAGACTACTTTTTGTGCGAAAAAAAACGTAAATAACGACTTTATTCGACTTTCCATTACTTCCTTATGGGCGCATGCACGAGAACTGAGACGAGACCGTTCTTCTTCGACTACTTTTTGTTACCGGCTGCTCACCGCTTAGGAGTTTTACCGCCCCCCACCGTATAAGATGACGTACTGATATAGCCGGAGGCGCAAAACGTTCTGTTTACAAGCAGTACGTCATCTTATCCCCCAGTCCCTCAGGCTGTCTATGGAAGAGTCATCCAGCCCTCAGATTCAATCAAAAATATCTTTATTTGTGTTCCGAAGATGAACGAAGGTCTTACGGGGTTGGTACAGCATGGGGGTGAGTAAATAATGACTTAATTTTCATTTTTGGGTGAACTAACCCTTTAAAGGATTTAGTTCACTTTTAAAAAAACTTTTGATGATAATTTACTCACTCCCATGTCATCTAAGATGTCCATTTCTTTCTTTCTTCAGTCGAAAAGAAATTAATGTTTTTGATGAAAACATCTCGTTCATCAAAATGAACGAATCTTTTTTTTTTGAGTCATTTCGTTCTCGAAAAAAGATTTGTTCCTTTTGATGAATGAGTTCGAACAGGAGAGTCACGAACGTGCATAACATTCTTTTTTATTTATTTTTGAAATAACCGATCGTTTCGCTAGATAAGACCCTTTTTCATTGTCTGGTGTCGTTTAAAGCCCTTTGAAGCTGCACTGAAACTCTCATTTGGACCTTGAAACGGTTGGGGTCCATTGAAGTCCATTATATGGAGAAAAATCCTGTAATGTTTTTATCAAAAACGTTCATTTCTTTTTGACTGAAGAAAGAAAGACATGGACAACCTGGATGACATGGTTTAAAAAAAAAAAAATGAACTAATCCTTTAAGTAACAACAACTACAATTTGCTGGCTATTGAATATACTGTACTAACCAGCCTTGACGGTGACCTTTTTTGTATTCTCTCTACATGGCATATCTTAATCTTGTACTGGACTTTTTCATGAATAAAAGTAATAAAAGTCATGAAGCCATTCCGTAGGAATGAACATTCTGTATGTGTAGATTTCCTGAAAGTTTTATAATCATTTGGGGTGGCAAGATTGCATCTTTATTGTTTTGTTTTAGTTTTTTTTTTTTTGTACTAGCATTAAGGTCAGGTCAATTTATGTGTATTTGTATAGCACATTTTCAGAATATATGTAGTTTGAAAGCAGAAAACCATGCCTTAATGTCTTAAAGCCTCCAGTGACTGTGGCGAATGTCATCCGTTTAGGTAATGGGCGGAAAAACCTTGAGAGGAACCCGGCTCAGCTGGGGGAATTTGTCCTCTTATGACATTAATGCGAGTCATACTGTATCTAACCATACGGTCTCTATACTGTCTCTGGATTGAAAAGCAGCATCTTGCACTTTAATTAGGGAAGGAACCTTGGTATTTAGCCAAGTCTTGTGGTTAAGGAGTAGTTTACTTAAACCCTGCTCTAGCTATTCGCTGAGTCATGGATGTGGCTGTAGATACTTTTAAGCCATTACAATAAAGATCGTGGTCTCATGGGAGATATGTAAAAAAAAAAAAAAAAAAAAAGAAGCTGAGTGAGATTAAGTGAAAGATGGTGAGATGTTTGTCTAGAACAACCTCCAGTTAAGTCTTGTGCCAAAACATAATGCAAATGATCCTCTGTTGAGCACTGTGGAGAAATTGCCTTCCACAGACGGCAACTTTCAATGTCTATCTGACATTGACATTGATTGCATTAGTATTCAGTTGATAGCAGATGGAAACGTTCCCAATGATGTTCAAAGAGGAATCATTTGTTTGGCTGTTTGCCTGGACTTTAGAGATCTGTTTGCCGTCGCTGTGAAGTTCATTTAAAGTGGGATCAGTTTCAAACATTTTATTTTTAAAGGGAGATTTGCTTACATCGACACACACAAAGACATGAAATTAGTTGCGAAGGAAAAATAAATTGGATTGAAATGCCAGAAAATGATTCGATCCATGCAAAACATGAACACTCTCAATACTACATTGAACTGCCACCAGCGTTGGATTGTGTGAAGGTTGTAGACCTCTGGAGGTGGAAAAACCATAGCCTATACAAAACCGTCTCTCCTGAAGTAGGCGCACGTTGCGATGTCTGCTGGATTGAAGCCCTCTGCTACGTGGAGAGCCATGTAATTGCTCTCCGGTATGAGAGGTCTTATTCTGACCTCATACAGCTGTATAGGACATGTCCTTGATTGGAGTGGTTGCTTCTTTGTTATGAGTTTTGCAAGTAGGCTTGTAGAATTTCATGATGGCAACGGACTCAGCAAGGTCAACGGTGTTATTAGAAAAACACACAGGATTGTGATTAAATATGCTATAATTCCTTTGCTACTACCCGCACTGAATGGAATTGTGTGGTGGTACCTTGAGACTGATTGCTATTGTATTAACTATTTGGTAACACTAAAGGTCTTATAGGTTAGCAGTTGTTAATGCATTTTTTATTTTATTTTTTTATTTTCATTTCATCCCTTAAAACTCATCTTTGATCCCCAAAATGGAATTTAAACGTTCTTTTTATTTTCCTTGGGAAAAAAGTCTTTATATCTTCCATTTATAACCACCTATCTTGTGGAACTGTGTTATTTGGACCAGTACCATTATCACTTATTTGAAGGTGAATAAAAAGCATGTGTACACAATGTTTTGAGCAAATATATCACGTAGTCACACACAGACATCAAGATTTTGCATATGCGTCTCAACAATGGTGACAACCAAAACAAAAAAGCTTGGGAATCAAGGATGTTTTGTACTTCGAAAGCTACCCATCATGCATTGCAGCATGAAGCTTTTTATTGTCACCATTGTTGTGATACATATGCAAAATCTTGATGTCTGTGTGTGACTATAGTACATCGCGTTTTGGAAAAGAGCTCTTCAAATATTGCACGTTAATTCTTTATGAGTCATTACTTTGTACTTTTAAAGCAAAGTATTTATAGTCACACACACACACACACAAAATTCAGATAATCGCTAATCGCTTTAGCATCGAATGCTGCCCTCTGAATCGTAATCGAATCGTGAGGTGCCTAGAGATTCCCACCCCTAGTGTTTGGTGGCAAATGTCATTGTGCTGTTGAATAGAACTGCAAAAAGTCTGAGGGGAATATTCACTGCTGTACTCCTTGAGATTTAAAACCTTCACATTCCTACCACACACAAATCACCATCTGTTATTGATTTATAATCTCTCGAGCAGCCATTCTTCCCTCCCTCCTTCTCTTTACTTTATTCTCTGTTTCTCTCTTTCCGCCTGCCTACGTGGAACTATAGATCATAATTGAATTACTGTGGTAGAGGGGACGTATAATCAGCCAGATGGAGTGAGCTGACTGATTTGAAAGACAGGCAAATAATCATATCTTCCCCTTTATTATTCCTGCCGGCATGGGGACGTATTGAATAAACTCTGCGCGTAATGTAACTGCTTTCAGCATAATTCCATATAATATGGTCATGCCCTGATTCCTAATTCCCTGATTTTTAAACTTTCATTGGCTGTTATTACAGCTCTGCTAAACATGCTGATTGATTTATTTGCGGCAATTAATGAATCATGTGTTTCATAAACAATAGATGAGTTTAACGTGATGGAGGACCATCGTATAATTAGAGTCCATGGGAGAGCAGGAACACTGCAAACCTTATTTTTCCCAGATAAACAAATAAACAGGTGTTAAATTGGGCCATAATCATTCAAAGCAGTGTTTTGTTCAAAACAGGCAAAATTATTGCCTGTTTGTGTCAGTCCTTTTCAATTTCTTCTATGCTGTTGACCAATTTACCACACTTGATGTTCACATAAATATGGGTTTATACTGTATGTGCTTATTCATTGAAAATCTTTAGATTTAAAAAAAAAAATGTATTAGCTTATCTTTGTGTTTAGCGTGTATCGCACCACGTAACTGATATGTTACACCTAGCAACAATGTAGAATATAGGCCAATGTGATCAGAAGTAAGGAACATCAATTGTTTCAGTTCAAAGAGTCGTGTTATTTTACTGCTATCTGGGTTACAATTAGAAAACTAAAACTTGATAATTGTTCAAAATTACATTTCAAAATACATTTTTCAAGATACTGTAGCAGCGTTAAAGGGGTCATGAACCGGCTTTTTAAATTTTATTATATTTTCGACTGAGGTCAACTTATGACGTTCGCTTGGTTTTTGCATTCAAAAACATCAACAAATAATCATGTGACAGTGTCACACTATACCTTATAGTAATTAGTAAGTGGTTCTTTGCAAAATTGTGATCTTGATAAATAATAAAATAATACAGTTTTATTATTATTATTATTCATTAAGGATGCATTAAATTGATCAAAGATTAGTTATTTATAGTGTTACGAAATATTTCCATTTAAAAATAAATGCTGTTCTCTGGAACTTTCTGTTAATAAAAAATCCTGAAAAAAGTGACAGTTTACACAAAAATATTGGTAACGCTTCCTTTTACACTACAGTACTTACAGGGTATTTACAGTGTACTTACCTAGAAAGTACTGACATAAGGTAAGTACATGGAACAGGGGTAGGTTCATGGTTATTACTAGTTATTACCGTAGTTACTAAAATAAGTACATAGTGTTTACATGGGTAACTGGACCGTAAAAGGAAGCCTTACCAGAATATTATGCAGCATAATTGTTCAGTAAATCAGCATATTAGATTTTCTTCATACACAAATTTCCCTTTCAAAAACATTACAAGATCTTTAGTAAGTGCTGAGATCAATATTAACCATGATTAATACATGCTTTAGAAGTATTTTTTAATGTTAACAAACAGAAACTTAAAAAAGTGATACTAAAAAACCGAACCTCAGTGTTGTAGTCGAGACCAGCTTACTCGAGTCCGAGTCGAGACCGAGACCATAGAGGGTCGAGTCCAAGTCGCCACTTTTTGCACCAAGCAGTAAACATATTTTTTTTCTGCTGTAAAGTTGGGCATTTAAACATGGTGGATCTATTGACTCTCTTTGGAGCCTGTCTTTAGCGGTCAGTCGACGAAAAGTCACTTTCGTGTTGGTTTCAAGAGAGAGACCGGAAGGTTGCCGCTTGGGGTTTACGCATACGCTGTAAGGTGAATTTAGCGTTTTCCGACGTTTCAATGTAGATGAGAAACTTTTGGGAAACACTTGAAAATGCTGGTGTGGAAGGAAAACGCTTTGAAATGAAAACTCGATCTATCCGGATTACTATAGCCCCAGATTTTTTGAAATGCTTATGACAGAATTCACAGCCTTCATCTCAGCAATTGGCTGACACCCACCAGCATTTCTCGACTTTTTAACGTCCTCACCCCTTTCCCCGCTGTCTATCCCATAATCCCCTGCGCGAGTCAGCTCCAATAGAGAATGCATTGGAAAGGCACGCTCGACTCCGCAACAGTGGACACGTACGGTTAACCTGCTGCACAGCTGTGACTCTCTGATATCAGCAACGAGTTCAAGTGCGCCGCATTCAGAGCTGGAAATACTGTTGAGTCAGTGTGCAGCTGTGACACCCGAGGAAGACCTGTTACATCGAGCGTCTGTCAACAAGTGTGCTTGTGATGTAAAAGATGAAGGCCGTTGATAAAAGCAGGAGAAAAAACAGCTAACTGCTATTAGACACCGTTTAGTTTTATGTATGGCAATTCATTCCAGGTAAAAGGAATAAAACCTGTGATTTCCTAACTCATAATGACTTCACAGAGCAAATCCTTTCCCTTCTACTGGTCGAGGATCTGGGTTGTTAATATCACGTCAATCCTCGGATCGTCAGAAGCCGTTTGTTCCAGATGACAATGACACTACACTCTCAGAAAAAAAAGTATAAAACCCGTCACTGGGGCTGTACCTTTTCAAAAGGTAACCTTTTGTCCATTTTAGGTGCTAAAAATGACATTTTAGGTGCTAATACGTATTTTTAGGTGCTAATATGTACTTATTAATTGCTAATATGTACATTTCAGGGGCTAATATGTACATTTTAAATGTTAATATGTGTTAATATGTACAATTTAGGTGTTAATATGTACATTTCAGGAGCTAATATGTCAATTTTTGGTCCTAATGTACATTTTAGGTGTTAAAATGTACATTTTAAGTGTTAATATTTTAGGTGTTAATACATTTTAGGTGTTAATATGTGCATTTTAGGTGCTATTAGTAATACGTATGTTTTAGGTGCTAATATGTACATTTTAAGTGTTAATGTGTACATTTCAGGAGCTAATATGTACATTTTAGGTCCTAATATGTACATTTGAAGTGTTAATGTGTATATTTCAGGAGCTAATATGTACATTTTAGATCCTAATATGTACATTTTAGGTGCTAAAATGTAAATTTGAAGTGTTATTGTGTACATTTCAAGAGCTAATGTCTGTTTTAGGTGCTAATATGTACATTTTAGGTGCTAATATGTACCACTAAGGTACCAATATGCATACCTTTTGAAAAGGTACAGCCCCAGTGACCTTTTTTTGCTTTTGTACCTTTTTTTCTGAGAGTGTACTTGTCAAGCACAAAGAGTTTCAGTCAAAGCTCGTTCACAGATGTCGAGAGCCACATCCAAGTATCAACATAATTCATCTTACTCACAACATTTTTGTGTACTTAATGTTGTACGAGCTGTGTGTTTGCTTGTGTTTAAAGCTTGTCGGCAAATTTCTTCATCGGCCCGCTGTGAAATTGCATTACACAGTCAGTGAATATTAATTGATGGCATTTGGTATCGGACAAACAAAGTGAGCAGTGTGTGTGTGTGTGTGTTTGAGAGGTTCTGGAATAATAGTGTTTTGAGAGACCCATGATCACTGGAGCACAGTTGAAAGGGAGCTGGAAAGTAACAGATGTTTTCTTCTGGGAAATGGAAAGAGTGTGTGGATCTTTTGTGTGTAGGTGTAAAGGACAGAGAGTGTACCAAAATACATCGCTTGATATATTTGTGATTTGTTTAGATGTGTGCTACTTCACCTCACCAGGCGGATGTTCGCCTGCGGGATTATAATATAACCAGCCGTGCATCTTTCGGCACTTTAAGGGGTCGTACACTCAGGATGCTTTCTTGCGTTTAACTGCTGTTAGACAGAGTGGAACGTCTCAAGGTCTCAAGACATGTTTTAACAACTTGTCACTTGTTATCCATAATTAAGACATTAATGTTGCAGACGCTTCTTTAAAGGCCTGTTACACTCAAGATGCTTGTTCCACGGCTCACTTCTTTTGTTTGGTTTATTCATGATTTAAAACGAACATTGAAGGACTGTATAAACGTAAAATGCATATGTTTGGGGGATTTTTAAGGCAATTTTGTCTTTTTTCCTGTTTTTATTTATTATTTAATTAAATTAGCTGTTTTTTATTTTATTTTGACTTTTAGATTTACTTCAGGAATTATTACTTTTATTCAGCAAGAATGCATTGAATTGATCAAACATGACTGTAAAGTCATTTATAATTTCATAATTTTATACAATTTCAAATAGATAATCGTCTTTTGAAGTGTCTGGTCATCAAAGAATCCACAAAATATTAAGCAAAATATTAAAATATTTGACTGGAGTACTGGAGTAAAAATGCTGAAAATTCAGCTTTGCATCACAGGAATAAATTATATTTTAAATTATAATGATATTTTACAATATTACTGCTTACTGTATATTTGATCAAATAAATGCAGCTTTGGTGAACATTTAAAAAAACTTAAAATGAGCAGAAATATTATGTTCAGATTTAAAAATATGAAAAATAAAACTAGCCAGCTGTTAATTAGGAGATAGTTTTATCTAAAGCAATTCACAGAAACAATCATTCGGCTAGATCATTTTTCTAAATTACATTTCAAAATACATTATTCAAGATACTGTAGCAGTGTTAAAGGGGTCATGAACTGGCTTTTTAAATTTTATTATATTGTTATATAAGGTCAACTTATGATGTTTGCTTGATTTTTGCATTCAAAAACATCAAAATAAATAAGTAATAGGCTTTTTTGTACCCTAGTTTTGAGCCTAGCTGAAAAACGCTCGGTTTTTATGGGCGTCTCGCACTGAAGACTTGGAAGTAAACGCCCACTGCTGTGAGTGGATAACAGTTTTGCATATTATAATGAGTTTCGACTCACCTGTCGATTCACTTGGGGGAACTTGTTATAAAAACGTCCAATGTTGTAAAATGGCAACCGGAATGATTCGCCCATACATGTTCGACCCAGAGTCCATGTGTTGCACCATTCCTGTCATATCCAATATAGACGGCACAGCACTGTTATTTACTCTTAATCGGTCTGCAAATCCAGTCTAGTTTACAAAACAATCCTCAGTGAAATGAAGTGAACAGACGGACAATGTTTTACCTCATCAGCTGGAACGTCATTAGAAATAAAGTTTATCCATGCAGTCCTATTGGAATCCAGAGGAAGCATGCAGCGACTGTCTTCTTCCACAACCAGCACTGCACAATATTTTGTATGGCTCGGTAGATTGATCCAGTTTGTCATCACGAGGTAGGTATCTATGTTATTTAGCTATGCGTGTAATGTGCGAATCGGTGGGCGGGGCTAAACCAGCCATGTTGAAGTAGGCGTGAATCTTGTTATTATCCTCTTTGACGTCATAGTTCCCCACTTTGAAAAACGAATCGTTTGCTGAGCCTGGTGTCAATAAAAGCTTTTATTGGACTAACAAGTACGTTTTCAGTTCTGAAACTTATATGATGACCTCTTAGATGTCAAAAGCTCAAGGAAAATTTGATTTCTCAGTTCATCACCCCTTTAAAATGTGACCCTATGAGCTAGGCGCTGATAAAACGAACACACAAAGTAGCTACAAAATCTAATGCATGTGTGAATGGACTAATTCCGACAGTACTCAAGAACACTTCCTGTATGTCCCCTAACCGTGTGTTTTGCTCTCTGTCATCTCTACAGGGAGAAGGAGCGAAATCTCTCAGCGACAGGACAGCCTGCGATTCAGCCTCAGCGTCCGGACGGCCCCAGATTCGCTGGAGGGGGCTTCAGTTTTAAGCAGCACAACAGGATGACACTTCAAGCCCTGGAACAGCAATCCTGATGCCCACCACACTCCTCCGAGGACCCTCTTCACCCATCATCGCCTCCTGATAGACCGTATATTCTTGTATTTATTCAGCTCTGGCAGTCACCAATGCACTAAAGTCATTTTGCCTTCTGGAATAAATAAAGTCAGTTATTTTCACTGAAAAGTTTCTGTTTCATCCTGCACTAAACACTCGCGCACAATCTCTATTTGCCTCTCTAGTCCTCTGTCGCTCTCAGATGTAGTGCACTCTTGTTTTCTAGAGTGCTGTTGGCTGCTGTATAAAATGACACTATGTACTTGTCACCACCTTCAACATTTTGTTTTTTTTTTGTTTTTAATGTGGGATTTTTGTGGATTTGTGAGAATGTGCAATGCATTTTATTCTGGTGGTTCTCTGAGCCAATACACTGTAATTGCTTCTAAGCCATTTCTGACATAAAACCATGTCGGTTCTATTCCAAAACCTAGTGAGCTCACTTGCTGTCAACTTCCTACATGAGCAGCATCTGAAATGAAACCTCAATAACTGATTTGGAACATTCAGCTCTTTGCATCATATAAATAGCATTTTTCACTTCCTCACATAATGTGCACAGATTTGCATGTTGGTAAGCTAATGATGTGTTATGCATAAAAATACACCAAGCACACACATATTGGGCAAACAGACATTTAATTGCATATATATATATATATAATTTTAGAACTATTTTTGTTTGTTTGTTTCATTAGTATATCATTAGCATGTTGCTAAGCAAATGATAGGATGTTCTCTAATAGGTATAAAAACACATAGTACATAATATTGGGTATACTACGGAGCCCCTAAAGGGACACGGTGATACATATGAAATTGGAAAAAAAAAAAAATATCAATGCATTTGTATTCCCTCGCAAATGTTTTGCATTTCCCCTGAGAAACTTTGCTTTCACCCACATAACCAACTTTCCAGTTATTTGTTAGTTGTTTGCAAGCGAATAATGCAAAGGCTTTGCAAGCTTAAGCATTGAAATATTTTACCTTCTATTTATCATATATTTTTCATCACCATATCCCTTTAGGGTCTCCGTAGGTCTACAGTTGGGGATACTCAACATGACATCATGACTTTTGCGTAAACATATACGCCACTTTCGAGTCAGGTGGCGTGTTATCTCTACGCATTTTGAGCTATCCGCGTGTATCCGCGTGTATGCGTATATGTCTACGCCATTAACGTCCGCGTCATTCCGCGTGTCTGTACACGCAGTCAAATCTCCAGTTATAAATGCCATTAACCCCAGTGATGGTTAGGTTTAGGGACGGGGTTGAGGTAAGTCATATTTCTATAATGTTAAGTCAACGGCGTTCATAAACACGCTGAAAGGCGATTATGCGTCTTGATAGCACGCCAAAAATGGAAATACGAATTGGCATGTCATACACACGCTACTTCATGAGATCAGTCTGGGATACTAATGGATGGCTGTGTCCAGGTAATATAAGCTGTACTGTATACCCCCCACATTTAGGTGAGTGTACAATACTGTGGGGATTGTTAGGAACACCATACTAATATTGCGTTTGTCCCCCTTTCACCTTCAGAACTGCCTTAATTCTACGTGGCATTGATTCAACAAGGTGCTAAAAACATTCTTTAGAAATGTTGGGCCATATTGATAGGATCACATCTTGCAGTTGATGGAGATTTGTGGGATGCACATCCAGGGCACAAAGTTCCCGTTCCACCACATCCCAAAGATGCTCTATTGGGTTGAGATCTGGTGACTGTGGGGGCCATTTTAGTACAGTGAACTCATTGTCATGTTTAAGAAACCAATTTGAAATGATTTGAGCGTTGCGTCATGGTGCATTATCCTGCTGGAAGTCAGGTCGAGACCCCGATGAGGACAACGAGCATGAAGATGAGCTTCCTTTAGACGCTTTCTGACAGTTTGTCCAGAAATCTTTAGTTATGCAAACTGATTTTTGTGGCAGCTGTCCGACTGGTCTCAGATGATCTTGGAGGTGAAGATGCTGGATGTTGTGGAGGTCCTGGGCTGGTGTGATTGCACATGGTCTGCGGTTGTGAAGCCAGTTGGTACTGCCCACCCCTGTGCAATAATCATCATGTCTAATCAGCATCTTGATATGCCACACCTGTGAGGTGGATTAACTCGGTAAAGGAGAAGTGCTCACTAACACAGATTTACACACATTTGTGAACAATATTTGAGAGATATAGGCCTTTTGTGTAAATAGAAAAAGTCTTCAGCTCAAAACAAAAGTTTTGCGTTTACAATTTTATTCAGTGTATATACCGGTATATGTGCTCTTTGTGTCACTTGCGTGTTGAAGTATGGGCTTGTATTGATTTGGTGAATCATTGTGTATTCTATGGGTTATTCTGGTTGCTTGTTTGTAGTTTGATATTTGTGACTCTTTGCTTTGTACTGTTCGTTTCGAACACTTGCACTTGGGTTCTTTTCTCTGCCTGAGCTTTTGTTCCAGAAGGCAACACAATCATGCTGCCTACCATTTGAACCGTCTTCGTTTTAGAAGCGCGCCTTTGATGCCTTAAAAGTCTGCCTACATAGATAGCTCACTAGGTTTTGAAAAAAGAGCCATTGTTGACAGGTTGTTCAGTTCTGTTTTGCAGATAACTGACTGATGAGTCATTTGAAAAGTATGAAATGTCAAGTGTATTTGGAGAGTTTCAGGTTTTAATATGCATTGCACGACTGCAAGATCAGACCAAACTAATCATGCTTTTATTATAGGGGGATTATTAATGACTGATGTAACGCAAGCAATATGATGAACGAGAGAATTGGGCATTCTATGCTTTTTCTTCCCTGTTGTTTTTGGATCAAATTGGCTTAAAAAGTACAAATCTAAATAGCTGTCTTCAAATGTATTTTAATGTTTTGATGTATTAGCACTTTTACCAAGGAAAGATTGGAAATTTCTATTCAGTTGAAGCTGGAATCGCTTTTGAAGTGTTGAAACCTTTTAAAGAGACTAGATGTGCCATAAAACAGTTACTGTTATTGCCAAGTCTATATCAAATGTTATATTTTGTTAAAGCGCAGTGGCTGCCATCTAAAGTAGGCTCTATGCCCGTCATTTATCAGTGGCTGATGATTGCAGCATTCATCTCTTTGTGCTTCATTATGACTGTTTTGCCTAGATCTGTTTTGGGTCTTGTGATGTGTAGGATAGCCAGGAGAGAGCCCAGGGGAATAAAAATTGAGACTCATTATTTATCAGCACACAACTGGGGCCAGTGGAACTCAGTTCATGTTCTTCCATGCAGCGTGGCCATAGAGCAATGTCATGTTAAGACAAGGAGGGTCCCCCAGGAGTAGCCTGAGGTTAAGTGGCTTGATCAAGGCCCGGCTTGCTGAAGGAAAGACTTTCTAGCCAAGATCTTTTACTATACCAGCCTCATGAAAGGGATTTTGAAGTTGTTTTAATGGTTATAATGATACAGAATTACTTTGGAGAGTCTCTCAAGCAGTGAAAGTACAGAACCCATAGAGAACAATATGTATTTTTTTCGCTACTAGGGGTCGCTAACCACTTACAATAACAAAGGCGTAGGTTGATGATGGCCAAGCGGAATTATGGAACTTATTGTCATGCCAAAGGATCTAATAATGTTTACGGATGAGTGAATACATTGATGTTTTTTATCATGACTGTGGTATGAAGCAGGTCGCTATTGCTAATGAGAGACAGATATCAGCACCATACTTGAGTCTCGTGGATATTAGGGGTGCACGATTCAGAAAATGTCACGATTCGATACCGATTTTTTGTCTCGAGATTCGATTCAAAATCGATTTTCGATTTAAAAAACGATTCACAGGTCTATATAAATGTAGTTTACTTTTTCCTATGTGATTGATTGCAGTAGACATAATTTAAAAGAAAAGTTTGATATTACTTTATATGTCTTCATACAAAAATAAAAACTTTTGCAACTAAAAAGTGCGAAGTGCCAAGCTTTGGCCAGCTTTTAAATACATTTAATTCAAGTTTAAAATAAAACTTAAATAGAAAGCTTTTACATTTAGCTTTAAAGTGCTGTAGTCAGATCAAACAAACAATTATGCTAAATGTGGTTTAAGGAGTAGGCCTACTTCAGCTACCAGGTTGACTGTTGAAATGTGAACTCGACACATTGAACTTCCTAAAAATATATACTAATTTCATAGAACCCTTGCGAAAATATTTTAAATAGATTTAAAAAAGCCACCGCTACTGGTAACATCTATGGTTAGATTGATTTGTTTAGATCCAGTGAAGTCGTTCATTGGCGCGTAATTTGCGGGTATCTCCAGTTAAGTAGCAGAGCATTTATTTAGTTCGCTATTAAATAAGAGACCTGTTGTTTTTGAAATCAAGCTGAGCGCTCGTGTCCGCTGCAATCAGTGTCATGGATATACAGTGTTCTCTGTGGCTCGCGCAGTCTTCTCTCGGACGCGCGCTTCAACCTATCGCCGTTGTGGAGACTCCGGTGAAATCACAAAATAAAATGCACACAAACGTGATGAACATATTCGGTTTTGATGAGAGAGAGAAAAAACTATACGAGTGCGGATTAGAACCCGTAACCTCTGACACGCTTGGCAAAAGATCTACAGAACTCGGTCTGCGGATCGATGCATTTATTTACGGGTTGAGCAGAGTGGCTGCACAGTTTGACCAGCGGGCGGCAAGAACTTGCAATAACTATTTATCAGACCGGCCCTCGCAGCCTCGAAACCATAGAAACACTACCGGACCACCGGTAAAAGTCCCGACTTACCCGATTGCCACTCCGCCCCTGCACGCCATTAAAAAATATAGCCTATATATATGAATCGAGTTTTGGAATTCTATGAATCGATTCTGAATCGGTAAAGATTGAATCGCGATTCAAATGTGAATCGATTTTTTTGCACACCCCTAGTGGATATAAAGGAATGAGGACATTTCATTCTACCGAATTACTCGCAAGTGCTGAATTACTACTCACACAGGTCAATTTATTTGACGAATTAAACTTGTGAGGTAACACAGTGCTCTTTGACTTGGTCTACACTATCACACTAAACTGCATTTGAGTGTGTTGATATGAGTTAGTTTGTTGGCTGTATGAGATTAGCAATAAGCTAGATCAACATTAGAATAACCAGCTCGTTCTCATCCCAAGGCGTCATATACTGAGGCTTTTGACATTTTGTCTACATCCAACGCACATGGCACCCTTTGGCGTCAATATGAGACGATAGGCCAGAAGGCGCCTCCTAGTGGTCTAACCCTAACCCTACCGAACAAAGCTGTGCGTGTTATATTGACGCTAAAGGGTGCCATGTGCGTTGGATTTAGACGAAATTTCAAAAGCGCCACGATCGTCACTAACATATAGATCATATTCTAACATTTCATCATGTTTGGCTGTATAACATTGATTGGTTGTATGTACATTTTCTCACCTGTCTAAAAAAGTACATGCAAGAGCGGTGTCTGTCAAGTCAAAGTTTGTCACGGACGTGGAGCTCTCGGCATTTTGAAAAGGCCACGCTGATATTGATCCTCGTTTTAGTTCTCCTTTTCTTCCAAAGTCTGCTTGCCATAGTCTGTAATGGACTAATCCATAACTGGATCTTGGGGTATTTGATAGTCTGCTATGGGAAAACCATTCATCTAAATTTGAAAAAGTGGATCTAAAAAAAATGGCACTCCTGAGAATATATTGTTCTTTCATGCTGTCTTTCTCTCTCCTTCCTTTACAACAAAAACGCTCTATATTGTTCTTTCACGCTGTCTTTCTCTCTCCTTCCTTTACAACAAATCCCTCTACAGCTTACAGTATGGTTTTAGGGACAGGACAAGTTTTAATGGATGTTTGATCTATTTGAAACCATGTTTAGTTTGTTTGTATCTCTATGAATAATGATCCTCTTCTCTCCAGGGAGTTGAATTATTTTTGTGGTCGTCTCTATCTTTTGTTCATTTTCCATTATAATATCTCAGGGGCCAGCCATTTTTTTTTTAATTCATTTAACCCACCATCGCTTTGATCTTTCAATCTATGGCTCCGATATGTTCCAATAAAATCTTGTCCTTGCCCCATCCAAATCAAATGAACAAATCCCAAAGAGGACTATATGAAGATAGAAAGGTAGTCAGTAAGCGCTGACAAGAAGTTATTACAAAAAGTTCAAAAGCGAGATTTACAGTGCCAAAGATGGCTAGTCAGACTTCTTCTGGAAGGATGTAGAGGACTGCAGAGGTGAATGAAGGTTGGATACAGCACTGTGTGATGGATCATTGCATGCTTGATTGAGCAGGTAGGTCTTCAGTCAAGACTTCAGAGGGTGTGTCGAGTGCTTAGCGCTGACAGGAACGCCTCTCTGAACATTTGGACTCATGTACATGAAGACTTTTGCTCCTGCTATGTGTTTTGCTATTGTAGGTACCACAGCCAAGGTTAAAACCAAACCGTTCTCGGTTGTAATTGAGATATGGTCTGGCAAAGCTTTATAGACAAATCATTTCCAAAGAGACGTCACCAACGGATGTAGCTCAAATGCCTCTGGGCGCAATTGGATAGACCTAAAACCAATCAGAGCGATGAAGGAGATGACGTATGTAGAGCGACGTTCATCTGTTATAGAACTTCATCCGTTATAGACACTCAATAGCTACTTGCTCTACATTTATTTTAAATTAACAGCAAGACAAGTAGAAGTGAATGTGCTTTCCATTAAATAAATCACACACAGTAAAACAAAACCTTAACAAAAAAAAACAAAAACAAAAAACTTTGCAATGAACTTGCAATTTAGACGCGCAAACGGAAGCTCCTTATTTTTTTACAAAAAAGCCGTGCACACAGCCAAATTAAATGGGGTCTTGCCGGACTTTTTTTGCGGACGCATCGAGTATAAACAAGGTTTTACTCCGTATCAGCGCGCGCTCTGATCGTAAAGGTGCAACGATTTCAGACCTTTAATTATTTAGTTTATTAAGGATTTATTTAAGCCAATCCCAACGTTTCTGACCGATTTCGACGGATTAGAAATGGGGTTGAATTTTGAGCTCTCTTTGCCAGACTAACTTGCAAAGCAAATCTAAATTTGACGGAAGTTGTCTGGGTTTTCCCAGGCTACTAGAGCTGCACAATTCTAGTTCAATTAAGAATCAAATGGAAATCACAATTCTCCCACAATTCTGAACAGACAACACAATAAAATAATGTAATTTACTGGAGGTTCTGAGAAATGTTCTTCAAATGTTTGAATGAATGATTCAATGACTCATACTTGACTTGTTTCATTACTGGATGAATCAACGTTTTTGAATGAATCATTCAATGTGTGAACTTCATACTCTTTCATACTTCTACATTTTTCTGATTAATTCGAATGGCCACAATTTGATTATTTTTAAATCAAGACATTGAGGTTTTGAATAAAGGCAAGAGTCAAGACACAGGTAGGCAAGGAAAACCAGGAATCCTCCTGCATACAACAATGATACAATCCTTCACAAACGGACGCCAGATTAACAAGCCAGATATAGGTTAACTAATCAGAATGAAATCAGAACAGGTGATAGACAATCAGCAGTCAATCAGCAGTCCTGCATACTAGGAAGCAATTATGTGAGTCCATCAACATACAAAAGGGGGCGCTGAAACTGGAGTAAGGATAATCCAGAAGGGCTGGCTACCGCAACAATAACAGTTAAGAGTAGGGTTGGGTACCGAAACTCGGTTCCAATAGGGAACCGGCTCTGACGTAAACGGTAGTAACCAGACCGAATAAGAATGAAAACTTTGGTGCCTGATTTCGATTCCTGAGTCTATCGCATGAGGCGCACACACGCAGTCTCTCGCTGTCTCCCTCTCCCTCTTCGATGTGCGCGCACTATACGGTTTATTGAAGCACTGTCTGGTCTGTCTTGCACGCGCGCTCTTGCTCTCTTGCTCTAGATTCCGGGAGATTTGTACTAATTTGCGATCAATATGCGGGACACTCCCGGAACGTCTGCTGGATAGCGAGGAGATTAAACACACGTGAAATGTACACGTGAAATGTTTGGCTGCATTTCACGTGGAAAATATTATATTGGCGCGCGCATCATCTCGAAGCTTGTCGGCGGCGCGAGATATTTGGCAGCGAACACAGCGTCTCTTTCCCTATTCAGAAAACATGGGTTACACAGAGACGCTCTCTTTCATATGTTTACTCAAAGCTGCGTAGCTAAGACGCAGTGGGAACGAAATATCAAACTGGCTAAGAGCTTAACTAGTAAATGACAAGATAACTTACATGACTAGTTAAAGCAGACAAAACATGGGAACCTGTTGCCATGTCGATATTATATTACCCTGGTAGTAATCTCTATTAATCTCCAGTATAATTACATTGTTTGATATAATATTGTTTTATTTGATACTATGTAAATATGGACTTTTATTTTATATTGGTTTATTTATTATTACCATATGTTACTTGTATTTATAAGTTAATATTGTGTCCAGTTTGGCCCTGTAAATAAAGGGGTATAATTCTTTTTGACAAAGTGTGTGCGGTTTCGTTTTCTTAAGTACCGTTTCAAGAACCGTTTAGGCACCGAAACCGTTTAAAAAATACCGAGTAGGTACTGGTATTGGATAAACTGCCAAAATTCTAGAAGAAGTCAAATATTTGTCTTTATTTTAATTGTTATTTTTTTATTAGTTCATAAATTAATAGTTTTTCATTAAACTGACAAATTCCATGACGAACCTGTCTGGAAAACCTTGACACTTCATGTAGAAGCATGTGATATATTTTCTTTCTCTTTCTATTTTTGTATCAATATGGTACAAAATTATCAGATTCAAACATGTGAAAGCCAAGTTTAGGCCCTTGCACACTAGTCCGAAATTTTCGCACGTTAAAAAATAAATACGACCTCACGTTATGTCAATCACGCTTTCACAATGCCTCGGAAACTTTCGTCCGTCATAAAAAAAATCGAATCGGGTTCGATTTTCTGCGTTTTTCGCATCCGTAGCAAGCAGTTTGAATGGTGTTTTGACAATTCAGAGCCACTGAATCACGAATACGAAAAAATCCCGCATAGACGCATAAGTTAATAGTAATCCAAAAGTAATGTAATGGATTACATTATTACGGTAACTATAATTGTAATGTATTTTGGAATCAGTAACTGACTATTTGTAAGTAATCTACTTATTGAGTATGTTTTTTTTTTTTACACATGTGATATATACTGTAGACTTGACTAGTTCCTTTCAAGAAATCTTTAAAAGATAACTTGTAACTATTCCAGCAGCTTTTAGAAGCAGCTCACAAAGCCGAATCAAAGGAGGAACACAAAACACTGGATGCCGGTGAAAGAGAGGCATTCTAATGACAATGAGCTGCCAGTGAAATGGAACTGTCCCATGCTGGCTGCCTCTGTCTGCTGAGAGGGTCGTTAAATGCAACTGGTGCTGTATGTTCTTTTTTTCCCCCTCTCACGCTATCTCTACAGGGTGCTCGGTGGAGTGAAGTTAACAAGCTGTGCTCACAGACAGCATTGCACAAATGGAGGTGTGTGTGCATTCGCATTTCAGCACAGCGAGTTCTGTTTCTCTGAAGACGTCAGACTCAGATTAGGAGCTTCAGTCCAGTTGTGTTCTCATCAGACGGTACAAGAAAAAAAAAAAAAAAACCAAGCATTTGTATCAGCCTGGTTCATCAAGAGCACTTTATTTCTCAAAAATAAAGCCGGGGGAAAGCGTTCTCCAGACTTTTTAAAGAGTATTCACTTCATTAGTAATGATTCTGTTCGCATTATTGGGAGAAAGTTTGATCAGACCAATTAATCCTGCTGTGAAGCGGCGGGAATGATAATGAGAAAGAGGAACAAGAGAATAGAAGAGAAGAGAAAGGATGAGTGGTTAAAGAGTTGAATGGGTTCGGTAAACAAGCACATATGCAGATGCAAACATGCACCAATGATAGAGCAAAGTGCAGTTAAAAGACCTCCCGAAAGACCTCATCTCATCAAGATCCGCAATCAATGCACAGATTGACTTGAAGCCAGACGCTACACACACACACACACACTGCATTTCTGCAAGCAAATGCATTATAAAACGCTTATTCCGTTGCGCATTCTCTTTGATATGAGAATGTGCTTCTATGAATATTACTGTTAATTCTTCACATGAAGAATGTGTTAAGAACCAACTTTAATTTAAATAAGCAATAAGCAGGAATGGAATCCTTGTTTTGCATTTTCTGCACTGGTTTAATGGGAACATCATCTGCTGAATGGACTAACATACTGTAAAAGTAGACCATAGGGAATGGTGAGATGTGGTTAGATGTGTTGTGAGTAAGCTGTGTCGCAAAATACAGTAAGACTTTGGAATGTGCAGTATGGTGTCCTTACACTTAGCATAAAAAAAATAATATTAGTAGGCATGTGCTACAGATTTTGCTATTCCAATCAATGTTATCACATCAAATGGCGTATGTATTTCCATTTTTAGTGCTATCAACACACATAATCGCTTTTCAGTGTGTTTATGAATGCCGTTGACTTAGCGTTACATTACTGTATAAATATATGACCAACCCCAACCCCGTCCCTAAACCTACCCGTCACTGGGGTTAATAGCATTTATGAGTCTTCCCCTACCATCCTAGGAAAAAAAAAATATCGCTCCCCAGATGTAGATCTACATTTTGCTTCGTTTCGCTCGGACATTTAACGGCGTGCACATACACGCGAAATCACTCGGACATTTAACGGCGTAGACATACACGCAAAAGATAACGGTTCGTTTCGGCGTGGACATTCACGCGGATAGCTCAAAATGCATATAGACCCCTTTTCAGTTGGTAAACATGGTGACGTTTTTTTGTGGGCGGAGCTTAGGTGGAGGCAGAATGATCCCTCTGGCCGCTTCACTAACGCTAGTTAGCAAGTATCTGTAGCTTGTGTTTTAACAATGACTGGAGAAAATCCAAATTTATCTTAATGTGTAAGGTCACTCAGTGTCCAGGACCGCGATTGTTATTTCCAAAAGTTATTTTTAATGGACGGAACCAGATTGGCCGACCCGTACACGCTCGCTCAATGCATGGACGATCTGACAGGATTAACGTTACGTTATCTCGGTTGAGTGGCCTGACTTCTACACCTACCTTATAGAGAAAACGATCATAAAGAGAAACTGAGGGCATACAAATCTTTAGATGCCTATAACTATATGGTCCTGTACAAGACTTGTGTGTACGATCCGCAGTTCTGCCGAGCCAACGCCGTGACGACGACAATGTAAAAAGTGACATTATTGTGCAATTTTAATGATGTGAAAATTTTCTAGAAATAAAAATTCCAGATACAGAATATTCATTTTTCATCAATTCCTGCACCAAACAACACAACACGATGACATTTAATGATAGTAACAATAATTTAAGCTCCTTATTATGTAGCCGAATCTGTGCTGGTTTGTATTGGCCGCCTCCAGTTTTCACTTTGTTTTGCCTCCAGCTAGTGCCGTGACATAACTGTGACGTCGGCACAAAAGGTCATGATGCCATGTTGACATATCAAACAACTTAATTACGACTTAAACGTGAGGTTGAAGTAACAAATAATATGACTTTCCTCTTTATTTTAAAGAATGACAACAAAATAAGTGGAGTGTTCATTTGTATGAGACTTGTATAACCTGTGGATTATATTTCATACTTGAGCTTTGGATGACTTTAGTAAAAACCTTCTTATCTGGATTTCAATTATTACTAATTCTGCTTTCTCAAGGTTAGCTTCCCATGATTGCACCCACAATTGTCAAAGCATGAGATTAGACAAACAAGCTCAAGTGTTTATTATCCAAGTCATTTTTCACCCTTTGTAATAATAATCCTGCTAAATGATACCCACTATATCGTGTAATGAATTAAAATGCACACCCACCCACCCACACACACACATATACACTCTCAGAAAAAAAAGGTACAGAAACTGGGGTGATGTCTTTTTAAACGGTGTAATTTTGTACCTTATTTGTCCCCCCTTTTTTGTCCTAGTTGTACAGTTAATCGCAAAGCTCTTTCCCACTTTGTTTTTCGTGGCATTCACGCTAAAAACAAATACAGCCGCTCAGTCTTTTTGCCACTCACTGTGAGTAACAGCAGGCACTCCGGCCGACGGTGACGTCACGCGCAAGTTTTCATTTAGACCTTATACAAAAATGCCATTATATTACTTAACTCATTTAAGA
This sequence comes from Pimephales promelas, assembly GCF_988280905.1. NCBI lineage: Eukaryota > Metazoa > Chordata > Actinopteri > Cypriniformes > Leuciscidae > Pimephales > Pimephales promelas. The sequence goes on from NC_142774.1 coordinate 8,045,712, forward strand.
CTGCTCTTATGAAAATGTGGTGCGTCCAATCAGAATTTAGCACCTGAACTATTTTTTACTGAATGATATGTCAATGGGCTTTTGGCTTGTATGTTATTATCACTATTGTGAAAAGTGTTGCAACATTAGTGTGACATCTGGCCTTTCCAATAGTTTAGGAATATATTCGTTCCTGAAATCCTGTCACAAGCATTTTGAGAGAAAAAAAGAAGAAGATTGTGCCTCATTACAACTCCACAAGGGCAGCAGAGCAGTACACACATCTGTCAGCTATCAGCGGGTCTCGTGTCGTGTGTGTGTTAGTGAACAGAAGGGTCGTAACACCAGCACGTGGGTGAGTTTTCTGCACCCCCTCTAATGCTGACTGGCATCAGACACAAATGGGAACCAGTGAAACAGCTTTGATGGCATGTGACAGGCTGGCCATTAGAATAGAAATAAACAAATTTCAACTGAGACTCAGGGGGGCGGGTAAGACGGCCGTTCATCTACTCGTGTAATGATTTTTCCCTCCCAGATCTAATTTTGAGGCTGTGACACCCTGGACCAAACTGGTTTTCTTCGGACAGGAATGTCATATCCTTTCTCAAGTGAAAATGACATCTGTCCAAAAGGGTTGACATCAAATGTTTGTGATTTTGGAACTAGACCCCAGAGCTGGATTTGAATACATAAAATACAGTATACGTCAATAGCAATCAGATAAGCCTGCGTCCCTGGTTATAGATCATAATAGAGCTTGTACATGTGAGGGGCATTAGACTGTGACCTGTTCTAATTAAGTTCTAGAGTTCTGAGTCTCTTACATGGTTATGAATGCATGACTGTGCAAAACACAACTTTTATTATAGGGGATTTTGGGTGGTTGCCAAGGCGTTGATGTATGGTTGCTAAGGTGTTCTGAGTGATTGCTTCCTTGTGAGAGCACCGTTGTTTTTTTACCTACTGGGTGAAAATGATTATATTATATTATACTGGTGTTATATATTATTTTATATTATATAGAGTGCCGAAGTGATGACGTCACTTTGTAGGACAACTCGGAAGCTAGCGGCGCATTGGTTCCCTCAGTCGAAAAGCAATGCATTTTCCCCATAGACTTTTGGAAAATCACAAAAAATAAGATCTGTGTTTAACAAAGGGTTGTGACCCTTACACGTTTTGTCATGCAAGATAATCTTTACAAGTTAATCCAAAATGTATACATTTTGTAGCCTATATAAAGATTTTAAAAAACACAGACACAATAAAGTTTAAAAAAAACACAAGCAGGTTATAACCGTGTGTTCTATTTCATAGATCAAAACGTGAAAATATCTAGAGGCTCTGTTCACCACAGACCTTATTTCAGGCGATTTAGCAAAAACCCATTCAACAATCCCATAGACTTTAGAGCGAGGGAACCGTAATGCTAAAATGCTAACTCACCTCCGCGTTTTGGCCTACAGAGTGACGTCGTAACTTCGGCACTCTATTATGTTATATTATATTATACTGTCGTTATTTATACGTATATACACTCACCTAAAGGATTATTAGGAACACCTGTTCAATTTCTCATTAATGCAATTATCAGCCAATCAGATGGCAGTTGCGTCAATACATTTAGGGGTGTGGTCCTGGTCAAGACAATCTCCTTAACTCCAAACTGAATGTCAGAATGGGAAAGAAAGGTGATTTAAGCAATTTTGAGCGTGGCATGGTTGTTGGTGCCAGACGGGCCGGTCTGAGTACTTCACGATCACTGTTACTGAGTTACTGTTACACAGTTACTGGGATTTTCACGCACAGTCAGTCATGTCCACTAAATAGGAAAAAGAGGCTACAATTTGCAAGAGCTCACCAAAATTAGACAGTTAAAAGATATTATATCTATTCATATATTTTAGTTTTTCAATATTAGTACAGCTTGCTAACGTCTGAATGCGTAAGCAAGCAACATAACCTTTATTACTGTAGAGATGTTTTTCCAAATCCCAAAGTTAGCTGTAATTCAATAACCCGGCTTTTGCTTGTGAAGTCCGCAGTGTTTGCCGAGCTTGGCTTGTGTCTGTTGTCTGTAAGGGTTTATTTTTCTTTCAGGGCAGGTTGACCAGACTGAAAGAAAGCTGACCAGCACATAGACAGACAGACGGAGATGGAGGCAGTTACAGAAAAGCTTTAGCAGAGAACAGTGGAGACGTTATTTGGCTATTTTTTCCCTGGCTCACTCTGCTCTTGGTTTGTCTCCATCCACCCCTTGAAATGAATACCCCCTTCTAAAAAAAAAAAACAAAAAAAACTGGACTGTCTGCCCACATGCTATAGAAAGTAAATGATTCTGATGCTTTTTGTCCTACACGAAAGTAACAAATGCTTGGAATGACATAAGGGTGAAATATTATTTTAATCTAAATCTGATTAACGTCCCAGAGCGGTGCACGCCAATGTGTTTTCCCTCCACATGGCAATAATCTTTCATAAGTGCAACAGCTCACTTCATTACCATATGCTAATGGCCATCTCACACATCAAATCATTTGGTCCTCTCAGCCTGTCCTTTAATACAGACGGGTTCCGGAGGTATTTCTGTCCATTTCTTAGCTGGAAGCCACTATTTGCCTTCAAGAGAGTAGCAAACACACAGCTATGGTGTGAAGGGTCCAGCGGGGGCAAGATAAAGTTGGGTCAAAGCGAGCGAATGTCTCATTGGTGACGGGTGTCCCTGCAAAACTGCAGGAGTGATAGAGATAAGAGAGACCGCTGCTCTTCAGCACACCATCTGTGGGTCTGGATGATTGTGCCTTCCAGTCAATTGGATATGACAGCATGAGGGAGAAAAAAAAAAGTGGCTTGGAAGACTTCAGATTAAAAAATGAGGAAGGCTGAAGAAAGAAAAGAAGTCGTCTAGGGTGAAGTAAGAATAAGGGATGGGTTTCTAGGGGTTTCTTGTGCTCCGAGGCCTTGGACTGCCAGGGGCCTCCACACACATTTGCTATACTAGTGGAATCTTTTGAGGTAGACACCAAGCCTGGCCTGAAAAGGTCAATATGTGGCAAGAGGGCTTTCACTTCCTATCTCCCAATTGAGAATTAGTAGACTGTTAGGGGTTCAGGTTAGTAGAATAAGTTGATATGTAGTAGCAAAGTTAATTGGAGAACAATGTCCTTTGGGGAGCTTCAACATAAAAGGGATAGTTAGTCATCATTTACTAATCCTGTTACAAAAGTTGTTACAAACCTGTATAAATACTGTATATCCAGACCAAATATTTAATGAAGTCAAATAATAATAATTATAAATCTAAAATATTTTTAATGACGATTTACTGTTTCAGTCAATATATTTCAAATAATATTTTCTATATAGTTCATTTTTATAAATGATAAATATTAACATTAGCTCTAATACTAAAGGGCTGTTGAATGGTTTATTCTGATTGGTTGAGAACGTTCTAAAGGTGTGCAATTATTTTCAGGGAAACGCACGGTTAAAGTAGTTTGTAGGTAGGTTTGACCGCATTAGTCCATATCACTGCGCGAGGATACAGTTCATAACAAGAAAAAAACATGCAGCCCCATGCGCTTGATCTGCAATTTTTGATGTCTGACTTCACAATCAATGGACACATAAACTATGCAGTCATATCTATAGAAAATTAAACGGAATAGGCTACATAATTAAAGTGATAGTCCTGCTGCACGGATTTTCGTAATTATTCCAGATAATATAACAAATAAATAATTATTGATAGGTCTACTTGTTAAAAGGGCTTTGTGTGTTTCATTTATTGGGTTATCTACTGTCAATTATAGAAAACAAGAATGAACGAATGAATTAAAACAAATTTAATGAATAAATAAATAATAATATTGACGCACATGCTTTTCCAGCGCAGTCTCATCCCAAGACGTCATTTAACTGACGTCTTGGGACGTCTTGTGACCATACGTCAACATCCGCCTTTTTAGGGTACCCTTAAACGTCGGTTAAATGACGTTATCGGATCCTAAACCTACCCCGTCACCTAACCGACGTTAAAGGTAAAGCGTCAGTTGTATGACGGCCGGGGATCGTCATGTAACCGACGTTTAAGGGTACCCTAAAAAGGCGGATGTTGACGTATGGTCAAAAGACGTCCCAAGACGTCACTCTCTCTCTAATAACTGCATTAAGCCGGGACATTTAGGCCAGTTCAGCGCGTTCAGTCTGTGTTCACAGATGGTGTTCAAGACCTGCTACAGTTGATAGAAACAGTCAGTCTTTGAATATTTCAACGAGTCATAAGTGTGTCCCCCATCATTAGTCTACTATCAGTGGCTCAAACCTCTGTTATTATAACTCTAAAATGACGTTTTGGAATTAGCAACGGTAATGCGTAAGAAATTAATCCTACCCAGCACACACAGAACGTTCCCCTAACGTCCCCATGAGGTTATTTTTTGGGAACCAAACAAGAACATTATAGGAACGTTCCATGTAGGGTATTTTTAGGTTCCATTTTTTATAACGTAAGGCGAATGTTCTGGGAACGTTCCCTTAACCTTACGGGAAAGTTCTAGGAACGTTCTGGGAACCAAAAACTAATGTTCCCAGAACCTAAATTTGTTTGCTGGGTACATGGCAACTTGACAAACGTCTTGAAATGCATAATATGAACAATGTTTTGAGGTGCGGTAACTGTAGTATAAGCGGAATAATCGTCAATTATTCCTTACATAATTTGAATTTTCGGTATCACTTTATTTTGATGGTCCCTTTTGAACATCCTGTTGAGTAACTTTGCATCTTCATGTCAACTAACTCTCATTATAGTATTAGTAGACTGTCTGCTTAATATCTGCCAACTCTTTATTGTGATGCTCCTCCAACAGACAATCTCCTGACTATAAGTAACTTTGTCAACTACATGTCAACTACATGTCAACTTATTCTATCCCTAACATTACCAGTCTAACACTGAGAGTTAGTAGAGATGTAGGTGCAACGTTACTTATAGTCAACTGAATATGTTAAATTAGGAGTAATTTAAGTACACAGACGTGGAAACGAATGGTGCACCAATGGGCTTCCGAGTCAGTAGTATATGTTGCTCTCTAGAGAGGATTTATGGATGAATGTCTTTCTATCCTGCCTCAGAGTGGATTCACATTGATACCGTCTCTACAATCACTCCATCCTCTCCGACACTCGACTCCAGTGGGTCGATAGGATTTGGGAAGTTGTTCCAATTTAAATGCAAATGTCTCTGCCCCGTCGTATCCCCATTAACTTTTGAGTAGCCTTCAGCGTTGTTAATGGGATGCGTACCTTGTCTACGTGATGCCTTGTGCCCCAATTGAATTCCACAAATATCACTTTACATAGCTATTTCTACATCTAGAGTGACTGTTTAACTTCTCTTTGCAGTTCGATATTTGTTCTTGAGATTTCCAAAAGGCAGCATGGTGTCATATATGATGAACAGTGTAATGCAAAGCACAATGATAGAGAAATGGCCATTTGCTTTACAACTGTCTCTCTCGCGATTGCCTTTTCTCTCGCAGTCTCTGAGCAATTGCTTTAAGTTCACTCAAAGAATTTCTTTTTCCCAATCTTGCAGTTCAAAGAAGATGTAATTTGGCCTCCCCTGCAGCAAGAGAAAATTGTTTCAATTAGCTTTTAAACGGCTTTCTCAGAAGCTATTGACTTGCTGTGTATTTTTTATTTTTTTTTGTTTTATGTGAAGATGACACTGAAGGTTCTGAGATGGACCTGAACGTATAAGTTCTCCTCTTTGTCAACATACAGTGGACAAATGTTGAATGTTGAGTGAAGGATTACTAATCACATCTTGTGGTTGGTCGTCTTTCATTTTTTTTCTTCTTTTTTTTGCCTACTGAACTGTGATTGATCTGGTGTTCTGCACAGAAGCTGTTGATTCTTGAGCTCTGACAGTATACAAAATGCGACTGACTGTTATGACAACAGCAGCGTTTGAGGCTCAGATGCAGCATTTCATTTAAGCAGAACCATCATCTCAAACTTACTGTAAGCTTGCCAAAACTTCCAACACCTGTTCTTTCGCTGCCTCGTACAAAAGTATTCTTCTGTAAAAGCAAATGCAAATCAAGTTGAAAGTCAATATGGTGCTCACAATTGGTACACTTTCTTTCTTAATGCCTTTCCTTGGACTTAATGTGCTTGATTTATTAAAATCATTTATTAGTGTCTGCCTCTGCATTGATTTTTTCAGCTAATAGTCACTAATTCCCTTTTTTCTTTTTAACTCCTATCTGACTACTTGGCTTTATAATCATTATGGCAACACTTCACAATAAGGTTTAATATTAGCATTAGTTAAATACGTTGGTTAACATGTCCAAACAATGAACACTACTACAGCATTGGTTAATTTTAGCTAATGTTAATCTCAACATTTACTCATACATTTCTTAAGATCAGTAGTTGTATCTGTTAACTTTGGTGTATGCATGTGAACTAAAATTTTGGAAACACTTTACAATAAGGTTCATTACATTAATTAGCATGAACTAATAATGAACAACCCTGATACAGCATTTATTAATCTTTGTTAACGTTAATGATATTTTCTAATTTAATATTAATTTCTTAAGTATAAAAAAACTATCATGTTTTAAACATCATGGCATTTGGTAATTACTTGGCTTAGTAAGTGAAGCAATACTACACTTGACGCTTGCTGATCGGTATCAGTCCATTTCCTCTTTGGCATGTTTAGATAAATGAGTTCAGTTCTGCAGATTTATAGTATCTGTCAAATACAAATGTGTCGTCTATAGCTAGATAAATTTGATGCATTTAGATAGATACATTTGTGTTGTTTACACTGCAGTGGTTAGTGAGTGTTTCTCTTTCTCTGACCTGCTAACAGGAAGTCACTAGGTGGTTTTAGAGGCATTAAAAGATGGTGTAAGTGCAGTTATCAAAAACACCTCTAAACTGCAAGTTAGCCTCATGAGGTTCAATTACTGGGCCCTTAAAAAACGCTGCCAGGAAAGAGAGGAAATTACAACGTGCACTGGATCAAATGTCAGTACATTCTCAGAGTCATAAAGCACAGAAATAACAAATTAAATCATCTATATTGCAGAGTATTTGATTTCACAGATATGAGAAAATGTATCATGTTATTTAACCAAAAACGATCAGCCTGTATAGCAACAGATGCTGTTTCAATTTTGAATAGTCATTTTTCATAAAGTCAAGACAGTTACAGTTTGTGTTTTGATGAATACTTTCAACAATTTCTCATGGCGTTATTTATTTTGTTGAAGGTACTCTCTCTCTGAAATGACAGTTTTAGTAAATGAAAATAGGTTTTTCCTTAGAAAAATAATTCACATTTTGAATAATGGTATATACATTTAAGTTAAACATGAACAGTCAGCAGCATAATTACATGCATATGCCTTAGCTTTGGTTCAGTTGTGCATTTGTTCATTGAGCAGACTGCTTGTAGGATTGTGTTTGTGTAATTTGAACTACTTTTATTTAGGGTGACTTTTAAAACAACTTTTTTTTGTTATTGTTTCTTTATATACACACTCCGCGACCCCCCTCAAAACGGTCTTGCAACCCACTTTTAGGTTGTGACCCACCAATAAAATGGCATATGTATGACACGCCAATTCGTATTTCCATTTTTGGCATCCTATCAACACGCATAATCGCTTTTCAGTGTGTTTATGAACACCTTTGACTTAACGTTACATTACTGTATATATCAATATATGACCTACCCCAACCCCGTCCCTAAACCTACCCGTCACTGGGGTTAATACCATTTATGAGTCTTCCTCTACCATCCTAGGAAAGAAAATATCGCTGTCCAGATGTAGATCTACATTTTGCTTCATTTTGCTCAGACATTTAATGGCGTGTACAGACACGCGGAATCAATCAGACATTTTTAACGGTGTAGACATACATGCATACACGCGGATAGCTCAAAATGCGTATAGATAACACGCCACTTGACTTGAAAGTCTTGTGGACACATATTTAGTATGTATTTTGTGGTCTTATTTCAGCAACTTTCATTTAAAATTTTTTTTTAATAACCACACATAAACATTATTCTCTTAAAAATACAAAAATGTACATACATGTTGTTCACATATTATGGTAGCCCCGTTTGTGCTATAGAGTGAATTTACACCTTTACCATTAACATGTTTATGAATAACTGAAAAAAGAATGCATGTCAGAACATCAGAAGGACCCCAAATACACCTTGGTCCCACCTTGGTTTGAGAAACAAGATCCATTTGTGGTTCCTCACAGAACCTTTCAGAGAACAGTTCTTTAAATAACCAATTTTTGTTCTTATTGTAATGAATATTTTAATGATCTGAAGAAACTTTATCTTCTATAAAGAACCTTTTTTTTACATTGGAAATGTTCCATGGATGTTAAAGGTTCTTGCAACCATTGATGATGCCAATATACAATATTGTACTATGATTGGATTATGTTGATTCTTTCTACATTTCTCTTGTTCTAAAACATTCTTAGTCCACTGTTACTCAGTATGTTTTTAACTAGTCCCCATAGTCAACATTGCCTGGTTAACAATCAAGAAATCCTTCATCAAGGAACATTTTGGCAAGTAATTTCGTTGACGAGATTAACACTGTTGGTTCTTTGGTATGGCTCCAAATTGCCTCTTCTGCTCAAAATCACATCATTAAACAAGGAGGAGACTTGTGTCTTTCACAGATACCACTTAAAATAGGTCTAGCTGGGGATTAGCCATGGTTTGTGTGTGCATGCTACTGACTCACTGCTGAATCACATCCATATTCAGAGTCAAATTATTTCCCTTTGGTCGAGTGCTTCGCCTGAAAAGACATTCACCCGTGTTTGTGAAGATGACGGCGGTTCTTTTACGTTCCACCTGGTATTACAAATGCCATATGTATAATAAACATTTGGAAAACTGGGTTTTGGTGCAATTTAACTAGTAATTTTGGCATGAGCCTGCGTCTTGACTATCCACCCATATTTACTGTTATTCTCTTCTGCACTAACGCACCTCCTTTCAATGTAAACTGGGTTTACAGTTTGAGCCTTATTCACAAACTCCTTTGTAAAAGAGTTATTTTGCCTGGTGCAATTAACACTATTACCATCTGTGGAAAATAGCAGGTGGCGAAGGGAATTTTATTTTAGAAGCATGCACAATTCCTATTGATGATGAAATGTTAAATATCCAGTCGATCACAGTAGATCACAGACTCCATCATCCACAACCTAACACTCTAGAGGATCGGGATTGCCTAGAGCAAAGATTTTATGGGAATGCTTGCCTCGTTACCTGATTTGCATAATTGCTTTAATGAATTGGGCGTTAAACCAGTGTCGGTGGGAAAAACATAATTCTTAACAGTTTACCCCTAAATCAATGGTAATGATTTAAATATTTGAATTGTGGTTAATTAAATTAACATGATTAAGGTTTATTTCATGGATGCTGATTGTTCAATATTATTTCAGATCCAAGTATCGGCTATGATGTGAAACAATATCTTCATCTAAGTAGTGTGCAGTTTGAAACCGCACTGAGAATGTGTTTGTTTTTAATTTTAGATTAAATTTTAAAGTTTAGATGTAAAATATGCAATATTTCGAGGTCATCTGTGACATCTGATCATGTGAAATACTTTCTACAAAAGGTCGGATGTGCGTGCTCTTTTGAGCTTATGGAAGTTTTGCACCTGTGGACTTGTGTCAGTAAAAAAAGGAGGACATCCTAAACTCTTGATTTGGATTAAATATAGGACAGCCTTTTCAATGATAATGGAGGTTGTTGTACATCTGTTACCTAACATCAGACAGGCCGTAGCTGACTGCGCTTTTAACGTGGAATGACCCTAAAAGGTTAATCATAATGAACACAGACTGTTTCCCATTCTGACCGGCGAGGATAACCAATTCCCGCAGGATCCTCGATCCATAGCGTTGGTATTTGCATACTTTTTGTAATTATTTCAATCCAGCGCCATTGATTCTGGGCTTGATACCTAATTGGAGGAATGCCATTAATGGCACATTTTAAACGCTCCACTTGCAGCATCTCCAATGATATGCAAGAGCATCCAAATTCAGCATCTGTCTCTCCTCTGTAAATCTGAACATCCCCTCTTATCGCTGCATTAGCATTGCAGTCGTGCACGCTTTTGTGTTATTGTAGCCGCAAAAGTCTCGGTTTATTTCCAAACGGGTTGAGATAAGCCAAATAACTGTGATTTGACAGCGGAACGTAAAAGCGACAGGTCATGAACAGAGGAAGTGAGCGTTTAAAGATGCATCACAGAGTGGCCATGAGGTCGGAAAAGGTTCAAACAAAGCAATTTTTGCCCATAATGCTATAAATCAATAGGGACAGACGGCGGCTTGCTTTTGTGCACATATATAAATATATAAACGCTGGAGCTGCCACATTTGCCGGGTGCCTATTAATACGACGCAATCCGTTTGAAAGGGTTATCAAAAAACAAGAATGGCTGGCTGCACACAAACACAAACAGGCTATGCTTCGCAGTACTGTGAGATTGGCCACCTATGACTCACTACGGTTAAACGCTAACGTGTGGGAGAGCGGGAAGCTTTTAGCTTAGCTTGTGCGACCTTGATAATCTCTTACCCGTATTAGATTCAAAATAATGTCGCACTGGATGGCTTGTTTGCTTGACTAACTTTAGCATTGGGTTTTCATTGTTTCGTGAGAGGCTGTCATGAACAATTGGAACAAGCTGAGTCAGAATATAAACAGCAGTCAAAAGCTGTTTAGCTTGAGAGACGTAACGAGTGCGAAATATGTGCTCTTCTATATTCAGTATTAATCTAAATTGTGAAGAGACTGATTTTGAATGGCCTGTTTTTAGACTCCCAACCCATTAGCATATTTGGCTCTCGAATCAAACAAAGATATTTGCAAAGTCCCCTTTTAACGCCTACGTCTGACCAAATGCCAACAACTGGATTTAGACAAGTAGTAGGTCTTTGAGAATTTATCACCGGACCCCAGTTCAGTTTGACTGTTTCTATTTATGTGGATAACATGAAAAATTGGGTAAGGGAAGCTGACTCGGCGGCGGTTCAAAGGGGCAAAGCCCACTCTGCTGGACCTAGATCTGCAGAGATTCCCAAGAGCGGTTGTGTTCTTTCATGCAAGTAAGACCTCCTAAAATGTCTAGCAAAGAGTAATGGGCACTGCTTCAAAGAGCGCTAGGTTGTTTTGACCTGTAATGAATTCCTTGACTGGACGGGAGATTGGCTACTCGGCCCAGACCTGTGAGAGAGCGAGAGACAGTCTAATGCTGGGGAGTTAATAATTCTTTTGGAGTCCAAATATAGTATCCAAAAGGTTAACCTAATTACATCCAAGAAATAAAAAGGTCAAAGTTCCATCCCTAAAGAACAGGAAATACAGATACTTATTTAGTGGTTTGCTCTTTTCTGAAGCACTATCAAATCCTTCTACAAAAGTGAATGCATTTTAAAGGCGCTTTCGATTTGATTGCCTGTTTTTGACCAACGGTTTCCACTTTTGATGTCATCTCTAGTGAGAAATTACTATAGTAGTAATTAAATATCCGCTTGGTTTTCACCAAAGCTCTATTTTACCGTAGATCATTATACCGTTAAGCTGCCTCAGAAGTCTTTTAGGTACCTTCATGCCTGCAGTCAATGACTACGTTTACATGCAGCCAATTTTCAGATTATGGTCAGGTTAAGGTCACTATTCGAGATTCTGAAACATTAGGAGTAACCTGTATACATGGAATTGCAATATCCCGGCGTAAACGGCGACGCCCGGTTAACGTCTAGACGTACGGACAACATTAAGACTCAATATGCGTCATTTGCGATTCTTCTTCCTGTATCCAAAGACAACAACAACAGCAGCACGCGGATAATGAATAGTTCGGGGCAGATAGCGATCGCCTTTGTTTGCGCTTTGATGCTGGTAACGTTACTGACCTCGCTCCAAAAGTATGCTGTGCTGTGTCTCACCTGGTCTCGCCATGTTTACTTCCGGTATCCCAAACGCGGATTTTGAATGCGCCGAGAAGTTTCTCTACTCAAAAGACCAAGATTCCTTGCGAATAGAACATGCGCAGGGATATGGAGATATGCCGATACGCGTTTACATGACCAAAAATTCAGGTTAGAAAAGGGCTACCCCAGGTATAATATCCCGGTTTTTAAAATCCGGGATATGAGCATATTCAGGTTTTTGCTAATATCCCAGTTTTAAACGGGTTATTGGCTGCATGTAAACGTAGTCATTGCCTGATAGCGCAGCGAGGCAATGTCAGCTGCCTAAGTTTTCAAACACAGCCAATATGTCATGCACATGCGCATGATGTCAACGTTTTTGTTTTTGTAGTTTACACGGAGACGATAATAATATCGTTTTCAAAAACTTGCACTTTTTCAAAATGATGTGTTTTCAGTGTGCCAAAATGCCATTCACGAGTTCACACTTACATATAATTAGAGTGAATAAGATTAAATGCGTATTTGGCGTGCTGTCCGGGGGGAGGGCTCCAAGCTAGGAGTTTGGCCCGAACCCAGAGTACTCCCCCCAATGTGAGTGTTTAGGACCGGAAGTGTGGAGACGGGGCGGTGGAGGGATGCTGCTAAACTATCGATGGAGTGAGGTGAGATTGCTGAGCCCATATATAGACCTCTTATCATTGATTGCTGAGTTCACTCCACTCGTGTTAATTAACTGAATGTGCTCCACCCGAACTTTGTTAATAAAACATCATTTGTAGTGTAAATGAATGGCCAAGTTTTTTGTGTTTTGTTAAAAACGGTGTGGTGTAAATGCCCCCTAAGGCAGGGGTGTCAAACTAGTTCAAACTGCTCCAATACTGCAGATTTCAAATTGGATGATTAGCTGGATGAGGTTCATTTAAATAAGGTTGAAGCTAAACTCAGCAGTTCTTTGGCCCTCCAAGAACTAAGTTGCCCCTGCTCCAATGTCTCTGTTGTAAAGAGGCCACTATTAACATTGACATTGTTTCTAACAGACAACTATATGTGAATGATGTAACCGTATGATGTTTCTGTATCCAGGGCTGGGAAAACATTCCTCTTTGGCTCTTTTACTTTAGTATGTATTACAACATTTAGCCATGGTTAAATGTGAGAATATTAGACAGCATTTGTTCAAGTGACCCAATTCAGATTTTTTTCCTCCCACATGGCACAGATATATGGATATGACAGATCGGATAAAAGCACATGTATTCTGTTATTCTCAGATCGGTTTCAGGCCTCATTCATATGTGGAAATAAATTTCCAAAAATGAAAAAAATTATTTCAAAACAGACTGATCTCATGAATTCGTATTTCCATTTTTGGCGTGCTATCAACACGCATAATCGCTTTTCAACGTGTTTATGAACGCCGTTGACTTAACGTTACATTACTGTATAAATATATGACCTACCCCAACCCCGTCCCTAAACATAGTCTTCCTCTACCATCCTAGGAAAAAAAATATCGCTCCCCAGATGTAGATCTACATTTTGCTTCGTTTCGCTCAGACATTTATCGGCGTAGATATACGCGTGTAAAGCTCAAAATGCGAAAAAGCTCTTTCACTTGACTTGAAAGTGGCGTGTATATTTACGCAAAAGTCATGATGTCATGTTGTTCCAAAACGACATTTATACGCCTTATTCACGGCAGCGCCATCTTTGATTTTTAATGAGAATGAAAGCGAGGCTGTGAGGGATAGACTTGCATCTCTTCAATGACCTGTACTGTTATTTAATATGTTTTCGGATTGTTCTGCTCATGAAACACTGGAAAAATATCTTTCCAAGAAATGTCAGTTGACAAACTCCCGACAATGTAAGCTGTGAAAAATTGTAAGTAATCTAGCCACTTTATTCAGCTTTTTACAGCGGATGCCATTGGAAACACGCTAAATCTATCCCTCACAGCCTCACTTTCATACCCGTCATGGCGCTGCTCTGAATAAGGTCTATTGTTTGAATTTATTGTTTGAACCTGATGCTATTGCCACCAAGATCACCAGGAGCCCAAAGTTCAGTTTGGGTTTTATTAAACTATAATCATGCCACTAAATTTCCAAGGATTCTCTTCAGATGAGGTGTAATAGGCTCCCATTGACATCCATTTTTTTAATTACAGTGAGATATATAGTTATTCCTCACTTTACTCGTTAATGATGTATTTCACTGTGCTTCCAGCTATAACCAACGCAAGGTCCTTTAATGCCTTCCTCAGCATTTTGTCTAAGTATCTTGTCTTGGATCTGCACTTTTCTTCCAAATGTAGTGTCTTACATTAAAGTGCACTAAGTATATATATATATATATATATATATATATATATATATATATATATATATATATATATATATTTGTCTAAGTGGCTATTTTTTTCCCAAATGGTGGAGTGGTGAAAAGTCTTGATAAGAAACGATGCATCGTGTAATGAGTAAATGTGCTATGTACATAATTCTTATACGTATGAATGTATGTGTCTGTGTGTTTCTTAAAATGCTGTTTTTCACAGCTGCATTTTACACATTTGAAATATTAATGAAAATTAAATTAGATTCCAGACATTCAGTGTATCTCACCAAGTGAACTGGGGAGATTTAAACGAATTTTGATACCATTTTCTCACAGTATTTATTTTGTACTGAGGTCATCCTGCTCCTTGCATTAAATATATTTATACTCCCACATGCTAATTGATCTTCCTGCCTCATTTTTGGGGGGTAGAAATTAAGAATTTCTGCCTGAAGAGACTCACGTTAACAAAAGTGCTCCATGATCATATTTTCCCCCTCGAAATGATTCTCTTTAAATTGGGTGTCTTGAGACAGATGAGGTGAGGACTGCAGATGAAAGGCCAGCACCTTGGACAGTTCCAGCCTAATTTTGTGCCTGCTGGTCAAAATGAATCTCTTTTAAGGAGACACTTCTGGAGTGAAATATCTAGAAGAACAGCTCAAATTTAGCCATTAACCTCCATTTATTATTGTCCTGCTGTTTATTATTCCCTGATTATGTTTTTCATCTTCTGTTTTTAATCTGTTAATTTGGTGCTGAAAAAGTCATCAGTTTTTAGTGCATAAAGGGGCAATTTTAACTGGCAGTCATAAAACAAGCTGTTTTTACCTAAATAACACAATTATTCAGTAATTTATTAGACCAATACTGTGGTAACACCACCACAGTAAATACTTATTATTGTATAAATGAATTAAATTCTGGTATTTTAATGATACTTTGTAAAATGCCCTGTAAAATATGATTGATCTTACACAAAGGATGCAACCTAATGTAACTATTTTAAAAATAAAATATACTCTCAGCTACGTGGGTTAGGAATTGCATCTTTTTTAAACTAGCTCAGACTCAAAAGAGCTCAAACATTAAAAACATCTATCAAATATCCTAATACATTTCGCATGCTTTGACCGAGAATACGTACATTATTCAAGAGATGAGTATTCTCCATAGCCACAATTCTGTACTTGGTCATTCTGAATTATTAATTATTAAATTAATTTTGAAGTCAAAGAATAATGGAGATATTTCAGTTATAATTCGACCGTGTGACATTTCAAGTAAGTTGAAGCACTTGATTATTTGGTAAAATAAGATTTCATTGGAACACTATATAAGCACTCACAATTCATTTGCAAACTATTAGTTATTCATAGTTTATATATTGTAGTCTCTACATTGTTAATGAATCACCTATATAAATAACGAGTTCTTCATTCAATTTAACTGTAATTTAGAAATTATTATTTAATTAGATCATGTTTTTTACGCTTTGTATCATAATTGATCAATTTTAACAACGTAATCTGATTTATTAATCTAATTTTCAGATTTTCCATGACATAATCTAAAGTGAGAATTATTTACGCCAAATAACTTAACTTATAACTCTATTACTACTGGTTTAAAATACTGTACATCACTCATGTGGTTAAAAAAAAAGCATACAAAACATGGTCAAACTCTTTATGAGCTAATTCAAAGTTAATAATATTGTTAATTACAGTGACAATGAATGAATAACTCACTATTTGTATATAGCTAACATATAGAGAGACTACAATATGAATTAACCATAAACTTTGGAGCTTATGGTATAAAAATGTAAGCTTAAGTCTTAAACTCTAACTTTTTTTCAATCTGTGTAGCTTTTAGTATTGATCTGTCATGCTGTTTCTGTAAAGCTAGAAGTTCATGACAAACCTAGAACTGAAAAAAAAAAAAAACAATTTCCTCAGTATTGTACGCTTACTCCGCAGACAGGTTTAAGGCACTTTTTGATATTCCTTTCCCCTGCAAACAGGCCTAGAGTGTCTGAGAGTGCATTCTTGAGACATGATTTGAGTGTATTTCTCCCGCTGGTCAAAACGGTGATGAATTTAAAGTAGCCAGGGATCAGACGTGCCACTCTTCCCCAAACAACATGAATGGATCTATAGCAATGACAATATAGCTTAGAACTTGGCGTAGAAAATACTAAAATCCACATGGTCACAAAGGCTAAGGCGTCAGAGAATTGCTTAAAGAAAGGCCTGATACCACAGTAGTGAATTCCCTATCACAGATAAGCACAGATTTCCTCAGTTTATTATCCTAAGTGTCAGTGCTTGTTCATGTGCAAGTTATGAATCAAATCAAGCAAACCTTGAGGATGCGGTAATAAGTAACCACGCATTAAGACTTCTCAAACAACCGCTCAGTTATGTCAGCTTGGTCACTTAGTGTGTGTAAGCTAATACTGTAGGGTTAAGCAAATTACTTGTTAGCATGTTTAAACTGAAATTAAATATATGGTGTCAAAGGTGGGATTGAATGATTGCATATGCACTGCACTCCACTCCAATAGATTTCAATAGCGCCAGAGGGAATATATGGTTTCTGAAACATGTGGACATTTTTACTAAACCCGTTCTCATTGATTAGTTTCCCGCTTGAAATAAGCAGGAAATGAAAGTATAATTTAAGGCATGAGGCAGAGGTCAATGAAAACAGTTCAGATTTAAAGCAGTCCTGCATATACAGTGACATTAATATTTATGCTGGAATATCACTGAATTTCATAAATGCTCAAGTCTGTCTATTCTCGTTCCAAAGTGCCCAGCCTAGGATGCTATGCTAGTAACACACGGTTTTAAGCTTTCTACATAAATGTAATAATTTTTTTTTTTTTTTTTTTTTGTCATGTATGAAGGTTTTTAAGGCCCGTTCACACCACGGACGATAACTGGAACGACAGCATCAGTTTCACTTTCAGTATGATTTTGTTTTCCATCTGATGAACGATAAACAACATACATTGACAGCCAATCAAATTCCCCTCCACTTTAAAGTCGTATTATTGGGGGATAGCAAGACTTGACAACTAATCACATTACAGCTTTGATGTCATTTTAAGTTCAATAACTTTTTTTTGCTGCAAAACATTATATGATCAATAAGTCATGACAACATGTTTTTACATTGCTTTAACTCATTAAAGTTAAGCAATTTCAACTTTTTTTGTAAGTTATACAAGATTTAACATTATTTTAGTTTAATATAATTTAAGCTGATATTACATATTGTTGTTCAATATTCACTGCACATTCACATCCCACTCTTGAGTAGATTTAAGACTCCAGTTTCGTAATTTAAAGGGATAGTTCACTTTGAACTATGTTTTTGGTATGTTTTAGCTTACCTGTAAAAATGTAGTTGTCTTTGTTTCCGCAGTATTTTCAATTTTGATATTTTTAGGTCAAACCGTTCTTGTCTGTCAGTCATATAATGGAGGTCTATGGTCACCACCTCAAAAAGCATGCACAGAGAAGTCCAAATTAAACATGATTTAATGACTCATAAATGTAGGTACACATTGATGGCCTAAGATACGAAACGAGCGGTTTGTGTGAGAAAAGTTTTAACGTTGCTTTACATTTTAACTAGCTCATCCACAGCCCTACAGCATAACAGCTCATACTAGCCAGCTAAACTTTTACTACCCTGTTAGAAAAAAAATATGCCGTTGGGTAGTTTCATGTGGTTCTTCTCCCTCACTATATTATAGGTTTGCTATGTGGGGAGAAATGTGGTTACGTTTGTGAGACAATCAGCTGATTACTATTATTATATTATAAATTAAGACCATTGATCCTCACCTGACTATGGCCTTGTAAACTTTATCCATGATGTGGTTTATAATGGACTGAGGTACAGAAATTGTGAATTTTGCACACATAATTGAAAGCAATTTGTTTGTGGATAGTAGCCTAAAACATATCTCCAACATTTATCAAGCTCACAGATAATTGTGCATTTCTTAATCAATATGATTCAAAACTCATAATAAATATACTACAAAAACAGATAAGTCAAGAATATGAACACAAAGCATTTGATGTTAAGCATTTTCCTCCATAGAAACTCATTATAAGAACACTAAATGTAGCTTAATGCACATTAGAATTCGTCCCTTATTATGTCGAAATAACTAGATATTTATGTTGAAATAACAACTTATTATGCCAAAATAACGAGATATTATGTCGAAATAACAAGATATTTATGTCGAAATTACAAGATATTATGTCAAAATAACGAGATATTGTCGAAATAACGACTTATGTCACAATAACGAGATATGTTGAAATAACGACTTAAGTCGAAATAACAAGATATTATGTCGAAATAATGACTTATTATGTCGTAATAACAAGACAATATTTCGAAATAACGACTCAAGTCTAAATAACGAGATATTATGTCGAAATAACAAGGTATTTATGTCGAAATTACAAGATATTATGTCGAAATAACAAGATATTTATGTCGAAATTACAAGATATTATGTCAAAATAACGAGATATTGTCGAAATAACGACTTATGTCACAATAACAAAATATGTTGAAATAACGACTTAAGTCGAAATAACAAGATATTATGTCGAAATAATGACTTATTATGTCGTAATAACAAGACAATATTTCGAAATAACGACTCAAGTCTAAATAACGAGATATTATGTCGAAAAAACGACTTATTAAGGCGTAATAACGACTTATTAAGTCGTAATAACGAGATATGTCCTAAAAACAAGATATTATGTTGAAATAATGACTTAGTAAGTCGAAATAATGAGATAAGTTTGCTTTCTTTTATTTTCTTACCTTGCGGTTCAGGGCTTCCGTAAGGTGGTGACCATAGACATACCAAAAATGTATTTCAAAGTGAACTATCCCTTTAAAACATTTTTTGGCTTGATTAAAGCGGCATAAGCATGCACTTGCAGTCAAACTATTGAGTTATCGTCTGCTGGTGTTGATGTTATTATAGTTAACGTTATAATTATTGCTCTTGGTGTGAATAGGCCTTTAGTTACAAACCTTATAAACATTACAAAACTCTTTTGCGCTTACGATAAATCGACTGCATATATATATATATATATATATATATATATATATATATATATAACGCTTTCATAGACCCAATGGCCATCAAACCGCTTTACATTTTGCCTCACATTCACCCACTAATTTATCCGCTGGTGTTGATGCTAACATTAGAATTATCACTATGGAAGTGAATGGGCCATTAGTCACAAACCTCATACATATTACAAGATCATATGCACAGCATCACACATTAAGGGAGGTTTAGCTTCCAGAGGTGTCTGCTTTTAGGCAGCACTGTCTTTGCACATTTAGATTGGTTTTAGTTTGGGTTTTATTTCCCAAAGCATCTGTTAGGGACATTGCGGATAAAGGTGGTGGGTGTCTGATAAAGAGTTGTTTGTGCATTCCTTTAGCTTCAGTAGATTTTTACTATGTGTTTGGATGGAGAAGACGGCATGTTTTTTAAGAAGCATCTGTTCCTTCTTAAGCAAAACAAGCACAATGTCTTTGCCGCTCTCTCAGAGACAAAGGAAAAACGTGGCATAAATAATTCAAAATAGCTAAATAACACTCATTTCTCCTTTCTTTTGTTTGGATGAATGAAAGGCAGCGGTGATGAATATTTCTTTCAGAGCGATAAAGAAGTTGCCTTTAAGTGCTTGTGAACGCTGGTGCACATCATGTGTTCTGATGACACTTTGGTACTTGTTTTCATAAGACAGTAAAAGCAGTAGCTTGACATTCACTCTGCCAAATGGGGTTCTCTAAGTTAAAATCACAGGAATGAAAAAGTAACAGCCACTGTAATTGAAACACTGATGGAAACAAACTTCCATGCGCTAAGTGCCTCTGAAGCATCCCGAGTCATATGGTGTGACGCTATTAACACAAAAATGCAATAATATATGATAAATCACTCATGCTTTACTGTAGTCTTAGATTTTTTTCTCCACATGAGGCATATGAAGAGTGCAGAGAGAACAAGTATGAAAGAATAAATGGCATTTTGGAAATGAGACGGCAGTATTTCCTTATATTCTAGCTGTTTTATTTCTATTGAAACATCTGAATAGAATAACTAATGATCACCTGTTTTTATATATAATCTGTGGCATATATGATATATATCCTACAGATTATATACGTGATTATAATCCTTATTAATTTGAACTTTTGATTTTAACCCTCAGGGGTCCAAGGTGTATTTGGGGTCCTTGAGAGGTTCTGACATGCCCTGACATTCGTGCTTTTTTTCAGTTGCTTATAAACAGGTGAAATTGCACTATATTTAGCAGAAACAGGGCTACCATAATATGTGAGCAACATGTATGTACATGTTTTTGAGAGAATATTGTTTATGCGTGGTTATTGAAGAAACTAAAAATGAAAGCTTCTGAAATAAGGCTACAAAACACATGAAATATGCGTTCACATTACTTTTGACTAATGGATGTTGTGGTCTAAAGTTTTTTCTTCACAATGATCTGAAAATAATCATCCTGCCTAATCTTTCACATAAAACTGCGAATCGGGTTATATTGTGAAAAACATTTTTTGTTTGCCAAGGCAATATGCGAATGGGCTTGAACAAGCCTGCCCTCATCATGTATAATAAGGTGATTCTCACCTGAGAGAGACAAAGACCCGCATAATAATGAGCCTTTCATTCAGGTGAGTCAGCCAAGAAAAAATTGAAAGGATACACACACACACACACACATATATATATATATATATATATATATATATATAGTAAAAAAATTTTTTTAGTCATGCATACCTAGAAACAAATCCTGGTCAAATAGGTTATATGGGTCATTGTGTAGAATTGGCTCAAAGTTAGTGTTGGGAACATCTATTTTTCCATTTAAAGAATAATTTTTAAAGTAGGCAATGCATTTACATGTTATAATACATATTTCAAAGTTAAGGATTTATTATTTTGATATGTGCATTACATTAGCTTGCATTGGATAACAGTTGATTAGTTTATTTTTGATGAAAACATACTATATATTTAACAAATGAGCAGAAACAAACAAAAGTTTATTTGATGTCTATTTTATTGTAAAAACTTTATAATCTATTTCGTCTGTAACAGTAGGCTATGCATCTGTGCGTTCGTTCGTTCACACACCCGATTCATATTTAAACAGTCTTTTTGGTTTTACAGATCAGTATAGAACAAATCTCAGTATTAATGTAGGAGCGAAAGTGAATGAACGCCCAGCGCGCGAGCGTTTAATATTTAAACAGTGTTTGTGCAGTTTACAGACACTATTCAATAACGCGATTAGAACAAAGCACTTAAGAATAAATGACTTACATCAGCTGAATCTTCCAGTTTCATGTAGCAATGGACAAATTTAGTAAGACAGTCTGAGATGTTTCTAAGGACTTGAATTGATGACGTCTTATTAATGACTTGAACATATGTGACTTATGCTTGTACAGTACTAAAGCCTCAGTGTCAGGTGGTACAGCTTTATCATAAATCTCAATCCTGGATTAATTACATATAACCTGTCCTAATATCACATAGCGTTCGAGTAGAGATTATGTCCTTTTCAATTAATTCCTTTTTCCCCTACATGTGACTTCCACCAGACTGTTGGGTTGCTCTCCAAGAAGACAATGAATACTTAGAATACTTAGGAAATCATAATGCCCAAAAGCATAAGTGCTTTGTTAGTGTGAAAACTGCATTGTATTATGTTCCACCTCTCCATATCACAAAGAATAAGAGACTCTGATCTTGGGAGTAAAATAAAGTTGCTTGAAAATAGCAGGCGCATTGTTGATGTCTCAAAGGAAATAGCTACCTTGCTTATTGCATTGAAAGACAAATAGCATTCCCTCTCGGCGTCTAGAGTTGCATTTATTTTGCACAGTACTGGGTGGCATTATTATGTGGATAGAGAGACATTCTCCTGGCTCTGCGATTGAAGTATGATAAATCAAGTTCTTCTATTTATGCAATTAGAGACAAGGATGGTCAGGTGCTCACAGGCATGAATGCCTCTTACAGTGTTATTCTTACTCTTACCAGTCAGTTATCATTAACCAATTTAATTAAGGTTTATGTGGATGCTTTTCCTTATGAATATGCCATATCTATACACTATACATAAATGGTGCAGAGATTTAAATCGTTGTAGGTAGGGGATATTGCCGAAAGCCTGTTAGATGTTACATAGTTACATTATCTACCCCCTAGTGCTAAAATATAAATTGGGATGCTCAATTTCAAGCCAGTCATTTGGATTTGTGGTGCTATAAAGTTATGCTAACAATGACAGTAAATTTTTATTTATTTTTTTTTATAATATGAGACAAAAATGAAATGCTGAACAATACTTTTACTGAAATATTTTCACAGAGAACATGAATACAAAACATGGGTTAAGGGTGTGTTTGCACTTGTAGTTTGGTTCACTTGGTTCATGTAATCTGGACCAAAAAAAAACAAACAAACAAAAAAACTAGTCCTGGTCCGCTTGGTGATCACATTGGCATTTTAACACCGAACCTAAAGATACCAATTTTATCTTAGTTTGCTAGGCATAGGGATACATTCACAACCTGATTGGTCAACTTCTTGTGGCAGAACATCCAAAACAATGCAGTGTGCTGGGCTAAAAATGCTCGTTTTATGTGCATATAGTCTAAATATAATGGTACTCTGACCAGCTGAGAACTTATGAAGAGCTTATAAAATGTTTAAAGGAGTTAAAACAGCATCAGGAATCCCTCGAAAACAGCATCAGGATGAGCAACATCGCAACTATGACGAGAAAAAAAACTTTTTTAGGGTCGTGACATCATGCCATCTTGTGACATCATGTCCCATTTGGTTATTTTACGTGTCTTTGGTCCGTGTTGTGTTCATATCATTCGAACCGCACCAGAGTTCGTTTGGAAGTGGATCGAGACCCATCTTTTCAGCGTTTTCGGTCCGCTTGTTTGGTGTGCACCAGGATTCAGATGGCACCAATCACATTTATTAAAATGAAACGCAATAACAGAGTAATCACACCAGGGTTCGTTTGTAACTGAACCAAACATGCCAAGTGTGAACACACACTAAGGGCTCTATCTTGCACCCGGGGCAAATGACTTTATACACTGACGCATTTATCATTTCTATTTTATCAGGCTTTTCCCTCCACAGACAAACGTCAGTAAACTAGGAAATGAACTTGCGCTCCCTGGGCGGGTTGGCGCAAAAAGGAGGCGTGTGTCGGCGCAACAATCTCCGGTGCTATTTTGCAGTTCCAGAAAACAATTGCGCCAATGACCAGAAAAAAACTGGTCTAAAGTCAGTGGCGCGTTGTGCATACATTCATTATTATAAGGAAAACTATTAAAACACGAGGAAAATCATTGTTGTGTCCATGACGATGGGAAAAATAGGCATAAACCTTACACATTTACCCAAATTATCATAATACATGTTTAACCGAAGCTAATTTGGGTGGGTTAGTCCAATCCCCAATGTCCCTTCTCTCTTTTACGGCCCTGACGAGAACATCGATCTCCTCAGCTGTGAACCGATTGCGAAGTGCGCCTGGTAAATGCGCCGTTATAAAAGTATTGCGCCATGGAACAAGCGCACCTAGTTCATCATGCTCTTTAAGAGAATGTGATATGACGCTCTTATTGGTTTGTTTCCGCTACGCCCAAACCACACCTGAATAATGAAACTACTTCAGACCAACCCCTTTTAAACTTGAGTCGAGCGCAAGAGTCATTTATCCCGCCGGTAAAATAGCAACAGCGCCCAAGTCCCGCCCACAAATTTATTTGCGCTTTGCGCTTGATACTTGCGTTTCAGATCGTTAAAGCAGGGCCCTAAGAGTTTAAAGTATAGTTTATCCAATGATGATAATTGTCATTTTTGCTTTATTTTTTTGATAAAATGGAAATTTCTGCAGGGAGATTTTAGGAGGCAGCCACTATTGCCTGTTGTGTGAGAACACAATGATATGAGATTGTTCTCATAGTTCAGGCAAAGTCATTCAAAAAAAAAAAAAAAAATTGTATAAAATGTTTTCGCCTCAGTTGAACGCATTTTTATAAGCAGTTTTAGAATATATGTGCATCTATGTGCTTTATGTGTGTTTTTGTACCAACCTATTTGCATATAAATAGGTGGATGCAAACATAGCTACATTTTCCAGTATTTGAACTTTCAGTAAAATCACTGACACGGATTTGAAACCTGCAAACTAAAACCTTGAAACCTGTCAACCTGCTAAATTGTAGAGAAAAAATAGCAAAAGAGCATCTGATGCAATTATTTAATATTATTACATGGGTTGACAGAATATGTATGGCTTCTGAAAAAATAGGTATGAATTATTTCCGGATGTTACCTGGATGTACGGGCATCACTTACTTGTATATATTTAGGTTAGAATGTGAACCACTTCTCAAACTCATTCAAAAGCATAACATCATTTTATAATAAAATGCCTATTTGAGGAATAGTAGAGTCCAATGTTTGTATTGCTTTCAATATTCATGTTAGAGCCTTGAGCTACGGAGGCGTATTTCATTCACTTGAAGAAAAAAATCTACTCTGTTTTTGTGAATTAACAAGTTAATTTTTCATGAGAAAAAAAAATTTGCTCTGTTTTTCTGAATTAATGAGTTAATTTTTCATGAGAAAAATTTTTTGCTCTGTTTTTCTGAATTAACGAGTTAATTTTTCATGAGAAAAAAATTTTTGCTCTGTTTTTCTGAATTAACGAGTTAATTTTTCATGAGAAAAAAAATTTTGCTCTGTTTTTCTGAATTAATGAGTTAATTTTTCATGAGAAAAAAAATTTGCTCTGTTTTTCTGAATTAATGAGTTAATTTTTCATGAGAAAAATTTTTTTGCTCTGTTTTTCTGAATTAACGAGTTAATTTTTCATGAGAAAAAAAACGTTTTTGCTCTGTTTTTCTGAATTAACGAGTTAATTTTTCATGAGAAAAAAATGTTGCTCTGTTTTTCTGAATTAATGAGTTAATTTTTCATGAGAAAATGTTTTTGCTCTGTTTTTCTGAATTAACGAGTTAATTTTTCATGAGAAAAAAATGTTGCTCTGTTTTTCTGAATTAATGAGTTAATTTTTCATGAGAAATTTTTTTTTGCTCTGTTTTTCTGAATTAATGAGTTAATTTTTCATGAGAGAAAAAAAGTTTTTGCTCTGTTTTTCTGAATTAACGAGTTAATTTTTCATGAGAAAAAAATGTTGCTCTGTTTTTCTGAATTAATGAGTTAATTTTTCATGAGAAAAAGTTTTTGCTCTGTTTTTCTGAATTAATGAGTTAATTTTTCATGAGAAAATTTATTTTTGCTGTTTTTCTGAATTAACTCATTAATTCAGAAAAACAGAGCAAAAAAAATGCCATTAAAAATTAACTCATTAATTCAGAAAAACAGAGCAAAAACATTTTTCTCATGAAAAATTAACTCATTAATTTAGAAAAACAGAGCAAAAAAAATTTGTCATGAAAAATTAACTCGTTAATTCAGAAAAACAGAGCAAATTTTTTTTTCTCATGAAAAATTAACTCATTAATTCAGAAAAACAGAGCAATTTTTTTCTCATGAAAAATTAACTCGTTAATTAAAAAAAACAGAGTATATTTGAATGCAATACGCCTCCGTATTGAGCAAACTGAAATTCGTTTCTCAAATAAAAAAAAGAAAATTGTTTGCCATCCTTTGATGTTAAAAACCAAACCTTTCTCTGAATACAGACTTCAAGAACGTTATCAGTGACTTTGTCAAGGAGCATCTTGGGTTCTGTGAATTGTGTTGGCTCCACATCATAAGTGTAATGGGGGCTATTTTCCACCTCTGCGGTTCTATTTCAGTACAGTTTCAGTTTTTTAAGCGAATGCTTCGAATGAAGCTAAATGCTAACACAGAACGGCTCATCCAGATTCAGAAAGACTGATCAAATAAGTTCCACATTACATGGAGAGGGCCCTAGGGGGAAGTTGGGGGATATCCTTTTTCGGAACGTGTATTCCCCGGCTTGCTACTAGCAAATAAACCTGTTAGCAACACAGCAATGCTGAGTCACACAGCAAAGGATCTAGCCAAATCCAGGAAATAACCTGGTGGTAATCATCGACTTTTTCCCCTTATCATGCTGCTGTGTAATAATAATGTCATTTTGACAGATGTTTATGAGATTTTATTGAGAACTTGCATGCAGCTTAAAAGGTGGGAACAACAATTGCCGTTTTACTCAAATGTGTTTGCTAATACTGTCAGGAGGGTTAGAAAGGGAAATTGATGTTTAAAAACAACAACAAAGCTATTAGGCTTCTCAGTGCAAATCTACAGTATTTCATTCATGAGCTAATTCTGAGAAATCAATTTCTTAGTATGTATGACAACATCCTGCCTGTCAATGAAATCAGTGAGGATTGAGTCAGATAATATTTTGCCCTTAAGGAGTTTGTATAAGCTTACAGTGAATCGCCCTCACGGTTAAATGATGTTGGTTTCCAGTGAAAAATGCCCTACAGACAGCCTAAAGATTGTCTAAAAAAACGTTTGAGTTTTATATTCTGGTTTTCCTGTGAGAGCGAATGCCAGTAAAACCGCATTTCATAAGCAACCGAAGAATACGTCAGATCCGTCAAAATTGAAACTCTTCTTTCAAACGCACAGGGAAATTAAGACAACCCACACAACCTCGCCAGAGGGTAGAAAGCATCCTCCAAATCCACAAATAATGAAATAACTTTCCAAACAGAGCAAGAAAGCTTGTAGTTAGGAGTTATCCTAAAGTGCTGATTTAAGGCCGGTTACGCAGTTTACCTTACGATCGTTAAAGTTAGAATTGTGTTAGAAGGACGTCTGGTCGAAGATTAAAGCAAAGTGACTTCTGCCTTTTTGTAAAACACATATGAACACTTAGACTCTTTCCCCATTTAAAGCCTACTTAACTGAAAACGAGAGACGTTCCCTGTCAAGGTTGGCTTGGCAGTGCCCAATGATGCCTTGATTGATCTGTCGATTCCATTAACAAGCAAATGGCCAGCTGTAGATTTGTATTGACGGCTCAATTGACAGCTCTATACGAGTGAGGAAGGTTTCAAAAGTGGCTTGGGTTGAAGAATAAACTTTTAAAAATGTACGTATCCTTACAATATAGTTTCTCTCTGGTTTATTTTGACAATAACTAGACTTCAGAAGCTTATCGCTGTCGAGTAACATTGAAACGTTGAATGTTAAAAATGTTACATCATTAAAAAATGATTCTACAGTAATACGTTATTACAAATGAGACACTTGTTTAATAACTTGTGCATGCACACACTACATCTACTAGCATACTGTACTTGATGTATAAAAAATGCAAAAAATACAAAAATGTATACTACTTATTCAGCATGCATTCATTAAATTAATCAAATATAACAATTCTACAAACAAACAATTTATATTTTAAATAAATGCTGTTTTTTTTTTGTTTTGTTTTTTTTTTGCATAAATATTGCATCATAGTTTCCACAAAAATATTAAGCAACACACAGCTTACCTCAAGGGCATCCAACATGTAGGTGTCTTTGTTTCCACAGTAGTTTCAATTTTGATATTTTTAGGTCAAACCGTTCTTGTCTGTCAGTCATATAATGGGGGTCTATGGTCACCACCTCAAAGAGCATGCACAGAGAAGTCCAAATTAAACATGATTTAATGACTCATAAATGTAAGTACACATTGATGGCCTAAGACACGAAACGAGCATTTAAACAAACATTATTTATATCATTTTAACCACAGCCACGTCCAAGTGATCTGAGGGCACGGGCGTTTTGTGGTTACAAGAGGTAAAAACGACATAAATACTGTTCGTTTTCTCACACAAACCGCTCGTTTCGTGTCTTAGGCCATCAATGTGTACTTACATTTACAAGTCATTAAATCATGTTTAATTTGGACTTCTCTGTGCATCCTCTTTGAGGTGGTGACCATAGACCTGCATTATATGACTGACAGTAAGTCAGTGTTTAGCCAGTAGAAAGTGTTTTGTCAGTAAGTTTAACCAGTTTCAGCCGACAGTTTTCTCCTTGACTTTTGAAAAATGAAGTGCCAAATGCATCCATACCATCAAAATGTCAAAGCTACTGTTCGTTTGCTAATTTTATCCTCTCTCTGCTCCACAAGTCTGTTTCACAGAGTCAAGCTTTTTTTATATTTTTATTTTTTGTGCTATTTTCTATCATTTTTATTTTTTCATCCTTATTCAGAATGGGTTTTTTGAAAGAAGTGTCTCCAATTTGTTATTCTTTTTCTCCAGCTGTGTTCTGATCAGAGCTCTGATCAGGCTTTGTTCCCTCAGGGTACATTGAATGGATGGAGATACATTTTGACATACCAATGCTTTCAAAAACGGCCCTGGTGAAGTGCAACCCTGGGGAGCCCACCAGCTGTGTCCCCCAGGCAAAAAGAGCCTCGATATACATTGATTTAAATCCGCGCTCTTTACAATGAAATGAAATGTTGCTTCTTTTGAAAACTGTTGTGGAGAGAGTCCAAATATTTCATTTTGAAGATCATTTTAAGAAACCAGTTAGTTGATGATCATAGAAAAGTCTGTTGCACACATGCAATAAGCCAAAACTGATCTTATACAATGTGGTGGTGTTTCATTTTATTTCTTTAAAAGTTTCTTTGGACAAACATGGAAGTTATTTTTTTTATTTTTTTTTATTGACATGACGTGAGGATAACCTGATTTCTCCAAGTGCAATATGTTCCTGGATCAACATCTTTGCTGATCCTGGAACAGCATTCCATTCCACTAATCAGATTCAAAAGACAAGTTTACAGTTTATGTCAAGTTTTAGCTTACAACCAGGGTAAGGTGCTTCAACATCAGTGTTATTCATCAATCATTTCTCTCTGATTTTACGGAGAAGTTATGGATAGGGTTAGGTTTAGGGGTAGGAATATGGTTAGGACAAAATTTTCAGATAGGAATCCTGTTCCAGTATCAGCTAAATATATTGACCCAGGAACGCATGACTCGGCAAAATCACGACATGTCACTTGTTCATGTTGGCATCTACCACATTCTGCTGAATGAATGTGTGCCACAGAACCCTAGTGTGATTGGATAAATGGCCTTTGACAACAAACGATATATGAAAAGTGTTTAGCATATGTTTTGATGCATTTTCGTTCATAACTCGTGACTGACCCATTGAAAACCACTGACTTAAAATAAAAAGTGAAACTATTCTCATGCTAGTTCTAAAAGGGCAGTTTTAAGGGCAAGATTTCAATTTATTCAAATGTGAATAACCTAATGGCATGCATATTTTATATGTTCAGCAGAACATCGCCGCCTTATCTCGTTGAAAATATTCAATCCATAAACCACATTGTAACAAAAGAATTTCATTGTTCCATGAATATGCTAATTAGCCCCGCCTCCACTCCCACCAGCTCAGAGATTCGCTCGGCCAACTTAGTGAGGTAAACACTGCACAATGATATCGCTCTTTACACCGTCGGTCACATAACTGTAATTAATATGATTAGCCTTTTGTTTGACTGTGCTATTAAATAACAAACCATGTTCCTATTCGCTAGTCTCTTGAAGTCTGCCTTCAAACAATCATCAGAAACGCTTTGAAGACCCCAGAACGTCAGTGGAGAAAGGGATTTAGTAATATACATCCCGGATTGCGCCTAAGCCTGTGATCTCGTTGTCATCAACGCCTTCTTCGGAAAGAGAACGAGCCACCTGGCCACCTATCAGTGGTGGCCACACAACATAAGTAATGGTGGTGTTGACTCATGAATTTGAAAATGGTTTGTCTTAAAGCACATTAAAGGGATATTTCACTTTGGAATGAAATTTTGTTATGTTTTAGCTTACCTCAAGGGCATCCAAGATGTAGGTGTCTTTGTTTCTGCTGTAGTTTCAATTTTGATATTTTTAGGTCAAACCGTTCTTGTCTTTCAGTCATATAATGCAGGTCTATGGTCACCACCTCAAAGAGCATACACAGAAGTTCAAATTAAACATGGTTTGTGTGAGAAAACGAATAGTATTTATATTGTTTTTACCTCTTGTCATCACAGCCACGTCCAAGTGATCTGAGGGCGCGGGCGTCTCAGCCGGAAAGCGTCGGAAGTGATCTCTCACGCATGTACGTCACTCATTTTTACACAGAGATTTCGGAAGTGTTACTTTTCACTGTGAAGATGTAAACATATTTAGATATACATTAAATCGCAATGGAAGACGATTTCGATATACTGTATCAACAGACAACGTTGAATTTTTTTCACAACCATATTTAGATCACCTCTGGTGCTTTTCGCCGCTTGCGCAGACCGAAGCGCCCACGCCCTCAGATCACTTGGACGTTGCTGTGGTTACAAGAGGTAAAAACGATATAAATACTGTTCGTTTTCTCACACAAACCGCTCGTTTCATGTCTTGGGCCATCAATGTGTACTTACATTTACGAGTCATTAAATCATGTTTAATTTGGACTTCTCCGTGCATGCTCTTTGAGGTGGTGACCATAGACCTCCATTATATGACTGACAGACACGAACGGTTTGACCTAAAATAATCAAAATTGAGAATACTGTGGAAACAAAGACACCTACATCTTGGATGCCCTTGAGGTAAGCTAAAACATACCAAAAGTGAATTATCCCTTTAAAACACCATAGACAAATAAACAACATTCAAAACTTGATTTTAAGCTTTGTCTTGTATATGTGTAAGACATTACAGTTTAATTTATAAACGCATAAGCACATCATTGTAGAGGTAATTGTTTTGTTGTGGACTTTGCATGTATTTGTCTTTGGCGTGCTACAGGAAATGAAACATTTATATTGTATTATAATATAATATAATATAAAACATTCAACCAAATCACTTAAATGTGCGATTATCCAAGGCTTAGACCCAGGCGACATGGCACAATGAGAAGTGGCATTAAATCCATGCACGATTTGAGACTTTAAATGTGAAAAGTTTTGCATAAAATTCATCAAGGGCACAGAAGGTGGAAGAATGAGTTTCTTGCATCACTGCTTAATGAAGTTCTGAAGATTCATGAAAATGTTTGGAAATCTAAGGTGAGAAGGACCAAAGGGGGCATGACTCTTTCCAAAGGTGTTTTTTTTTTTATTTTTTTCATTTCTATAAGGCATCTTGGTCATTAAAATTCTGCACAGACTGTCAAACACTCGGCTCCAAGTAAAATACGACAGTCCACTCAATGGAAGATTTATATCCATTTACATCATCAGCATTATTAACCAGCAGAAACAAAGATGAGCGCAGACTTTGAATTTTAGTTATTATGAGTCTGATTCAAGAGAAATACTGATAAAATTCTCTTAACCCAATTATATAAATCCTAAATGCAGTGAATCATTACCAGTGACTCTACAGAGCTTTTGTAGCTCTTAACAAGTACAGTTAAATCTCACCTGTCGAAGCTGCCACTGCTAATGCATTACAATTATGCAAACAATGAGAATCCTGACTTAATGTGTCTTATTACTACACTTAAATGAACCTTTAAAGCATACAGAATTCGACAGCTACCTGAGCTTGGAGCGAACAAGGCTTGAATGTTCTGAAGAGGCCTGGATGGTCGTTTGGACACAGGACAGGCTTTATTTCTAGGGTATAATTCAACATAACGGTGGAAGATATTGATCAGACTATGCACAGTCTATTCTAAAAATGGGACCTTTGCCGCTTGTAATCATGATTATCATGAGAACAGCTGTGTTGAAAAACAGCAATTTCTTGTGTGATGACCATAAACTTCTATTTTACTAGAGGTATCAAACACATGTTCAAGCCTTCAATAGCTTGGGCAATAAATCTTTTATATTGGGAAGTCTAGATCATGTGCAAAGGTCAGTAGTGTGGGGTTTAATAGATCTCGGATCTGAGAGAATAACCTAGCAGTTAGCCTGTGCTGAGTTATACCTGATTACATGTAATCTGGATTATGTAATTAGATTCCAAATATTAAAGGGATAGTTCACTTTGAAATTAATTTTCGATATGTTTTAGCTTACCTCAAGGGCATTCAAGATGTAGGTGTCTTTGTTTCCGCAGTAGTTTCAATTTTGATATTTTTAGGTCAAACCGTTCTTGTCAGTCATATAATGGAGGTCTATGGTCACCACCTTAAAGAGCATCCACAGAGAAGTCCAAATTAAACACGATTTAATGACTCGTAAATGTAAGTACATATTGATGGCCCAAGACACGAAACGAGCGGTTTGTGTGAAAAAAAAAAGAACTGTATTTATATCGTTTTTACCTCTTGTAACCACAACCACGTCCAAGTGATCTGAGGGCGCGGGCGCTTTGTGGCTGTGGTTGCAGGTAAAAGGTAAAAACGATATAAACACTGTTTTTTCTTGGGCCATCAATGTGTACTAACATTTACGAGTCAATAAATCATGTTTAATTTGAACTTCTCTGTGCATGCTCTTTGAGGTGGTGACCATAGACCTCTATTATATGACTTTTCTAAAAAGCCTACGGCTTGTATACATTTAGAAGTTCTTCCA
This sequence comes from Pimephales promelas, assembly GCF_988280905.1. Taxonomy (NCBI): domain Eukaryota; kingdom Metazoa; phylum Chordata; class Actinopteri; order Cypriniformes; family Leuciscidae; genus Pimephales; species Pimephales promelas. Next base: position 8,078,737 of record NC_142774.1, read on the forward strand.
GGTTTGTGCAGACCCACAGCATTTGAATACTTGATTTTATTTTGATTGTTTTTTGTATTAAAATTGTTTATTTTGTTTATTGTTTATTGTATTAAAATTGTTTATTTATACTCATATACTCACGAACCCCTGCAGTTTCATCCCGAACACGAAGAATGGACTATATATATAATTTTTTTCCGTTTGTAATTTTTTATATCAGTATGGTATGGTTATATCAGTTTCATATCAGTTTATCATACTCAAATGAATGTGATAAATGATTTATGTCAAAAGTAATCAAAAAGTAGTCAGATTATATAACCTTAAATGTGTGATGGATAACGTTCCTAACTGCAATTTTTGTACTGTAATTTGGAATGAGTAACTGAATTTGTAAGTAATCGACTGCATGTGGCATTTCTTCCTCGCAAGTGATGAATGCACATTTGTTACTAGCAAATATGCGTCTGTGCGGTTTATGCCAATTTTCATCATTTTAACACGATTTTTTTATGTGCATGTCTCTTTTCCTACTTTTCCAATTAAATTTATTATGCAAATAAGGATTCATGTATGCACTGTACGCTCATATGATTATCTAGCACCATCTTAATTGCCCCAGATTAAAATCTAATCTACTTAAATATAATTTCAAATCAGTATTAATAGCCTTTTCCGACACCTGCCTGCAGATACTCTTGTCACCTCAGCCCAGCTGTAATCTCCAACATAATGTAACCAGTGGGGGTTAGTGCCGAGACAGCGGGAGAGGGCAAAAATCCATCTTCCTTCTAATTTGAGTGAATGTGTATCATATGCTAAGCTGTTATCAATACTATCTTCTCTGAGAAATAGCTACACTGTATTTTAGGGTTTTTCTGACTGGCAATGCTGACATATTGCAATTTATTCACACACACTAAACATGCTATCTAAATCAGGTCCTCTATTGTTTTTAAACTTTTTACATATTTAAAATAACACACACGCACAAAAAAAAAACTGCTTTATGAGATCTCTTTTTATGAATCAATGGCCCTAAAGAGGGATTGTGTCAAATTTAGCAAACTTCCGGGGCCAAATTTGTAATTGCAAACTGACATATTTTTACCTCTAAAATTTTTACCTCTAAAATTTTATTTTTGTAGGGTTAGGGTTAGGCTAATAGCACTTAGTTGAATGTGTTCAGTATTATCTAATCAGTAACTACTGTTTTTCATACCTCACTTAAGACTACTATAAAGAACTATATACAGGTTCATAATTAATCCATAATGTATAATTTACACTGTAAAAATGAATACGACTGAATATGTTAAATCTAATCAATAAAATTGAGGCAACAGATTACAATCAATATTATTAATTAAATTTAACAAATTAGAATTGAGAAAGCAAACCATTTAAAATGTAGAATTTAAAACACATTATTTTTTTTTTAAATATCAGAAAAACAAATAGAGTTCAGTGAGGTCAAATGATTGTGAATTAATGATTATGTTAAAACATAACCAACACCATCACATCACCTTTTCTATGTTCATCTGGCGATTATAATTCACGAATCACAGCCAAAAAACATCTAAAGTTAATGATTTAAGAGTCAAGAGCCCAACTAAAACACACACTGATCTCCATAATGGTGACATAATAAATATGATTTTCTCCTTCAGTGATTCTGCTTGTTAACATCAGGTGTCTTCTAATTTGTTAAATTTAATTAATAATATTGATTGTAATCTGTTGCCTCAATTTTATTGATTAGATTTTACATATTCAGTCGTATTCATTTTTACAGTGTAGGTAATGGTAACCCATTAGTAATGAATCGAGCGTTACTACATCCTTCTAAAGGAACTTCTAATAATTAGTAGTTTTTCAGTAGTAGACTATTCTAAAGTGTTACCAAAGATGAAGTGTTACCAAAGATGACCCCCAACACACAGAGACAACATTAAAAAACAAAATTAGATCATCTAAAAAGCCCGTCTCTGCTGAAGAAAGCTATCCTACTGTTATAGTCCATGTGCGCTGATGTGTGAGGACTTAGCTTCTCCACGGTGAGCTCCTGCAGTTTTGTCCCTGTCAACACTGGCGCCTTGTCTAGCCATGACAGGAGAATAATGTCACTGCTGCGCGCGTGCACGTGCCAAATCTGTCACAAAAACAACACATCTTCAGAAATTGATATTGAGTATGTGAAACAACTGTTTATGTGGTGAGCGTTTAAAGCAGTCACTTGTGATATTTGCAAACAGGAAGTCTTAGAAAAGTTCGAACCAATATTTAAATTGTGTCGTCATGTTTACTCACCCGCCTCATGTCGTCCCATTTGTGTTCTGGGGAAGAATGTTGAAGTCATGGATAATTTGCAAAATATAAGCCTCAAAAAGGATGCAAAACTCACCGTAAGTAGGCAGGTGGTCCACATGAGTGGGTAGGTGTCAAGTCTCAAGTCTTCAGAAGTCACACAAAGCAAATAATTGGTTAATAATCATCCACTCCAGTGAGCTCTACGTGATCGCTGCGACCGAATCATTAAATTAAGTGAGTTGAACTTGAGAACCGAATCAGTTCATATGAACTCCGGTTGTGAATCAATTGCACGAATTGATATTATCTTGGTAACACTTTATAATAGGCCTACTGTACTTAATAACTAATGAACTAATGAGTAACGCACTATTAAAATTCGAACTACTATTAACTAACAAAAAAAAAAAAAACTGTGATTATGAAGTAGACTCGCATGAGTCGTTTGGGCGGATTTTATTGTATGCATTCTTTTTGTTTTGTCAAGTGACATAATCGATCACCGTCCATTGTCAATGCACGAAACATGGTGTTTTTTAATGTATTTATTTATAACAATTAAATTATTATATATTCTGCATGCGACAAGATATATTGTAAAACAGAATATAAAACAGCTATAATAAGTTACATTTTGCATGCTGTTTATGTATGCTTAGGGATGCTGAAGTAGTAAACCAGTAGTAATCGAGCTCAAGCGTATTTGTGCATAAGCAATAAAATCCTTGAGTATCAATTTTAATGCTAGCTAATTCTCTAGGCTATTTAAAAATAAAACACTTTCAACCGTGATACGCTACCCCCCCCCCCCCCTCTCTCTCTCTCTCTCTCTCTCTCTCTCTCTCTCTCTCTCTCTCTCTCTCTCTCTCTCTCTCTCTCTCCCTAGACGCAGCAGCGGCTTGGATTGGATTCAGTACCTCCCCTATGTGCAGCCTTACTCCATCATCACATCCCTGAACGTGAGCGGTGTAGCTGAGGAGCACTTCTTTAAAGCCGGACACTTCGCTGGAGTTGCTTCCCTGCGCGTCTGAGAGTCGGAGGGAGGGGAGAAGCATTCCCCCAAATCTCTTTTAACGATGGAGACCGGTCTGGGTGTATTCCATGGCGCCCACTTTACTCTTTCTACCTGGCTTATTCTTTCCTCCGTGTGTGTTTTTCCAAATGTAAAGGCAGATATAAGTTGCGCGCCATGTATGTCGCCAATGCAAGTGAATTACGCAGGGGATGAGCATCTGCGTGAGCCGCCCGATTCTAGGAAATATCCGAGACAGGATGAAAAGAAACCCAAGCTGATCACAGTTCTTTACCCGAATATTGGAGTACCCACTGGACGAGAGGCGGATGGTTTTCCAGGGATTGCACCGAAACTGGAAAGAAACGCTGAGGGGATGAACTCCCGTGACCCTTTGAGGAACTTCACCGAGTCCGCTTTAGATGAAGAATTGTTTTCGGAAGAATATGTGGAAAGTGTTTCCGAATTGGAATCCGAGGACGCATCAGAGAGAGTCAAAAGGAGCGTGCCTGAGTTTGAGAGCGCGCGGAGCGTTGATACCCGCTCGGAGGAGCAGAGAAAGACCTCCAGTGTGCGACTGGATGGACAGAGTAAACGCGCCGAAGTTCGCTGGAACAAGGATGATGAGCATGATGCCCGAGGATCGGATTCCAGACCAGACGAACCCAAACTGGCCAGCAGCACTTTTGCTCTGGCTGGAGACTCCGCGCACAACCACGCAGTCGTGTACTGGTCTGGAAAAAACAGCAGTGTAAGTCCGCAACATCCACTTCTGTTCTGTGCAATAAAATGCTTTTAACTCATCTGGCCCATTCTGTCTTTGTTTTGCTGCCAAGAGTTCTTGACAACTTCGCTGGGAAAACATGCGCATGCTGTTTTGACTCCATGATTTATAATGAGCATTTCTCCTGAAACGCTCACCCCTCAAACATATCTGCTGAAAAGACCATATCAAATCTAAGCTAGCTGATTAGGCTGTTGTTACAGGGATGTTGGCACTTTTCAGCTAGGCTGGGAGATCTCTAATCACACCACTAAGATGATCTAAATGTTTACAGAAATCCCCTGCTCTGAGCGTTAACCACCTGTTTGTGAAACACGAAAGAGTATCAAGCACAATAGGACTTCTTGCGATGAGCTGGAATGTATTTCATAGTGTTACTAAAATGACATTCACTGGCATCATTTACGTTTGTTAATGTGCGTATTTCTAAATGGCATTCAGTTAAATCTGCCGGGGTAAAGTCTGTAAATGCAAGATCTTTCTGCACTGTCTGGATATTTGTTCTGATGAAACGATTTGCTTGGAGAGCAGGTTGTTGGCTAGAGCCTCCTGCAGCACTGTCTGCGTTTTTTTTTTTTTTTTTTTTTTTGGATTGGAGATTTTTGGATTGGCAGGATACTTTATAATACTTCACATCTAAATAATTCAGAGATACACAGTCGATTTTGTAGACTGAGGCACATAGTAAATGCTTCAAGTGCTTAAAGTTAAAGAGAACTGGGAAGTTGCGCTTAAGCATGTCTGCAGAGTATTGCCTGAATGTTTGGATTTTGTTACAGACAGGTGGTGTTTGATGATAGTGAAACGGAGAGAGAGAGAGAGAGAGAGAGAGAGAGAGAGAGAGAGAGAGAGAGAGAGAGAGAGAGAGAGAATGTGATTTTCAGATTTTTTTAACAGATTTGCATGTCTAAGACATGTTTTGTATGGCTGTGCATGTCTGTAGGCCTACTTTATATTATATTGTATTATATTATATCATATTATATTATATTATATTATATTATATGAATCTATATGTGACATGAAGCAACCATTGTACAATATCACACTCTTAGAAGAAAAGGTTCTATATAGAACCTTAAAAGGTTCTTTCAGCGTTACATATTTGGAACCCTTAAAAGGTTCTATACAGAACCATTTTTAAGGGTTCAATAAAAAGAACCATTTAGGGTTCTTTGAAACCAGGAAAAATGTTCTATATGGAACCTTTGGGGTTCATTCTCATTTTTTTGGACAAAACAAATTATACAAAATGTATTTATGAATGCATGTTAATCATCACAAAATTAAATTAGAATATATTTAGATCACTTTATGTAGTTAATCAATATCACACGAAGAGTGCCATGTTTTTCTCTTCCAAAAATCAGCATGATTACAATGTGATATTAACAGTTTAATAAACAATAATTTAATAACAACTACAAAATGTTGCAGAATAATAATATATGAATGAATAGCCTATTAAGAACCTTTGTGCCAAAAGGGTTCTTTCTTGTCATAATGGAACCTTTAGCATAAAATGTTCTTTGGAGTTGAGTAAAGAACCCACGCTTCATATATAGAACCCTAATAAACTCTTTTTTCTAAGAGAATCTTTAATTCATAATGAACAGTAATATTAGGCAGATTTTGGGTTGAATGTTGCAAATAACAAGGTGTTAGACATCCAGCAAATTGAATTTTATAGAGAAGGGCAAGGTTTTCTTTTAAATAAGAAGCATTATTGAAACTTCCTTCTTATCATTGAAAACTTTTATTTTCAAATGTAGAATATATGGATTTTCGGCACAAGATGAAGTCTGAAGTCACTGATCAAGAATAAGCTTTCGCCTTTAGCTCATATAGTTAAGGTTTGTATTTGGCTTTAGGCAACTGATCCGAGACCAGTTTTGTCAAATTTGTCCCAGGGCAGTAATTTGAAGCAACATGCAGTGGATTGAGAGGATCGTTCTACCACAGTTATGCTTTCTCGTTTAAGCCCAGACTGTATTTGTAAAATAATTTCTCCAGCTGTTGTGAATCAGTTAAAATGCTCACCCTTATCAAATGAACCACCTCATCCATTATTGTCTTTCTTTGTGTCCATTTGCACAAAAAGAGTACAAAATAGATAGTCCAGCGTATTCAGGCCATGTCATATTACATCCAGCTGTATTAACTTGTTAGTAGTTGTCAATGAAACATTCACAGCGATTTTAAGAAGAGGTTACTGGCCGCCAGGTCCCGTCCCTCATCGCCACGGCTGTAAATCTTCTATAATTATCTTCAGGACTGAAGCAGCCATTTTGAAAGATTCTGTCCTGTTCAGGGTCTGCCTACTCAAGCATGTTTTCCCTGCTTGCATGCCTACTGGAGAGCTTTGTCTTCATTGGCTGGAGGTTTTATGAGAGATGAATGAAGTGTGCCAGGGCAGAATGTGTGATTTGATTTTTTTCCCTATAGCAGGTCCATTTTAAGTAAATCTCTTTTGCATAATGTTGTTTATACAAAAGCTGCAGGTTTCTGGTCCCAGCCACTGCTCTTATGTAAGATAAACCTTAATATATTTTTTTTCAGGAGGCACTTACATTAAACAATTTGGATGCACATGACTGAATTTGCTCCATAACCTTTTTATCTATAGGTTTATGCCTAAAAAAAGGGCCTACATGTACATTTCTTTACAAATCAGAAATGTTATTATGATTAAATGTTATTAGGGCTGTGCAAACACTCTAAAAATTGCTGGGTTGTTTTAACCCAACTTTGGGTCAAATATGAACAAACATTTATAGAGTGACGATTATTGCGATTAACTGCATCCAAAAATAAAAGTTTATGTTTACATTATATATTTGTGTGTGCTTACAGTAGTAATAGTAATTATTTTGCATAAATGCACACACATGCATGTATATATTTAACCCAAATATATAAATTACATTTTTAACCCAATGGCTGGGTTTGGTTAAAACAATCCAGCATTTTTTATAGTGTATAATATATATATATATATATATATATATATATACAATATTTGCGCATAAATAATTCTGAAATATATACATGCATGCATTTGTATTTATATATGCAAAATAATTATACACAGCACACACACATGTAAACAAAAACTTTTATTTTGGATGCGATCAATCTTTGCACAGCCCTAGTAATATTATTCCGTATCTGTTATGTAATATTTTTTATGTAAAATTTATTTTATTTTATTTGTATTAATATATATATTTTGAATAAATGGATGAATTGGACTATTTCACAGCTAACGAGTCCCCAATATACATGTGCATTTTTCTTTAGCACTGTTTAAAAAGCATCCCAAGATGAAGTCTGCTTCGACTATTTTATGTCTCACCATTGTAAGAGATATTTCAGAAGTACTGACTATATGGGGAAGTGGATCCACTCCACTGGAGCTTATCACTGGTGTTTTGTTTCTTGGACTAAAAGTAATTTATTTATTTTATGATTCACGTGTTCCCATGCTTCTGATGTCATGCATGCAAAAGGAAAATGAAGCATCTGATTTGCATAAGATCCGACTTGTAAGCCTGGCATGCACGAATGGATTCTGATATAGTCCTGCTTTACGGAGATTAGGTCATTCTTATAGACCCCGTTGTCATATGCACCAAGGATTTCTTTGATACACCTCAGTGAAAGTCATAAATATAAGCGGCAAATGAGCTTTGTCAAATCGCTGCTGTTATATTTACGCCATCAAGCGATTCACTAAACATGGGGGTCAACGGTAAGAACTTGGCATTGGTTTGTTGGTTTAAATCTGGACGTTCCCAACAACAAACCCCAATAATAGTGCATGTATTGTGTTTATCACTAGTTATAATTTATTTAGGACCACCTGGTTGTGTTTTTTACATACGAATGGCTTCATTGGTTTGAAGGACAGTGGAGGATCTCTAAAATGGGAATTGCTTCTCTCAAGGTGTGAATCTCGATTGCTTTGTGAATTGGGAAAGCAGTGTTTCGCATCTAAGACCTTCGTCATTCCTCTGTCAAACCATCTGTTCTCCTATACAATCTTTATATAACTCAACATGTGCTCCAGAAGTCCTGCTTGGAGGCATTTGCCCTTTTGTGTTGAAGGATGTTGGCTCATAAATGGGATGTTTACTTTTAGGAGACACATCTGTCAGGTTTCTAGTTTGTTGGAAAGGCAGGGTGGTTTGTGGTTTGTTGAAGACACTTGGGCTTTTATATGGATATTGTATACACTGCTTGATTTTGATGGCTCTTTTAGTTGTTTCAGTGCCAGTGGGTGTATCTATAGTTTTTTTGTAAACTTGCTCTTGATCAACTTTGATATAAAAAACGGCACGTTTTAAAGTTGAATTGGCACCACTAGTGACGGAACAGAAGTGCGGTCTTTTTTTAGCACAGAAATAAAGAGTTAAAGAGTTAAAGTTAGTATTGCTTGAATTGTTTTGACAGGATTAATATAGTATCCAATTGTTGTTCATTTGGCTTCAAATGCATTAAATGGATAAAAAGTGACAGTAAAGACATTGTGTTACAAAATATTTCCATTTCAACTTTTTACTCATCAAAAACCCAGAAAGATTCACGGTTTCCACGAAAATATGAAGCATATCAACTGTTAACATCAACATTAAAAACTTCAGTATCAAATCATATTAGATTGAAGAATCATATGACATTGAAGACATTTTGGTCGAATAAATGCACCCTGGGTGAGCATAAATGATTTCTTTCAAAATCATAAAATCTTTCCAACCCCAACATTTGACCAGTATAGTATACAGTATATTCGACTGTATAATAGATTATTAATAATCATAATATTTTAGATACAGCCCCTACTTTTTTTTCGAAAGCATTTTAATATTTTAAGCCCTCTTAGCCAGCCAAACTTATTTAGTAGCCAATAACTCATAAATGGCAGATCTTCAACAACATTTGTGCACTCCTGAACATGATTCATTGCCACTAATGCATTGTAGAGAGGTTCGTTTATTTTGTGTGGATGTTAATTACTAGTAAAGGAGGCTATATGGAATGTTATAAATAATTTAGCTATTCTAATGTAGGATATGCCCCCCAACCGCCAATTCATGTTTACACATTAGTTTCCCGGCCCTTTTTTTCTGAAGCTGCAGTCCTCCTGGTGAGAGCCGGCGGTACAGTCACGGGATAATCTTCCGAATTGTCTTTGGAGACCAGGTTTTGGCTGACTTTCCATGATTTTTGAACACTTAGCTACCCCCAAGTAAAAGTTAAAATGTTTTGTTTTATCCCAGCTTGAAGAGACGAATAAAATTAAACCATTTGTGCTCTGATTTCCCAATCTCTCAAATGTATGTACATACACACACACACACACTGTATATATATATTTTTTAATTAATATTATTTATTTATTTCATCAAATACAGTTCACCTTTAAATATTTTAAAAGTGTCACTGTCTTTTGTATTCAGAACTGCAGAAACTGTCATTTCCTTTTATTCAACCTTTTCATTCATATGCCATTTATCTCCCTAATATTCGCAGTTTCCAAGCTTTGTGTGTGCAGAGAGCATGCAACATTAAACACATCCGACAAATCCTCATTCATCACAAAAAGCATCATCTACCGGATGAGAATCACGAAGAGTCAGTTTACAAGCTGCCTAAATGTAGCCATTATCTCCATTGTTGGGGAGTCATAGTAGAAGGGCTGAAACCACAAGAGACAGAACACTCCGGCATAATCACACGCTTGGCCGCTGAACCAGAGCAAGCAACAAGGGTGTCTCTGCATCTATCTGTCCCCCTATGTTAATTACACTGATATAACAGAGTGTCAGATGTGATTTGGTTTCATCTCTGTTGCGTTAAACACTTTTTTTCCCCCACTGGGCTGCTCAACAGTCTCTCTCTCTCTCTCTCTCTCTCTCTCTCTCTCTCTCTCTCTCTCTCTCTCTCTCTCTCTCTCTCTCTCTCTCTCTCTCTCTCTCTCACACAGACTGGTTGGATTTTGCTGTGCTCCGATGTAGATAAAAAAAAGTCTGCTATGATATCAAATGCATATCTTGTTGAAATCACTTTAAAATGCGGTGCTGTCAGATACATGTTGAAGGAAATAGCGCTCTGGAAGATGTGTTAGGATTCAGGGAGCTCAAGTACATTTTGATCTAACCATCTAGGGATTCAAGGCTGGAATGATCCACAATGGTGTTCTGAAATTTCATAAAAAAAGAAGAAGAAAAATGATAAATATTTGAAGAATTATGTAAGTAAATTAGTAGAGCTGTCAAACGATTAATCGCGACTAATCACATCCAAAATAAAAGTTTGTGTTTGTTTACATAAAATATGTGGGTGCACAGTGTATAATTATTTTGTATATAAATGCACACACATGCATGTATATTTAAGAAAAAAATATATAATTTATAAAATATTTATATTTACATATAAATCTATATACAATATATACATGAAAATATTTCTTAAATATATACAAGCATGTGTGTGTATATGAAGAGTTCAGATGCAAAAGCCTTTTGAAATTTTCTTCTAGAATGATCATTTTTATCAAGCTTGTATATTTAAGTTCAGTAATGTCACTTAAATGGCAATGATAATTACCTATTAATTGTTATTTAAGTGAAATTACTGAACTTAAATATACAAGTTTGATAAAAATCATCATTAAAGAAGAAAATTTCAAATTTAGAGGCTTTTGCATCTGAACTCTTCATATATATATATATATATATATATATATATAAAATAACTTTATATATATATATATATATATATATATATATATATATATATATATATATATAATAAACTTTTATTTTGGATGCGATTAATTGTGGTTAATCGTTTGACAGCCCTGTATATTAGTAAAAAAAATGCATAGATTATTACAAATCAATTTCAAATCATTAAAAAGTATTAGATCATTTATAAGTATAATTTAGTGTGTTTATGTGTGTTTGTTTATATCTAGAGTGCACAGGCTGATATTTACATACAATCTGCAAGAAATCACATCTTTACCGCATGGCACGAGCTGATTGGCGAATGAGATTGCTTGCTCAACATTTACCGCTCCACCTCCCCTAGTTCCACCTGTTAGTTTTAGCCATCTATCCTGTAACAAAGATGAAAAAAATCCCATATCAAGATTAGATTTGGATAAGAAACATATCGCATGTAAAACCATATAAAAGTGTCCTAAATGAATTCTAGTAAACAATCAGCTACAAATGACTGTGAAAGAGTTCAGACTTGGTTGACTGTGTATCCAGAGAGTTCATCTGGACCGTGGCTGTGTCCTCTCTCAGGGAGAGTAGACATGTGCCCTGAAAGTGTCTCTCCCACACACTTTAATCAGGGGAAAGACGGATGAATAAGACATGACTGTAGACCGGCTACTCACGGTCAACTAAAGGAACTCTGTACACTCGTGTGTGTTTGGTAGAGTCCTCGAGTGTGTTTCATGTTCATTTACAGCAGCTTGTGACGCAGACTAATACTGACAGATTCCTCCCTAGAACCAGCAGTCTATCCACACACTGTCAAATTAAAACTAATCTCCTAGCTTATCGTCACTACTGGCTAAAACCAAAATATGCTGCATTTACATTATTACTCTTTCTGACTACTTCTGGCAAGTCTTATGCTTTTCTGGCCCAATACACTGCACACAAAACAAGCTGAGTGTACAATTTCCCTTATTCAAAAGGATAATGTGTATAATTTGATGATGTGATAGTTTGCTTGGCCTGGCCCATGTTTTCTTTGTTTACATTGACTGAGAAAAAAGGAGATGCTTTGTCAGGGAATTTTGCCTTTAAATAAATTATACTCAAACTAAGGTACTTTATAGTGCAACAATTGGGTCATTCTACAAACAAGTGGCATTTTTGCCTTCCACATGCATGCAGTGCCAACTTTTACAGTGTGTCACAGTCAAAGATGTGTGTTATATTAAGCCAATATTTATTGAATCAAAATTACAGTTAATTTAATATATATATTGAATTATTATTATGATTTAAAACAAATATTTTCTATTTAATTTTTTTTTCTGTGATGATGGCAAGGCTGAATTTTCAGCATCATTAGTCTTCAGTGTCCTTCAGAAATCATTTTAATATGATGATTTGGTGCTCAAGAAACATTTCTTATCAATATTTGTGGAAATGGATTTATTCAGGATTCTTTATGAAATAAAAAGTTCAAAAGAACAGCCTTTATTTGAAATCGAAATCTTTTGAAATATAGATTTCATATCACAGCTTTTTAAAAAATTAAGAAAAAAGTGATTGTTGCCATATGGCAACACTATGCAATAAAGGGTTAAGTTTTAGTTTAAGTGTAAGTTTCACGTTTGACGGGGGGTTAAACCGTGACATCTAGCCTCCGCGTTTTCCAAAGTGGACCAACATGATTATTTCACGTCTTGTCGTGATACTGGGTTGGAGAAATGTTGTTTTGGCCACTTTGTTTGATAAAATCACAACAATTTAACATTTAAGCAAGAATGGGACTTGAACTCAGGTCTTCTTGATTAAAGCCCAACACTTTATCAACTGAGCCACTGAGTCTGTTGAGTTCAACGGTGTATTGGATGGGTTATTTTTATTGCGGGTTTGGTTTTATTTGTTGGAAAAATAAATATAGAAATATAATTTGACACAAGAGGGCAGTATAGCAATATATATGGATTTGAGTTTAAACTATCACTATCAGTTAATCTACACGTTTTCCAAAGTGGACCAACGCGATTATTTCACGTCTTGTCGTGATGCCGGTTTGGGCACACTGAAGTTACAGGAGTTTCTTCACGTTGCTAAACATGGTTTAACGTCGATGTAACGTTGTTTTTAGCGTACCTTTTGCTTAAACGAGGAGCTGGGGGACGCCGGAAAAATAGACATTTTACTGCTTCATTAAAAACGTGACATTTAGACGTTTTCTTCCTTCGGCGTGGATCAAGGTAATGTAAAATTACATTGGAATTATTAGAACCATTTAAATTACATTGGGTTACCATTGTGGAGAAGAGTGGGGCATTTTGTTTGGTTGTTGACTGATTTAATTATTTTCGACTGCTTTGGTCGAAGGAACTTAGCATTTAACTACATTTGACTCACAACTTCCATTTCATGTCTACTTACTTAAAGCTATTACATACATTAACTTCAGAGGTTTCTGTAAAGCTTTAAACCAATTTTGAAACCTACTCAAAAAAGGTACTCTACAAGGCTGTGTTGTAAACTAAAGGCTGCTAAAAGCCCAATCTCAATATTTCAAAAGGAAATACGTCAATACAGAAGAGAAAGGTTATTCGGCATATTCATTTCAGTGTCACTGCTACAGTAAACGTCTATCATGAGGGTTTTTTTTGTTGCACAGCAATTACCTAGAGTTGTTTTAGACTGTGAATCCTTCATAAAAGTGTTAGATAAAGTTATGCGAGTAGTACTGTAACCTATAGTCTAATTATTTAGTAAGGCTAAACAAGCCAGAGTGGGTTGCACCATAAACACAAGCATATAGACAAATTAATTGGGTGAACAGTATAGGTCAAAGACAGAATGCAATTAATTAAGTGACATCGATTCTTGGATGCAAAATCTACAAGAGGCCAGTGTTGCCATAGTGATACAAGCACTCTTTTGACACGCTTCTTGAATCTTTACCAAATGCATTTTTTTTTTCAAACTACAGAGAGACCACACAGTACGCTGAGCTCTTCTTTTAGACCTGGGCACGACTCAAAACACAGATAAGTGCCTGAACCGTGCAAGATTCTGCTCTGTTGGACTGTTAAACTCAGCCCGTTTTCTCTGGCATCTGCAGACACCTAAGCCCACATATACAGAGACTTTTAAAGAACAAGAGCCTTTAAAAATTCATCTGCATTTTCTGTTCGGCTCCTCTTGAGTATCCATTAGGCCTTCCAAATCGGTTACAAAAGCATTAAATGTTAAAACGCAGTTCAACACCAAGGAATATTGACAGAAAAACACTTTCATTCTTCACACTTTATCACAGTGTTGTTTTAACACGAACAAATGGGTCATCATGAAACAAGTGGTTTGGTTTATGGCGAATTGATTGGATGGTTTTGGTTTGCTATTGGTGTGATGTCATGTGAGTGACAAATTGTCCCCGCCCTTTTGCCAATAACCATGTCATCAGGGAAGAGATGTCTCTACAAGAGGAAGGGGAAGTTGTTTTAATTAAATAAAGCAAAGACATTGATTGAAGAAAACCAATGGTGCGCACAGATAAATACAAGCAAAATTCCATTAAAAAACAAAGCAAGGATTGATTACATGGTGACTTTAATGCCCAATTGTCCAAATTTTGTAGTTTAGAGCTTGGTGACAATGTAAACAATCATAAATCTGAGGTTGTTGATCTGAGGTTGAAGACTATGATCATGTAAATCACTTGTTGAAGTATTAGAGAAGAGGCAGGTGGGCTTTATAATTAAGCTGGAGAGCACATTCTCATTCTGGAAAGCATTCAATTGGGCAACAATTCTGCAAAAACTACACTCTAACAATTGTTGGATTGTTTTAACTCAACTTTGGGTCAAATATGGACAAACCTAGCCATTGGGTTACATTTTTAAATTACATTTTTAACCCAACGTTTGGGTTTGTCCATATTTGACCCAAAGTTGGGTTCAAACAACTCAGACTTTTTAGAGTGTATGTCATCAATATATTTTTGTCATTTCCAGGAAGAGAAATACCTTTTTTATGCATTTCCATTTGGATGCGCTTTTTTTTATTACATCACTAGACTTAATGTCAATTTTGGGTCAAATATGGACAAACCCAGCAGTTGGGTTAAATTTAAGAATAGCATTTTTAATCCAACAATTGGGTTTGTCCATATTTGACCGAAAATTGGATTAAAACAACCATGGGTTTGTCAACATTTGACCCAAAATTGAGGTAAAACAACAACCCAGCATTTTTTAGAGTGAACAATTGATTGGCATACTTTATTCTAACGAGATTCTGAGGAGATTTGTTTTAACCCCCTCCCTCCAACAAGACAATTTTCCATAATCTAATCAATTCCCAGTGAATAAAGTTTTGTATATTAAAACTGGCGTCGTCTTGGTACGACTTTGATTATGGTTTCGTTGAACGATGTTCGTGCCCGCCAGTCATTACTTGGTCACCAGAAAAGTATGAACATGTGGTTAATCTCAGAGTTTGATAAAGCAGGGAGGAAATTGCTTTCAGCCCTTATTACATGTCTAACAGTTCATGTGCACCTGGAAGTTTTCAATCTCATCTCAACTCTGACTCTAAATTCAAAGAAGAGAGACATGAAGAGAGTGATACAGTGAGAGATGAATATAGAGATGAATGATCAAGGTGCCAAAAGAAAAATGGAAGGTTGAGATAGCTAGAACAACCGAGGAGAAACAGCTTGTTTGCCTAGGCACTCAAAGGGCCAAGGATAGCACCGGACAAGCATGTTTATATGGGTATGTGTGCTTTATTGTTGTGCCCATTTAACACAGTCGCTGAATAGCGCTATAATTGTTCACCATGGTGGTTGCTATGACGATCCCGAGCATGTTTGCCAAAGGGAAGACTGTGAAAGAGTGAATTAAAACTATCTGATCCTTATTTACTGAGCTTCGTCCAAAAACACATTGCAGTGCAACATGTGAGAAATCCCACTGGTTGGTTAACAGTTGGAGCTTCGCTAGATGTATATCTGGCTGTAGTATGCTGCAATAATGCCTGGCTTGCACACTTACCATTGCACTGTTAGTCTCAGTTCTCTGTGCTTAGTCATTTGAGTTCAACCCTCTAGGAATGCCATTAAAAGTTCACAAAAAGCATTGAAAATACATTTGATATGTGTCCAATTCTTTGACGGCTACAATTGGAGAAGGGACAGAATTCCTCGTTGTAAACTAAACACGTTAAAATATTAGTTTGTGTCGGCATCTATCAGATTGTTGAATCTGGATCAGTGATGCTTTCTTATTTTTCATGCATTCTTTTTTAAGATACCTTAGACACTGTGTGTGGATGTGGTTATTGTGTGTATACCATTTTAATACTTTTAGGAGTACCAGATGATGTTGTAATGTCGCTTATTGAGACAAATTTCCCTATCAGGGACAAATAAAGGATATTTCATTTACTGTGGCTTGAAGAAAGAAGTCTTGTTCCCATGATATTTAACAATTATATAAAAGACACAGCAGGGCGGTTCAATTTGAGAGGACACTGCACTTAAATTGTTCAGTTGTGAACAAGATTTCCAAATTAAAAGGTGGAAGAAAAGTGGGTAATTAAAACACACTGGCCCAATTACATTTTTGATGCATGCTTGGAACCGCAGCGATAATAATTATCTTAAGAGCATGTTTTACTTATCTCATTGTTACTCTGCCATGGCCACGATTGGGTGGATTTTCTTTTTGTTTCGTTGATTTGTTACAGAATTTTTCAGCTGTGATGGATACTGTTAATAACTTCTGTCATCCCAAGTCTTAAAGGGATACTCCACCCATTTGCATTAAGCTTTCCATTGTTAGAAACCCAGTTATTGAATGCTCATGCAACACTCTCTCATTTTTTGAAGCGTATTGTATGTTTAATGCACAATGGAAATAACTTGTATATCACCTAAATTCCAGAATCATCAGCAAGCTGACTATCTAAACAGCGCAGTTTAAATGGTTGTCAATTAATGGGACTCTAAATATCATTTTGTCTTTAATAAGATTTCCCCAATAAATAGGCAAGAATAATCCTGGAGTCCTCCATGATTCCTGCTCTTTCCGTCAACAAAGCACGCACTTTCTTACTCTCACCTCACGTCGCTCCAAACCCATCCCCGAATCACTTTTTTCTTCTTCTGTGGAACATACACTGTAAAAAATATTGTTGGTTTAACTTAAAATTGAAGTAACCTGGTTGCCTTACTTTTTAAGTTGATTGAAATGGAAAAATTGAGTTAATACAATGAAGGAGATTGATTTAATCAGAAACTCAAAATATTATGTTATCTGAACCACAAAAGAAAAACTGATTTGACAAAAGAAAAAATGTTGTGATTACAAATCATGAAAATATTTTTTTTACAGTGTAGAGTTTTTATAATTTGTTCAGTATAAGAAACTATAAGTTTTGAACAATTTGTCGAAGTTTTTTTTTTTTGGGAAAACCATTACTTTAATACAAATTCATGCACTGTAAAAAATATATATTTTCATGATTTGTAATCACAACATTATTTCTTTTGTCAATCAACTTAAATAATTTATGTAGTTCAGATAACATACTATTTTAAGTTTTTGATGATTAAATCAATCACCTTCATTGGATTAACTCAATTTTTCCATTTCAATGAACTTAAATTTTTAAGGCAGCCATGTTACTTCATTTAAGTTAAACCAACAATATATTAGAGGTCAATTAATATTTACAGGGTATAGCAGGACCTGACCTATTCCGGTTGAGATTTAATATATTTTAATATGAATACATAGATGGCCCGTCTAATTAGCATACAATGGAACCGTGCAAATATGCAAATAGCCAGCTTTATAAATCTTTTAAAGCGCATAATTTTCCGCTTTTCCAGTTTAAAGTTCATATTACTACTTATTATTCAGTGCTGAGGATACTGCCTTTGATTTCATTGGAAACCATTAAATGTGTAATTTTTCACCTTCCCTTCTCATTCATTTTAATTTGAGCATATTACAGAACAATTGGCCATTTTTTCTGTAGCAGTGTATGTGAATTCATAGGAAGGATTAGATGGAGTTCTGAGCTTCGAGAAGTTCGAGAAACACTTTGCACATTTGCATGATCTCTGCAATTTTATTAGTAATGAAATATAAAAAGCTGTTTGCTTTATCAGACCAATCAGGTTGCACCTTACGGCATTTTTCACCCTCCTTTGTATAACTTGTTCTCTATAGGAACACAAAAGGAGATGCTACACTTTTTCATAAATCTAAAATGCATGTCTTATCTTGTCAGGCTGCGGTCTGAACCAGGGCTTTCCTGGGCTTTGGTAAAGTATTATCTGAGAAGCGGCTTAGACCATTCTTTATGTGAGTGTGAAAATAAGTTGCACTTTTGAGGGCAAGCGTGAGCTGAAATGCAGCTTCTCTGTATGTATCTCCACCAATGGAGAGTTCATACAATGTGAGCATGACCGACACAAGGGCCCAAGAGGTCAGAGCCGTTCTACTGTATGGACATTTGTGTGTGTGTGTGCTTCTGTGTTATGCACACGCCAGTGAGCAAAAAGATGACCTCTTGAGTTCTTGAGTGTGAAAATAAGTCTGCGTGTTGCACTCTTGAGGGCGAGCGTGAGCTGAAATGCAGCTTCTCTGTATGTATCTCCACCAATCGAGAGTTCATATAATGTGAGCATGACCGACACAAGGGCCCAAGAGGTCAGAGCCGTTCTACTGTATGGACATTTGTGTGTGTGTGCTTCTGTGTTATGCACACGCCAATGAGCAGAGTTCTTGTGGCTCATTGGCGTGAACATAACTACACAAATACACATCGGCATTTCTCACTTCCAGTCTTTCATACTGTACTTGCAGTCTTTCACACACTTTTATTTAAATATATAATATTTTACAATATTTCCTGTAACAATATGTTTGATTATATGAATACAGCTTTGATGAGCATAAGAGAATTCTTTCAAAAAGATTTGAACATTGTTGAGTTTGGAAACATTACTATTTTTAAAGGAGTAGTTCACTTTTGAAAAAAAAAAACTTTTGCTGATAATTTACTCACCCCCATGTCATCCAAGATGTCCATGTCTTTCTTTCTTCAGTCGAAAAGAAATTAAGGTTTTTGATGAAAACATTCCAGGATTTTTCTCCATATAATGCACTTCAGTGGGAACCAAACGGTTCAAGGTCCAAAAGACAGTTTCAGTACAAACTGCAAACTGTTCAAAGGGCTTTAAACGATTCCAGACGATTAATAAGGGTCTTATCAAGCGAAACGATCGCTCATTTAATAAATAAATTACAAAGTTTAAGTTTTATAAGCTCAAATGCTCGCCTTGCTCTGTACTGTGATGCACGTTCGTGACTCAAAAATGAATGAATCCTTTTCTGAGTCATTTGGTTCATTCAACAAACGAAACGAACGAATTGACTCAGAAAAAGATTCGGTCATTTTGAAAAACCTTAATTACTTCAGTGTCACATGATCCTTCAGAAATCATTCAAATATGCTGATTTGATACATACTGTATAAGTGTTGGTTGGAAACAGTTATGCTGAATAATAAGTTAAATAATAAGTATCTTTTATATACTTTTTATATAATAGGCCTACTTTTTACAATTTAACACACCCTTGCTGAATAAAAGTGTTAATTTCTTAAAAAAAAAAAAGAAAGAAAGAAAGAAAGAAAGAAAAGCCCCAAACTTTTGAATGGTAGTACATTTATTGTTACAAAATATTTATATTTATAAAAAGAAATTCTTAAAAAAAAAAAAAAAAACTTTTTTATTAATCAAAGAATCCTGAAAAAGGTATCACAGGTTATAAAAACAAATATATAAAGCGGGCCAACTTTTTCCAAAATGAAATAATACATCAGCATATTAGAATGATTTCTGAAGGATCATCAGATGAAGACTGGAGTAATGATGCTGAAAATTCAACTTTGCATTACAGAAAAAAAATATTTTAAAATATATTGAAGAGAAATCCATCATTTTAAATTGTAATATTATTTCACAATATTCCTTTTTTTTTCTTTCAGTTTTTTTGATCAAATAAATGTAGGCTTGATGAGACTCATATTATTTTCACCTAACTTTTGTGTTTGTTAAAACCACACATAGAACGGGAGAATTATTTCTCGACCTATTCAGAATGCTTCCCGTGGCTCTTGCTCTCACAAACACACTTCGCTCACACAGACACATCCTGAGGCATGAGCTCACATGCTCACTAGGGGGAGTGTGTCGCTTGAAGCTAAACAGCCGGACACATTGTGCGGCAGTGTGTGTGCTCATATCTCGTTAAGTGTTGTGATGGTCCTTTTTTTTTTTTTTTGCAGGCGTCCCATTTTCTACACCCACTGAGCTGTTAAAATGCCTCCTCTTTTTGATGGAGTCGCTCAGGCTGCTTTTCTCTCACACGCTCCTGAGACCAGTTTTCAGTGCAAGTAAAAAGTCAGTGTGCTGGCGGAGTGAAAGTTCTGTGCTGTGCTTTCACAAGAAGAAAGACATTTAGCTGAGCTCCCCATAATCACAAGGTTTATAGGAAATGAAGAAAGAAAGAATCAGCATGTGGCAAGACTCAGAATGCAGGCAACTACCACAGATTTAGTTGAGTTAAAAGCGTTCACGTCTAGCACCACATACAACAGAAACGGCAACAAAACAATAACCTCACCAAAGCATTCTGGGAGCGGATGGCAATTTCCGCTCTTTAGCGGTGACGCTCGTGGCTTGTGGTTCTTTCGCTGCTTTCAATTGGTATGTTTGTAATATGCTTCATTAGGATTTGACGCCCAAATTCAGTTCGACATCACCACGTTTATCCACAGCGGCTCTAATTCATGTCGACACGAGTGGCTCAACAAAAAATCCAACCTAGACAAAACACAGCGAGACGTTTGTTTCAGAAATGTCAGATCTTCTGTGTCACTGTCGGCTCTGATGAAACAAATGCAATATTCATGAGCTTTCTTGGTACTCGAAGAGTCCTGAGTTGTCAACATGGGCTCAAAGGCCACTGGGCTGTTTGATCGCCCTCCCTCCATCCCTCCCTCCCACGGCACGGGATATGACAGACTTGAGGTCTAGAGAAAGGCAGGCTAACCAATTCCTGACCCTCAGAAAGTGCTTCAGCGATAAAGCCTATACTTGTATCACTCTCTTTTGAGAGAAAACTAGCTTAAAACCATTTTCCATGGTTGTTGCTTGTTTTTTCTGCTGGGGATACCAGCATTCAAAATACAGCATTTGTTGGTTTCCAGCAATGCTGGTCTTTTGAACAGGGATCTAATATAAAATGATCGTAACTTGTAACTGTAAAAGTCTGTAGAAATCTGTTAATCGGTTAACTGCAAGTTCCTTTACTAATTACGGTAAAAAACTGTAATATATGTAATGGATCATTTTGGGCCATCCCAAACATGGGGTAGGGCTCAATACGGTCCGGTCCAGGGGGGGGGGGGGGGCTGTCCGAACTCATAATTATTGTAATTCTGGAAGGTGACAAGCATAATATGCTTTTACAGTTTTTGAAAAAAGTAATCTTATCAAATCTCTTAAAAAAAGATAACTGCACATTTGGTTGTAGCATCTCAAGGGCAAACATATATCTCCTAAAATCGTCTGTAACGCCAGCCCAACTGGACAGATCTGCAGGCTGATAATGTGATCTGAATCCGAAGGGAAGTTAACGGCTGTGCGGGAAAGATCCTGACGAACATATGGAGACTTTGCAAATACACAGGAGCAATGAAGCTATCATTTCCAGCATCAATGCACACAGGCGGCATGGGAGAGCTGATGCAGCCAACTGTAAATGCTCCGATCTACATGCTCTGTGTTTGTGTTTGTGTGCGAGTCTGTGTTTACATGTAAGGGCATACAAGATACAGTCACAGTGCGTTCAGCATGCACACAATTACAGAAGTGACCACATGAACTGACCTCTCTCTCCTCCTGTCTCGACTCTCAGGCTTCCGTGTTTGTTCCAACATCTAGAATAATAAGCTCTTTTTTTTTGCCTCTAGATGCAACTCAGGTGGAAAATCAATATTTTTTTATCCAGCAAATCTGTGCAGTGTTCCCGTGCACTATCTGATCTATCTGTAATTACACATACAAGGCATGGAAGATTTTACAATTTCGTTTTTTTTTCTGCTTTAGTTAGAATACTTCACCCTTGACCTATGGAGCTTGTCAGGAAAAATAATCTTTACTCATCTTTTTCGGGCTGTTCAGGCTATTTCGTTTAATCTCACAAAAAACATGGCCAGGTCACATTTCACCCCAAATTCTAAATGTTAAAGTCAAGAAAATGAAACCCATTAAGAACAACCCCCCCCCCCCTCCCAAATTCCCATTGTCGTAATGCATACTGACGTTTTAAGTTGTACAATTGTAAGGATGATTCACATATTTTAAATGGAATAAAGAAATAAAAAAGTAAGTTATGGAACAAGCAATATATATATATATATATATATATATATATATATATTTTCATGATTTGCAATCACAACATTTTTTCTTTTGTCAAATCAACTTCAATCAATTTTTGTAGTTTAAATTTATGTATATTATTTTGAGTTTCTGATGATTAAATCAATCTCCTTCATTGTATTAACCATCATGATGGTCCTCGGTCACTTCTGATCGAATAATTTTCTGTTTTGAATTATTAAAAATCACAGCTTCATTTAAAATTCACAAATTGTGAATTTTCAATTAAAATTCACATATTTTTTTTAATAAGAAATAGTTTTTGAGATTTCTGATAGTTTTTTTTGATAGTTTTCTGAAGGCCTAGACTCTATATTAAACAAAAATACTGCATTAATATTAAAAAAAAAAAAAAATATATATATATATATAGATATAAAAATGTATATATATTTCCATTGAAAAAATAGACCATAAATATTGCATAAATATTAATAAATTCAATCAAATTGTCTCAAAATACTAAATTAAAAAGAATAAATATTATAGAACAAAAATAAATTGCATTGCTTTTACTGGGATGGAAGAAGTTTCATTTTTAGGCCTCCGGTCACTTCTGACCGGGAAGGCCCAGGACGTGACTCATAAAGCAAGACCATCAGAGGGTTAACTCAATTTTTCCATTTCAATGAACTTAAAAAATTTAAGGCAACCAGGTTACTTAATTTTTTAAGTTAAACCAATAATATTTTTTACAGTGATTGTACGCAGATTTAAAATCTCCTGTTCTGTGACCTTGAGAAGGAACATCTCGTCTTCTATCCTCCATCACCGGCCGGATGAAACGCTCATAAATCCTATTAAAGCTCTTGCCTACACTTGAAAGGTTCTAATTCTCAGATACGGAGATGTCTCATCCTTCAGATACCAACGTGATAAATTCTATCATCTTTGTAAGGATTTTTTTATAACCCCACATGGAACACATGCCACTCTTGCGCACCTTATCAAAATATTTTTAATATTTGATGTCTCAATCAGGACTTTATGATTAGAAGCATGATTCTCTCCTTTGCTTCATTTAAGTGAGCAAAGATCCGCTGAACCGTTTGAGCCTTTAGACGTGTTTTCATTAAGACCAAAATGAGAATTCAAATGACTAATTTAATTCAGATTTAAGGCTTAATTAAAATGAGACAGACTTTTGGAGACAACGGAATTAACGAGAATGCATGTTATTCTGTCAAGCATTCATAGTCCAGCTCTGTTTCTCGATTCTCTCTCCCTCTCTCTCTCTCCCGCCAAACCTGATCCAGTCCAGAGAGATATGCACACATCAATTATAACGCTGCATTAAAAGTCAGTCACGCCATATGCACCCTCTTAGAGACTGACCGGTCACTCCCAAATCCCCTCAGGCACTGATCCTATCAGAGTGAGGAAGAATGCGAAAATGTTCCTTGAAATGGGTCAAAAGAAGGAAAGTTTCCCCTTGTGAGAGAGAACAGAGCACAGGACGAGAGTGGGGATTTTGGGAAATACTTTGAGGACACATGAGAGAGAAAGCTAGGACTTACTTCTGTCGTGACATACTGTGTTTTTCGCCTACTATATAGTAGGGAAGTATGCGATTTTGGATGCAGAAAAGAAATGTCACTCTAAGAGGGAGGGGAGATTAAATTTAATTAAAGAGCATGAGGGCACATGAATTCAACAAAATAATGATGTGCACAGATAAATCATTTATAAGAAATACTGTCAAATAAGATTGGTCAATTTTGATTTAGCAAGCTATAATATTCTCCTCAATGGCTGACTGGGGCTTTCTCTCCTCCAGAGTTTGCTTGGCTTGCAGGGGTTTTTGATTGGACAACCATTTATGCCCTCAAGGTTTGTATGCGGTTAAATTAAGCTAAACACGAAAAGGTGGTTTTTAATGCACGTAAGGCTTTTTTTAAAGGATATGATAAAATACTTGGTCCCACTTTATATTAAGTGCCTCTAAGTACTATGTACTTACATCAACAAATAAGTGTTCAAGTTGAACTTCAAAACACTTTTCCTGTTATTGAGAAGTGATACGGTTAAGGCTAGTGTCAGGTGTGGTGGCATGGGTAGTTTTAAGGGTAGGTAATGGAATATATATATATATATATATATATATTGTGTATAGATTGTATATATTGTGTAAACCGATTTGTATCAAAGCAGCTTCAAGGACTATAATGCATTTTTTATGGATTATTGCTGTATTTATTATAAATGATTGATCTGTGCACACACACACACACACACATATATATATATATATATATATATATATATATATATAGGAAATTATGCAAGGGGGAAAATAGGATTTACTTTGAAACAATTTTCACTCAGAAATTGCTAGTAATTTTCATAAAAAATACATATAGTTGTACTGGTTAAGATTATTAACAAAATAGTGAAAATATATATATTTTTTCTTCTATACAACTGTAATAGGAGACAACCTCTTTGATTTGCAGACCCGCACAGTGGTCAAGTGCCAACAAGCGGAACATAAATGCTTCAAACACATGCTCACTTTCTTTGTTAACATTGTAATTGCTTTGAATTGGAATCTAGGCTTTGACTCTGTAGGTTGTATTCTCTTATCTGAAGTGCTTAGCTCTTTAACATGGAAGTTTTCTTTTGCACTGTAGCTGATAGGCAGACATTAGCTCTCTGAACGTGATCAAGCGGATAGATGTACTGAGATCCTCGTGGCTGGGCCGTGTTAGCGGGGCTTTGATGACATGCTTATCTGTTGACTCTCGGGGGTCATTGTGGGTGATACAAAGGCCAGGGTGTCCCTGGAGAGATGAGGACTGTGAATTCTATGTACCTTTCTAGTTAAAGGCCCTGTGGTTTTCAAAGAGAGCGCAAACATATCACAAAGCTGATGTTGCTATCAAGTGTTTATGCTTTTGTGCAGTTCTCCATCGATTAGTGTCTGTCCATCGTAATTCACAGCACATATCTTTTTAAGAATCTTCTCTGGAGATATTTCTCATAACAGCAAGTTTTAAACTCATTATGACCATTTGGGGAGAAATTATTCATAATTTTATTATGTTTGGGAATGGGGACAACTGTGATGCCTCTATGGAAACAAACAAAACATTATTGAGTTATTGAATCCTTTCGATCAAATTCTGAATACCGTAAAACAAATAATAGCCCGGGCTTTTATTTTCCCATATCGTCGAAATGCACCGATTTGTATTTGAGACAGGCGTCTATGAGACGGCCTTCATAATTTAGTGTTAAAATGTTGTTCATTGAGTCGC
This sequence comes from Pimephales promelas, assembly GCF_988280905.1. Lineage (NCBI taxonomy): Eukaryota > Metazoa > Chordata > Actinopteri > Cypriniformes > Leuciscidae > Pimephales > Pimephales promelas. The sequence continues at coordinate 8,104,331 of NC_142774.1, forward strand.
TAATCTCTAAAAATCTCCAAATGCGCCACGTGAAACTGCGGTCTTCCAACCTTTTACTATCATGTCAATTGATTTCATTAATATGCGCGAGGGAGAGAGAGCAAAACAGCACTTGCTCGTGTTCTTTGAAGACGTGAGAGTGTGCGGCCGCGGCACAACTCACTTTCTGGAGGTATACTGCCCCCATCTGGTATGGAATATGGAGTATGATTTGATTTTTTTGACACAAGGCACCTTTAATAATCATAAAATATATGGTAGTTTTTTTTTTTTTTTAAAAACTGAGTTTGATTGAAGAACTGTGGTTTCATTTAATTTGGAGTCATTAAATCTGAATCAAAAACTACACTGAAGAGTAATTTCTGTTTAATTTGAGTTCAGTTTGGTTGACTTCAGAGAATTGAACACCCCATATTGAATCAGCTTGAACATTAGCTAATTAAATTGAAATGCATGTGGGTTTGGGGAAATAACATTTCATATCATTTTTTTTTTTATGTTATAACTGTAACTCAACATTCTGAACAAAGCGAGCCTGGCACTTCGAGCGTGTGTTAGTTATGCTTTATTTATCCTTTGTTATGTTGCCCAAACAAAATGAACCCTCCATTGGGAGGGTTTCAGAGACAGGATGTGCCCCTCAGGGGTTGCATTCTAATGAGACCTAAATAAATATATCAGCACATCATTAATTGCACCAGAGACCCCGCAGAGATGAAGCTCGCCTCCGCGGCACAATCATTCTCTCTTCTCGCTGTGCTATGATTCACTTAGCTCAAGATTCACCAGTAGGGTACACTGCCGGTTCTGGAAATTGTGTTTTGGGTTTGATGATACCAACCAATCAAATATTACTTTGCATTGAGTGTGCAATGGCCAGGCATCAGCCAGCAAAATATGTTGATATAATACAAGTGTGAATATGTAATATAAGCATTATAGCTAATAAGGGATAGTTCACCCAAACAAATGAAAATTAGCCTCTCAAGTCATAGATATGACATTCTTCTTTCAGACGAATACAATCTGAGTTATATAAAAAAATGTCCTGGCTCTTTCGAGCTCTGTTTTGAAATCCATAAAAGTGCATCTATCCATCATAAAAGTGCTCCACGCGCCTCGCGTGATGCATTTATATAAGAAAAATATCCATATTTAAAATTTCATAAA